>NC_056728.1:514606085-514971085 GCF_019279795.1 Protopterus annectens | reverse complement strand
GTCATGTGTACAGGTATGTTGTTGCCCTAGGTTTGTTATTTCTGTGTGTGTGTCTGCATGCACACAGTTCCTCCATGTGGCTGCCCTATACAGGGAATTGTAAGTCAGCTGCAGACTATACCTGGCAGGGTTTGCAGTTCACCATCTCCGGCCATGGACACAGGACCTGTGCCTGGCAGGGGTGCTACAGGCAGTATCAGGTACAAAGCTAGATCGAATACTGTCCCCCGAGGTTGACAGATAGCCACTGGATCCAGGTCCTTCCTGGGATTGGCCAGGGCCACGTGCACATGGTCTGCTATGACAGTCTACGGACAGCACCCCTCCCCACAGTGCTGGGCTGGGACTGCCACTACGGGAGCAGCTGTGACTGGTGGGATGTCCTTAGTGACCTCCAGCTGCTGGAGTTGCTGGCATATATCCACATGGCGATCGCAACCATCTGGCCTGGTCCTGACACATGGACATGACTTTGTGGATGAGATCCAATGTCTCACCCCACCGTCTATCCATGACCTCGGTGTAATTACGGATGGCATCTGCTAGGTCACGGATGCTGTCAGTTACAGAGGTGTGATGAGCCCTCTGCACCCTTAGACCCTGCCTGGTGTACAACTCCATTCATACATGTGCCTCCATGACAGCCTGGAACATACGTGTGGTTGATATAAATGTGGCACATCTGCAAGGGGTATGATGACCAGCAGTGCTCCGACGAGCACCCCTGAACATTTTGCCTATGTGATACCGGGCCAGACATCTGGCTATGGCTGCTGTGTCCTGACACACATGCCATAGATACCACACTGTCCTGGCCAATGCCAACCGTAGAGTGTCCCTCAGCTAAGGCCAACGGTGATGAGGTTTGTAGAGGCAGTGTGACTGTGTGCGTGGATGAGGTGAATAAGTGTGGGATGTCAATTGGTGGCCCAGCGGCAACCCCTGATGACCCTTCCTGTGCCTCAACACACCTATCCTCATGGTCACTGTCTGTATCAGTGACATCAGATTCCCTGCAGGGGGGACCCAGTCCCACCTCGCCACCTGTGAGAGGAAAACAGGGAACAGACTGTAAGACATGTACACACACACACACACACACACACACACACACACACACACACACACACACACACACACACACGTGTGCAGACATGGCCACACACACAGACATACACACATGCAGTCGACATACATGGCAACCCATACACTCCACCAGACAGCACCTACAGACAGCCCCCACACCCTCATAACACACACAATAGCAAGTGATGGTGCAGTACAGTACCACACACAAACGTGTAATTACACACATGTCAGCATGTAGGACATGTGGCACTCAACAGCATGCAGTGCAGCTGTAGTCAGTCCCTATTACCAACATTATACATGGCTGTGATGCATGGCTTCTGTTAGTAGGTGATGGCACTCTCCCTGGAACTCACTCCACCCATGTCCACAGCATTGCTGTGCATCTGTTCAGCACTCTGGCATGCACTGTGCACCATACTTCACAGGTGTACACACCATTGCAGGATGTGTATCTTTGTGTCAGTTGTGTTTCCGCTGCTGCTCACAGCCTCTGTGTGTTTCTGGATTACATTTGGACATGTGTTTAGTGAATGCTTGTTGTGTATTCACAGATGACATCATCAGTGGTGCATGTATGAGTGATAGACTACCATTAGACTGACCACAGACACAATGTACTGTACCTATGGTGAGTGTAGAGACCATTATTAACCACTATTGAGCCCTGGCTGATGTTGCCTGTGGTACACATAGGTTCATAGATGAGTACTGGTCTATCGGTCCTGGGGCCTACATAAGCCTAACCACAGGGGGTTCCCAGCCATGCACCACCCACTAATGTTATTCCCCTGTGCCTCTGTCAGGCTGTAGCACAGACATACTACCCAGGGTGAATTCCCCATTTCCCATCCAGTTGTCAAGTGTTTTTGTAAAGAGGGCCAATGAGTAGCATTGCCTGACATGTATGGGTAGTCCATTCCAGAGTGTGTAAATTCCCCAGGATAGGGCCCTATCCCTCCAGTATGTTCTGTGTAATGTGTTGATGAGGTTTAGGACCCTGGAGCATGTGTTTGCAGAGGGAGTGCAATGTCTTTATGTGTAGCATGTTCAACTGCTCTTTGTATGACATACTTGTGTATGTTGGGCAGATGTCAGCTGTGCCTGGGCAATGTGCACTGGAGTGTAGCCACAGTTGTCTGAGGACTGTGTATTGCATATGTTTGAGGCTGGTAATCCCATTAGTGAGGTGTGCGCTCTGTCAGTGCACATGTACAGCATGAATTATGGGTAGGTGTGTTAGATGTGTACATGGCCTACATCTTAGCTATGACATGCACAGTGAATTGCCAAGCATAACCTTAAACCATACTCACTGGCATCTGGCTTGATGGTATCCCAGAGGTACCTACATTGAGATGAGATAGAGTTGATGTCAGTGGCCACAGCTGTGGCATTGCTACAGGATGGCTGCAATATTACAGTACAACAGCAGAAGTCCACAGTACTACAGATTATGCATTACTGCTTATCAGTACTACACAGCAACAGACCCCACATCTCACATATGCATGATCTACCTGTACAGATGCATACATTACAGTAGTCTACTGATATGCCCTGGAACATTACCTGCATGCTCCATGTCTGGTGTGTGTGTAGCAGCCATCTCCATGACTGTATAATTCTGTAGCTCTTGTGGGCAAGCAGGTGTCACCAGGCTCATGAGCAGCTTCTCCACTCTGGTGAGGGGGGATGGATGTTATGCCCCCCCCTCCGTTGCAAGGTGATCATCCCACATGGCAGTGGCACGGTGACGTGCATAGTAGAGCAGGTCACTACAATGGTGGTGGACCTGCTCATATGTACGGCTGTGCAGACCACATCATTCCACGTGGCTGTTCACTCCTGCTGCTCCTGTCTTGTCTGTGAGAACAACCGCTGGGTAGTTCTGGATGATGCTGGTGAATATAATTTCATCCTCAGCGGCATAGTAGGCGGGATTCCTCAGGTGCGCCATACTCCATGAAAGACATAATGATGGAAATATGTCTGAGCAACTCATATAGTAAGTTTACCATAATACAATACACATAGTCTCCCGCCACCATATCAGCTCCAACGTAATGTTCACACAACGCTAGTGGTATGTCTCTGGTATATGTACCATTGGGTCATATATTATATTGTACAACACTTTCACTATGTGTTTATAGACATGCTCCCTGTGGGGACATTAGAGTTGCTGGGCTGTTACAGAGTATTTCACCTGCATGCCATTGTGACTGCCACTATGTTTCCACATATGCATGTCGTATGCCTGCTATGTGATTGCTACACATCTTCCTTTCTGTGATATTGGGGATATCTATGCATGCTGTCGGACATCTTCTAGGATTGTGTGGACTATTACAACCCACATATATTCCATGACAGTTACACACCAGTATGTGTAGGAGTTATTTGCCAGCAGGAACACCAGTCCCACCTATTGTGCACATGTTACTAGTCCACATCACATCCATGACCCACCATGGAACCTCATTATCTACTGTTTCATCAGTACCTTCATGTGGAACCACCTCAGGATATGGTGTCCCCCCCATGGAGCACACACAGACATATGTCTGTCACCCAGTTAGGTCCAGGGGCTTGTGCATAGGGAGCTCCACAGAGACATAGGATATGTGCTACATCACCTGGAGGCATGCAGTACACATACACAAGGTTCAACATGCATGTTCCTCCTGCCCAGCCCAAAGCCCAGGCACCTTTATGTCCATGTAGATACTGTTGTGACTGTTCATGGGTGGGCACCATGTTCCCTTTGTTCCCATGTGGGGGCTCAATGGCCTCTGTATTCCAAACGTAACTACCCGTTCCAGGTGTTTAACCACCACATGTGTCATATACCAGCCCTGTATGCTGTCTTGTTTGTCACCCAACCAGACCTACATACCAATATGTGCCTAATACCCTTCACCAACATATATATCCCACCTTCTCAAACAATTGCGATGTGTTCCCAACATGGGTTACACACCACACTCCACACTCCATCTTGCAGCCATGTACTGGTGTGTAGGTATGTTGTGTATTGATGTGTGATGTTCTCTCACACATATCATGGCAGGGATATGTATTGACATGAATAAATTTATATATATATATATATATATATATATATATATATATATGTATGTATGTCTGTATACATATATATGTGTATATATATATATATATATATATATATATATATATATATATGTGTGTGTGTGTGTGTATATATATATATATATATATATATATATATATATATACATATGTGTGTATATGTGTAGATGTCATTATGTGTTGTTTATATACCCATATAAATGTATAACTGTCCCAGATTCTGTAGACATACACAGCTGTGAATATGTATCACACATATATGTATCTGTATCTGGGGTGCATACGAACATCTGGACCACACTCATGTAACTCTCTTTACTTCACAGCTGTACTGTTCTGCCTTGCTGCAACACATACAGGTGTCACATGTGAACACAGACTAACATTAGGGGGGTATATATGGTGACAAACATTAGATAAGCATGTTATACTGCTATGGCAGTTGGGCATGCTATGCTACACTTTAACATGACTGTCCTGCAGGTGGTGTGGTCTCTCACCCATGTGTCTATCATGACAGTATTTATACCCCCATCAGCTGTTGTCCACAGTAATTTACAGAACACAGATATCATAGGTCACTCATAGGTCACATCTTTGCCATTCACTGCTGATCTGCATATTTGACAGGTATGTCCCACTGCCCACAGGGGCTGACACTACTGTCCAGTGCAGTTGTTGAGCAGAACATCATTACAGTAACAAGTACTGATGGTACATATACATCCTTTCACATTATACATCCTATTATTCTATGTCATATACTACATGCAAGTAAATGCATATATGTTTCACATACCTGTTATGTTTTTTCCGCTGTAACACAACCCTGAGCTTTGTGACCTTTCTTGAAGTTTTTTTTCCTCTCTCTCTCTCTCTGTCTCTCTCTCTCTCTCTCAGTCTCTCCAGTAGAGTGATTGAGTTGGTTTGAATAGATTGCAGCATGCTTTTGTTGGTATTGCACATGATCAGGTGGTGGCCTCTGCACCAGTCAGTGTTCATCAGTTGCTAATTGCATGCAGCCTGCTGTGTAGTACTTCAGATAACCACTGTCATGGCAACCCTGTACTTAAAATTGCTGCCTTCTGTGGGCATTGTTCCTTCACCTTTCCAGTATGGATGACATCCTTCCTGTATGTAGCCATCAGTGTTACAGACAGCAGGTAGCAATACCTCTTACAGCAGAACCTGCAGACACAGGCCAAATCCACATTTGGGCAAGGTTCCAGACCTACAGACAGCATGAGTAGTGTTGTTGTGTGCAATGTATCTTGCTGTTCTTACAGGGTTTCTGTGTACATGGTGCTTTTTCATGGAATGTTGTCTGTCTACATAGTGCTCAACTGTGGGCCTATCCATATGATACCAGGGGGATTTGCTGTTAGGATTTGTCTGTGCACCACACAGGTATTGTCCCAGATATATCTGTGGTATTCTGTCTATTGAGTGCTATCCGTACATGGCTCCATCCATTTGTATTTCAATGTCATATTCCTGCATAAGTGTATGCTGCAACAAGTTCTGTAACATCAGCAATTTCTAGGGTGTGTAACAGACATAATGCAAATATGGCCCTATGTGCCTGCCTCCGTCCTCCACATATATGCCAGTCTTTGTCCTGCTGTGATACAGGAAGGGTTGTTAGGTAATGGCTTATCATTATTTACCGTTAGCATTACTGCTATCATCTCAGTCATGTCATGGACTCCCACACCAACTGTTGAGCCAAGTCCATATATATGTGGGCAACAGCTGGAGAACACATATGTGCCCTTGTACATTCCAGTGGTACACAGTGTTCCTCACCGTTGTACAGCCTTTTATGGGGGGATTCTATGCCATTAACTGAGGCTACGAGATCTTTTCAGGGATATAACTGTTAAGATGAGGGTCATTCAGTGTGATAGTGAGATGTTAGGTTAAGCAATGTTATGTACAGAATACTGCTACATTAACATAAGTGCTGCTTTTTCTCCTAGGGATTGACTACAGGGTGTAATTGGAGGTGCTGAACTACATTTGTAATTGTTGATTGTTATGTATCCTGAAGGCAAATCCTGTTTCTACTGTTGCACTAATTGAAGGCCTTGGCCTGGACAGCATAGTACGGTATATATACACATTGCTTGCATCTATTGTTTTGAGCGGGCCTTGCATTCATCAATGATTACATATTTCAAACCTTATGTGGTGTAAGTACTGGCATGTATTATTGTATAGTACACAAATAAAGGTTATCTGTGTATGCATACCTGTGTGTCGTGTCATGTCCTTTGAATTGTGGGTGGGTATATATTTAATGTCAGTATTCTCATTTGGGAGAATGGTTGCCACACTGCACATTTCACAGGTGGCAGTTAAAGGGCTTGTGGCAGAGGGATATACTTTGCACCCAGTACTTCCACATTACTTCTACATATGTATGACTACTGATACCTTTTGTGCGTGTATATGTGTATGTACCTATATATATATATATATATCTCATATGGCTATATATATATATATATATATATATATATATATATATATATATATATGTATATATATATATATACATACATATGAACATATGTATGTATCTATATACAATTGATGTTATATGATTATTTATGATTCATACATATATATATATATATATATATATATATATATATATATATATATCTACATATAGCTGTCTATCTGTCTATATTTACAGATATATATCTGTCCATATTCCCATGCATGTTCAGCTCATATTTTGGCCTGTTCCTCATTCACTTGGCAATTGTCATGGATGATCGCAGCATTGAAATCATTAACTAGTGCCAACACGTTTGTGTTTCAGACATCACCTCCTTCTACATATGTGTTCTATTACATAAAACTGTGCAACTAGCAACATTTTAAGTGTATTAGAGCATTAGTTGACATATATCCCTATTTGTACCCACAATGTGGCATACTTTGTCCAGACTTCTTGCATTAACAGGTTGTGTGGTATGATATTAATATATTTCCTGTACTGCTGACTGATTGCGTTGCATGATATGTTTGTGAAAACTTCAGGTTATGTATATTTACCATGGTTTAGTGGTAAATCACTTTGTGTATGGAGTGCAGAGTCCTGGGCTCGAGCCTTGGAAAGGCAGTTTATTTTGTTGCTAGGCAGAACAAGGGACGTTGGCTACAGAGTGATTAAGACACTTTTAAGCAGTTGTAAGCGGGTTTGCGCGAATTTGCATGATGGTAAGCACTGCCAACCTCTGCTTATGTTTTCTTACAGTCAGTTAGCTTCAAATTTCTCAACCTCTGTGGGCATAGCTTACCCGCACGCAAACCAGCACAAACCTACTTACCGCTGCTTAACAGTGCTTACTGCCTCTTACCCCCATGCTAATTCCTTTAAAAGAAAAGAAAAAGGGGTTGACAGGAAAGTGTTGAAAAATGGGGCACAAAGAGGGAAAGATAGTAGGGAAAATAGCTAGGCATGTGCAGGAAGGGTATAGGAAAGGTCCATAGCTGCCCATTTCTTCTACTGCAACAGCTGTGCATATACACTATATTTGCAGGTACATTTGGACCCTCAAACCCCTGGGAGAGGGGTGAGGACAGCAAATATTCATTGTGATGCCAATTAGACCAGATTACATGTGTTCAGTGGGCACATGTGTGAAACGGACAGCTATGTATGGGGAGAGATTTTTTTGTGGGAACAGATTGCCCTTTTTTTCAGGTGAGAGTGGGATGTTGGGGAGGGGTAGTAGGTATATTTGGGGAGGTAGGTTGGGTGGGTTAACAGACAAGACACACAAGATGCATACAGGGCCGGTATATGACACATGTGGAGGTAAACACCTTGGATGGGGAGGGGTGTTTGGAAGTTGCAAACACATGATCCCCCAACTGGAAACAGTGGGACTGAGGTCACCATCCATGGACAGTCATCACTGCACCTTCACAGCCTTGAAGGTGGCATTGCTGGGGGCTGTGTAGAAGTGGTGGGCCTACCCTCTAATAGCGCCACTCGGCCCTCAAGCTGGGATAGCCGCTCTCACTGCTCCAGATCGAGCTCCCTATGCACCACAGCCCAGACCAGTTGACGGGTGACAGGTTCCTCTCCGTGCCCGCTCCAAGGGGGGGCGAGCCCAATCCCCTGCAGTGGGTCCACCTGAAGGTGGCACAGAGCCCATGGAGGAGGATGTCCCAGGCTGGGCCCCAGATCTGCTGGTGCCCGGTGCCATGGCCAGCTGAGGTGGGACAGGTGGGTCCACTGGGACCGGCCTTCCCATACAAGCTGTGTTGTCACAGGTTTTTGACAGATATGGGCTAGTAACAGTCAACAGTACTCAGGATTAGTTATAACAGCATGCATAGGTATTCCCATTAACCCAACACACCAGATTTAACACAGTTGCAGAGCAAGCAGAACACATGCATTTATGGAACAACAGTGGCCATTACAGGAGCATGCAGGTTTCATTGATGACAACAGGCCACCGATATGGGTGTATTTTAACATGGCACATGCATAGAAACAATTGCGAGTATTTATAAACCATTAGGACATATGTTCCAACAAAAGCTTGGAGTGTACACATACCAGTTGAGGAGTGTCATTGGGTTATTATGCACATATGGTAGGGGTGAGAGAGAGGTCAATTAACAACTAATATATCCTTGTAGTTTTCACAACATTCTTAGTCACTGCAGTGGTCTTTCCCTTACATGTATTATTACACTACAGAATGGCCTTATATTGCACACTGGTATATTTATACATTATTATATACGTGACCTGTGTCTTACATACAGGCATGACAGGCTGCAGGTGTCAATGTGACATATGTTGAGAATTGCTGTCATACACTTTGGGTGAGGTGCTATAATGACAGGTTTGTTTCCATATACATTCTCTGACTATATACATGTTTGACTATCAGTTATATGTCATTGACAGCTGCCTACATTTCTTGGATCATCACACTGGATTTTCAGGGGAACAGGGTTCTAAGCTGGTGATATGGGCCATTTATCTGGACATGCTGGACAGATTGGTATAGTTGTGGGGTATGAATATGCATACAACTTACAATTTGAACATTCTAGCAAATTCTGAACCATTGGGTGTAATTATGCATACAGCTTTCTATCTGAACATTGTATCAAATTCTGTACAGTTGTGGAGTATGATTATGCCTACAACATAGTAGCACTCCCAGGATTCAAACCCCTGCTGTGTGTGACAAAATATTATAGTTAACATCACAGTACACTATGCTATCAGGGAACTGATGTACATCTTTCTACTGTTTTCTATCTAAGTATCCCTAACTTGTACAATATGACTGACCTCTTGGCACTTCCAACATTGTTATGCAGGACTTCATACCCATTTTATCTGTATACCTCAGTGTGGGTGACAATGCTTAAGATACAACAGCACTATTTATAGTATGGAACAGATTGCCAACATATGAGAGAAGAGTAAACAGAAGCACTCCAAGGGTTATATCTTTATTCACAGACTATTACACATTTATTTCTACTGGTACAACACTTTCTAAGGCTCTTATATTTATTTGTTATGACAGTACATGCAGACTGATTACTAACCTGCCTCGCGACGCAGCCTTTGCAGCCTAGCATCATGGGCTGGCTGGTTTGCAGCCCGCTTATCTGCAGCTGTCAGAGAAATGCAGTGATATTTAGCCATACCTATCCATAGTATACACAAGCTAGGCATTTATTTACTACTTAGTAGAATGAGTACTTACTCAGTACTGGGGCAATGGGCATCTGCCGAGACTCCTGGATCCACGGTTCCAGTACATCCCCCCTCTGCCGCTTCAGGTCAGCATGGTGGTGCCTGACCTGCTCAGCAGTCTGGGGGAATACCTTTGGCACTGGTGAGTTCATGGGCGAGACTGTCCCAGGCCCCCGTTTTATACTGCGAGCCCCGGTACTGGCCCTGCAGTAGTCTCTGATCATGGTGTTTTACCAGGAGCCATACCATGATTTTTGACTCCTGGATGCCTCAGCACTGTGCTCTAAATCGGGTGCCTTCATCCACACCAGACATTCTGCCTGCAGTAGAAAGCTACAACCAGTTATGGGAAGTATTCCTGCCTGTGGGGTTTAAATATGGCCATTATCCCGCACTTCCCCGTGATTGGCCAGTTTTGAAAAGGCTAAGCTCTGGGCAGACCTACTTACATAAGGTTGGCGCTGCTTGAAGAGGTATACCACTAGGCAGATTGAATTGGCTCATCTACACATTGCTTACACTTACTAACTTGAGCTGTGCTGCGGTTAGCATTGCTTAATAGTTAATTAGCACTATATCTGGCATTTGGCAATGATTTATTCTTCATTACTGGTTATATATGTGTCTAGTATCTGTGATTCATGTGTACATACACTGTATGGGGACCTGGGGACTTCTACACTTTATTACAATAACACCTCAAATCTATGCTTACTGCAGTACTCCAGTTCACATATTTATATTCTGTGGCAGTTTATAGAACATCACACTGTACATAGATTCAGTTCACATGTTTGATTTGATTTTCCTGTGGTGAGGATTAGTTTTCTGATACCTCATTCATATCTGTTTCTATGATGGCTTAGTGGTTAACTGCTGTGACTATAGTGTGCAGAGTTTGAGCCTTGCAGATGCAGTTTCTTTTGTTGCTGTGCAGAACATGGGCCGTTGGATACAGAGTGATTAAGGCACTTTAAATCAGTTGTAAGCGGGTTTGCACGATGGTAAGCACTGCTAACCTCTGGTTACAGTTTCTTACACTCAGTTAGCTTCTACTTTGCTTAATCTGTGTAGGCAATGCTTATCCCCACACAAACACACTTAAACACACTTACTACTGCTTATCTGTGCTTAAACCTGCTTACTAGTGCCTTATTCATTATAACACTGACACTTCACATGTGCATTTAATGCAGTACTCCAGATCACATTTAAATGTTATTATGTAGGTTATACGGCAAAAAGATGTAAAAATATGTTCGTATACAGATTTCACATGGAAAATGATATGTGCTGCAGTGGGACTCAAACCGGGAATGCCTGTACATTAGGCGGGTGTTCTAAACACTACACTATTGCTGTGCTGTTTCATTTGCATATATATATATTCCTTGTTATCCTCTTCAGCCTTTTCAGCTGCTTTAACCATAGCTAAGCTATGAGCACATCCATGCACCTATGGTTAGCTGTACTTGGGGTTTTAAAAAAATAAAATAAAAGGGTCTCCTCGTTTTATTTAAAGGTACTGTTGCTGTTGAACACATGGGGACTGTTGGTGGGGCTATGCGGACACCTATGAGAGGTCTCGCTCATTTATTTACACTTTCTTCTGTTCTACTTTGCAGGGGCATATTTATTCTGAGAGCTCTGCTCTCAGACACTCCCCCTGCACTCATCCATGCTCCATGTAGGATTTGGAGCTCAGGCTGAGCGCCTTCATTAATATGCATGGCGCGCTGCCGTCCTCCTCTTAAACTGCTGCTTCCGTGCAGGGCTAGATTAGTCCTGCACAGAAGTTTAGTAAATCTGGGGGAGTGCTTTTTTACTTGAGCCAATAAAGAGTGGAGTTTTACTTGTCCTTGATTTTTTCCAGTTTTTTTGGATTCTATCCATTATGTCCTACATTCAGTACGACCAAGTATGTATTTTTATACAAGGTGTCTCCATTTGTGAATAATGTTTATCACAATGCCATATAGGCAGCTAAATGTACCATGCTTAGAGTGATATTCTTAAAAAGGAAGCTGGATTCTAAATAAAATGTTGTAAAATCAAATGAGCACAGGTGAGCACAGTAACTCTGACTCCAGCATGTAGAGAAAAGGCCATTGAGAGACGTCACTACATTCTAGCAGCATTTGGTGCATTTGGACAATAGTGTTGTAAGAACTTCATCTGAGAACTATACTGTTGTGGTGGGTAAACTGGCAAATCCTTTAAAAAGTAATTAAAAAAACTTTTTTCTTCAGTCTGTATTTTAAATTTTCATAGATCAGTTATGACTGGTCTTTGAGTGGTCATGTTTCAGTCCTTCATTGGTTAAAGATCCTTTCAAAGTCGGCCTTCTCTGTAAGGCAATCAGGATACTTCATAAAGCAGCAGTTAAATTCAGCCTATAAAGCTTACAGTACAGTTTATGATTATTTTGATATTAAGAGAATCATCTGAGCAATAAAAGTCAACTGCTTCAAAAATCCTTGTGTTCATTTTATTATTATGATGTTATTTGCTTGATGTTCAAGGTTGGACCAGTAACATCTGTCACTTTTGACACATATAAACTGCTCATAATTTCATAGGGTCATATGCAAGTACTGGGCTAGATGCCTTTGTGGGCCCTTTTAAGCCTTACCAATTTTCCTTTCTGTGCTCAAAATAAAAAAACTATCCTATTTGCTTAGAGATTGGCCTTACCCATCCCATGGTTGATAATTACGTATTACCCCTAAAGAAAATAACTGGGATCATACCATAGATAATTTGAGGGAACCAATGCATGGGATAAAGAATTTAGGAGCTGCCTCTGTCCATTAGTAGTACAGGGGGCAGTCCTGGGGTGAATTTTCTGTTTGTCTTGAATATAGACAGGGATGGGCTTTTTTATGTGGTTGGGCAGTCTGTTACAGAGCAGCAGCATCCTCTGCAAGATATAACTGTCCCTCCAAACTGTTCTATTGATGTTGCAGAAGAGGTTTAGATTCCTAGACTGAGTATTTCTCATGCCATTTGACATACTGATGTGCAGTAAATCCATCAGTATTGGGTTGGGGTGTCTTGTATGCCAGATACACAGCACCTCTTAGCAGTCTATCAGATACTGAGTATAGTGACAGGGCTATAAGTCAGTCTATGTAGGACATATTGTTTATGCCTTGTATCCTTTAAGTAAGGTATCTCTCTGGGCATTTCACTTGTTGCATGTATTTTGACAGATACACGCCAAAGGGAGCATTATACTGAATGATTAGCCTAATGACGGATGAGTAAAGGGGGGCAATAACATCCCTAGATCTAGACACAATCACTTTGTTTATAAGCAGTGCAATACAAGACTTTCTTATGAGAATGGATGCATTTTGTTTGAAAGTTAGGCCACTGTACACATACATTCCCAAACCTGAACAACTGGGTCAACTGCTTGGGGCATATTGTCAGTGGGGTAGTTCCCTAGAGTAGTGTCTTCCCAAAGGAAACACTAATATATTTTTTGACATTTAGTTTCAGTCCATGATTTTGGCGCCGGCAATTTATTTTGTTGAAGCCTTCTTGCAGGATGGCTAAGTCATGCTGGTGATTGAATGGGGTCTATATTACTTGATCGAACATTTAGTTAGTCGAATAACTAAACGTTGATTGCTAAATGTCGATGACCCAAAACCATGAACAGCAGTTTCCACACAGGGAAACAATGCCATTGTCCTACCTAAAAAAAAACAAAACAATAAACACAAATCAAGTGGGGTCTGCTACCCCCACCCCCCCAATGTGGGGGCTGTGCCCCCTACACACCCTTAACTAAATATACCAATTCCGAGATCACTCCACATTGTAGAGAGTGCAAAATCCGTATAAAAGCCAAATGACTTGTTTCCCTGTGTGGAAACTGCAGTTCACGGTTTTGGGTCTTCGACACTTAGTGATCGATGTTTAGATATTTGACTAACTAAACATTCGATCATGTAATATAGACCCGATTAAATGACTACTCCTAGTTTGCAGTCAGTTGCACACTTAGTCAGACAGAGCCCTTTGGTATAGGCTTTTACTTCAGAAAAGAAGATGCCAAACAGGAGAGGTCCAAGTACAGAACCGTAGGGGACTTCACTGGTGACTGGTCTCTTTGTGGAGTTAATTTCCCCTATTTTGATTTCCAGTGTCCTATCCTATCTGTGAGACTGTTGGCAATCCAGCAGGTGACTTAAGGATTTATTCCAGTTTATTTAGCTTTTCTACCATGCTAAATTAAGGATTGTGTCAAAAGCTTTGGCAAGGTTGAGGTATGCTGTATGCACTGTTTTGCTTTCATCCATTGCTTTGGTGACCTTTTCAAAAAACTCCACCAGGTTGAGTAAACATGACATGCCCTTGATGAATCCAAACTGAGGCAGATCCAGTGTTTGGAGGTTACCCTTGATGAATCCAAACTGAGGCAGGTCCAGTGTTTGGAGGTTACCTATATCCTTACTGATTAGTTCCATGATTAGTTCTTTTAAGCCCTAGGAAGGATACAGATTTACTATTTTATTGAGCTTTAGAATATGCTGCTGAATATGACAATGTTATTAAGTGAATTCCATCGGGGCAGCCAGGTCCTTCCCTGTACTTTTTTGTGCAATAAATGCATGGAAGCTATAAATATCTTTTATTTGCTAACTGCAGGCAGAAAATGATGCAGCAGTTAAATGTGCAGTTCATGGCAAAAGTAAGAAAGCATTATCCTTAAATAACCTCAGCAACATTTTCTCTCTCTTTCTTTCTTTTTGGGTAGAGGATTTGAACAAGAGATGCTTATAAAATAATAGAGTTATGTAAGCAAGTAGTACCTGTGGAGATGCCACTACTGATCTAATCTGTCATATCATTCAGTGGCAAGTCATGGAAAAACTAATGACAACAAAAGGAGAAAATCATTTAAAAATTACATTTACATGGTGTGGGGTTGTAATTACTGCAACATATGATTATACAGACAATCTGCCTTATATATTAAAATAATTTTTGGATTAATTTTCAAGAGCTATTTTGAGGTGTAGTAATTATTATAAACATTGTGCAATCATTCTGTTCCAAAAGAAGGACAGAAGTTATTCTTTGAAGTTGATCCCCATTCTCATTTCTACTACATGTTGGTAAAGATAAGGGAAAATTCTCCTTACTAATTGTGCATTACTTACAAGAACTACATCTTAGCTGTCTAAGGAAACACAAACTGCTATTATCTATTAACCTATAATAATGAACAGAACTCACTTAGCATCAGCCTGTAAAATATTCAGTCAATCCATGTAACCTTGCTGATTACAGCCCAATGTATACAGTCATTCATCCCAAGAAAGTCTGCTGTTGCGGCACAAAACTGCTACATTTATAGTTGTAAGTAACCATTGCAATGGAAGTCTATTTTACTGAAACTCTCCTTATTCACTGAGCTGTGCCCTTTATCCCCTTACAGAGTCATAAATATTACAAGGTCATTGAATCTTATTACCGCTCACACTTTGCCTACCCACCATCGGTCATACTTCCTTTCTCCAGGATGGCAGTCCCAGTCAGTCCTGGAGTAGATGTGTGGATAACCATCCAGTAACATAGACTATATTTAAAGGATGATAGAGAGATACACTGCTTAATGTGTAGGGAAAGTTTATTACAAAGATTTGGGAGGTGATGGCTTATAAACTTGTTTGTCCACCATGTTTAATGTGTCTACTGGCAAAAATTTAGGTCCATGGTTCTAGCATTGGTGTAGGTATTGGACTTGTGGAAAAACTGGAGGTCTGGGACAAGAGATTTTAGTACATTAAATGAGACAGAGCTCACCCCTCAGAATCTATAGGACAGTGAATAAAGGGACAGAGCTGCCAGCTTTTCTTGGTAGTTTAGGAGCTTCAGGCCTATGATCTTTTTGGTTAGAAACTTTTAGGGTCTTTCTAATTATTTGATACCTGCTTTGTGAGATAGATCCTAAAAGTAGATATTGTCCTTGATAATTGGCCTGATTAATGCTGAGTATAAGCGACCAATTACCTCTTTAGACTTTGATGATATTCCTTTGGCAATTAGTTGGGCTAAATAAAAGGATTTCCTGGCAACCATTGACACATGTTGGTTAAAAGAGAGGGAGCTGTCAACCCAAATACCTATGGCCATGGATACATTTTTGATTATAAATATATACTCACATAAATACAACAAACAGATGTTGTTGCCCCTCAGGAGAAAAGGTCAGTTTCCATTGTACCAGATTCACATTATGAGATACTGACCACTCAAAAGTCTTGCTTTCACACGTGGACCTATGCACAGACAGACATGCATGTGCAAAAACACATCTATACTCTTCTCACACAGCAACAAAACTAAGCAGTCCATGACACTAACAATTTTTCCCAACTCCAAACAACACTGTTTATTATTAAAACCAGTGACAGCTTTATTAAAACTGCATTGATCCTTCACTGAAAATGACATTGCAACTTTCCTTCACACTCAGCATCACTTTTTCTACTGAGCCGATGACAAATGTTGCTACTGAAATCTGTCTCAACAAGAAGTTCTGATCCTTGACAGCCCACATACTGACAGGCTCCATTACATTATTCGTCTGCTGTCTAAGAGCTGTTAGTTTCAAAACTACAAACGATACTTGTTCACTAGAATGTACACTGTAAAGTGTCAAATAATCCCTATTAAGATAAAAAAAATCATACCAGAGGTATTTCTGTGAGTTCAGTGCTAGCTATATCACATTATATCATTATATAATTTTCCTAAATTTCACACTTGATTCTGGCAGACCTGTATATCACCTCATTATTTTGAATGAAACATTCATATTCATCTCCTCATCTTAGTGGCATTGCAGCATTAAAAATAATGCCTTGCAGTTTTGCTCTCAATTCTTGATTACCTTTCATGTTTGCATATTTTCCTCATTAAATTCTCTGTGTAAATTATACGTCTCATCCATTTACCAGCATGTCTTTTGTTTGTACATGTTTTATAATTAAAATTTTACAGCCCTTAAAGTTAATATATCCCTATTTTATTAAAACCATGGAGTAACGATATAATCAGAGACAAGAACAAAAAAAAAAAAAAACAAACAATTAAACTGAAAATCTAGCCACGCTTATTTCGAATGTCTCTCTGTCTGTAAATCTATGCCCATAATGCTCAGTTTCTTCTTAAGTTATTCATACCTTTAACATGTTGCTCACATCCAGAAGTGCAATTAGTCACATATTCTGGCAGGCAGATTGAAGACAGACTGATTTAACGTCGACGTATGTGTATAACACACATGAAAATGTATGACAGTAGACTCAGCATATTTATACAATGAGACATTGTCAATGATCATTTGAATCATTTGAGGTTTGAAACTGTTTTTAAAGAGTTGGTCACCCTGCACACTGTGGCCTTGACAAAGATTCTCCAAACACAGTGCTGGTCACCATAGCAACACTGAGAAGAACAGGCACATTTGTCATATATAATGAAAAATACATTTCTTTTTCACTGTCTGGTAGAATGTTATTAATTTACAGCAAAATGACAAAGTAATCTGTCATTTTAATATATACAAATTTTATCAACTGATTTGTTAGATGAATATTTTTTGTCAAATTAAAATGTAAAATGCAGCAGGCAGATTATTTGTACTGATTTGTGTCTTAGGATGCTAAATGCATTCTTTGCAACTAAAATGAGTCTACTACTGATGTACATAATATAAAAGATAAAACTCTGTATTCTGTGCTCCATTAATTGACTGTTTCCTTTTCTTTTCTAATTTACCATGATGCAAAAAAAGGAAATAAAAAGGAAATAAACAGCAAATGCCCTGCTGGGTTACAAAATACAAATCTTTGTCTCTGCAGTCATGAAAAATAAAATTCTTTATCAGGCTTTTCCTAGAGTGTTGAGGAGGTAATAATAGTGCTGCTGCTGATACAACATTCCCCATGAACTAGTTTAAATTTGACAGAAGCTTTGGTAGCTTAATACCTGATAGGGTTCCCTGGTTATCAAGCAAATTGTTGAAGCAAATGTTTTAAAATGAAGCACTGACCACTTCATTTAATGGTGTCTCTTACAGCTGGAATGTTACTATTAGTTATTTTCACATTAAGTGCAATAACTGACAAGTAAATCTTTTCCAGACTCTTCATGCAATTCTAAATTATGCAGTCCCACTTTCTCCAACTTTGTGGCTATTTGGTTGCCTCATGCTTTGTGGTTATTCAGTACCACATTCTGGCAGCGGATACATTTCAGTTTTGAGTATGGCATGATCAGCAGACCCCCACAGCAAAACTAAGAACCACCTCCATACCTTATTATTTAAATTATTGTTTGGTGCCAGGAGGAAATGTATAGTCATCTCATATGATTTATTATGGTTTGCATAGTACATACTTGAAGATTGGTTGCATTACTTATACTTTATTTTGGAACTCTGGATATATTTGCACACGCTCTACATACGTAGGACTCTTTGGTAGAAGACATAACTGGACAGCCCTGCTATAAAAATATATTCAAACAGAAGTTACTATTTTGTGAAATACATGCATCTTCTTTCTTTTGCTATCTCACAAGTTTGAGTGGCAGTGGCTTTTACCCATGCTTAGTCTCTGACTAATGCTCACTACCTATAAATAGTTGCTGCCCATCAGAATCATTTGTCAAGTGCTCATCCCTCCTGTTTATGCAATACAAATTTGCAACCCACAGGGCATAGGATGACATAATGCAATTCATTTCCAGGCCATAACAAATTGTTGTTATGGTCATGAACCTCAGTATGCAAGAAATAAATCAGCCTTGTGGGAGATACAACAGTAGATACTGTGTGTGTGTGTGTGTGTGTGTGTGTGTGTGTGTGTGTGTGTGTGTGTGTGTGTGTGTGTGTGTGTGTGTGTGTGTGCGTGTGCGTGTGTGTGTGTCTGTGTGTGTGTATACGTGTGCTTGTGTGTGTGTGTGTGTGTGTGTGTGTGTGTGTGTGTGTGTGTGTGTGTGTGTGTGTGTGTGTGTGTGAGAGAGAACAGGTGTAGGAAACCAGATTTTTATTTTGTCTGATGGGCTATACCCAAACTTATATTCAAAAAGACTGTGATAAATCACCTTAGCTTAAATAAACTTTGCCTCTGTTATCAGCCCCCTGAATAACCCATCTCTCCAGACCAATCACTCACTTCTTTTTCTCCTATTAGTACCTAACACTACCTCCTTCCAAACTCATCCTCGCTTCTTCCCTACAAAACCCTTCCCTACTCTTACCCCTAAACTTTCCTTTACTATTAAAATCTCCTCACCAGTAGAATGTTCAACTACTGCTTCACTTTTATCTCTCCTTCACTGCTACCCAGATACTTCCTTACTAACTTTCTTTCTTTTTAGTGTAAATACAATTTTTCCTAGTCTACCTACCTCAATGTACGTAGCTAGCCAACATTGCATATAATCTGTAATCAGTTTTATTATTGTATACTTGCTTTACATTGTTATATATTTTTGTGTACTTGCAAATGTTTTATTTTTGGAGCTTGTATATGTTTTGTAAATATGGAGCTTTTCTCCCCAGGCCTCCACTGATAAAAGGCCTTGTTCCAGATGGACCAACCCAGTCAACACATGTCAAATAAATAAATAAATAAATAACTCTCTTCCTAGGGTTCAGATGCTGAGGAGGAAGTTTTCTTTTTTTTTTTCTTATGTTCCTTTTTAGACTGTTGACTCCTATCCCCTCACTCAGCAATTCAGTCCCCCACTTTCTGTCACCTAGGTACATCAAGTACAAGAGGAAGAGTTAGTGTCAGGGGGCTGTCATTCTCTGGGGTCTTCTTCTCCTCCTAAGCCTGGCACTATTTGCACAAGAGACAGTGCAATGCTTGCTACACTAACCTGTAGTTTACACACCGGTGTATCATTTTTATATGCACTATGTCCAGTTAGAACATGATGCCGTTTTTGACAGTCTTAAGCCTCATGCCTCTCCTCCTTCACATAACACATCCACATGTGGATTGACCCACAGTTGTCATTCCTGATGTATGTGATAGTGACGGCCATATCTTGATGTGACTGCATGTGTATGGGTCACATACTACACACCGGGTATGACAAAAATAATACCATATATGGAATGACAGCACAGATGCAAAATTAAAACTTTTACTCTGAAATTGAGGACTTGGTGCATAGACAGAATATAAAATATCTAGCTGCTTGTATATACATATATATATATATATATATATATATATATATATATATATATATATATATATATATATTTATATTTATGTATATATATATATATATAGAGAGAGAGAGAGAAAGAGAGGGAGGCATAGAAAGAGAGACAGAGAGAGACGTAGGTGAGATTTATTTATTTATTTTTTTTGCCTGATGGGCTACACCTGTCTTTCTGGTCCCTGAATACATTTTTAGATATAGACTAGATACTTGGCATACAGATGGCTGTGCTCTCAGGTTCTTTTGAGGAAGACACATTCATAGTGGACGCATTCTAACAACATGGTGTGGAGTTGAATATCAGCCCTGCATCAGATATGAGAAAATCTTTAATTCAGATAGCATGTTTTGTTATTCTGAGACTGATATCCAGCTTTACAGGATACTCCAGAAGCTCAGAGGTTTATAAAGGTAAATTACCAAATAACAGGGAGTGCCACTGAAGCTCAGTCTGCTGCCATACATGCCATAGGTTCATAGGTTCATAGGTGTGTACTAGGCTAATGCTCCTGGAGCCTTTACAAGCTTAGCCCATAGAATTACCCTGGCATCATGCCACCCGACTTTAGTTTCCAGTGCCTCTGTCAAGTAAAGCACTGGAGTGATTCCCGGGGTGAATTTTCTATTCCTCATCCACACATCAAGATTTCTCTTGAAGAGGGCCAGTGAGATGCTTTGTTTGACATGTATGGGAAGTCTATTCCATAGCATGGGCAGTCACTGGGTTATGAACCTGCCCCTTAAGCATGTAATGTTGATTGTGGTAATGAGGTTGAGGTCTCTGGAGCATGTGGTGCAGAGGGATTGGGATTTCTTTAGATGTAGCATTTCTAACAGAGCTGGGTCAGACATGGCTTTGTAAGTCAAGCAGAGATCACCTCTACGTAGACAATATGAGATAGCGAATGGTTGGAGTTTTTTGAGTCTGTCAATATAGGACAAGTGTTTAAGACCTAGGATTCTCTTTGTGAGGTACTTTTGAGGCCACTCCAGTTGTTGCAGGTATTTAGTGAGGTGCATGCCAAATGGGACATTGTACTCGATGACTGGCCTAATGAGGGAAGAGTAGAGGGAGACAATGACCTCTTTCTTCCTGGATGCAAAACCCTTAGTAATGAGATGTGCCACATAGAAGGACTTTCTGACCACAGTGGCAGTGGGTGGTCAAAGGTGAGGTTGCTGTCAACCTGTGTTCCCAGATCTCTCATAATGCCTTCTGTGTTCAGTGGACTACCATCGATGTGGTAGTTCATGGGAACTAGGGTTTCCCAAAGGGGATGATGACAAATTTTTTGGCATTGATCTTAAGACCATGGTTCTGACACCAGTCGTGGGTCTCAGTGAGGCCTTTCTGTAGGATGTCAGCATCACTTGGGGAGTTAATAATGGCTTCCAACTTGCAATCATCTGCAAACCTTGTCAGCCAGAGTCCCTGTGTGTTGGTCTGGACTTCTGAGAAGTAGATAGTAAACAGGAGAGGACCCAGGACCGATCCCTGTGGGACTCCACTCATGACTGGTCGGCAGTCTGACTTGGAGTCAGCTACTTTCACACTGTGGGTTGTATCTGTGAACCAGTTTGCAACCCACCTAGTGATATAGGGGTTGATGCCTAGCTTAGTGAGTTTTTCTATGATTCCTGAGTGGGGAATGGTATCAAAGGCCTTGGCCAGATCAAGGTAGGCTGTATGAACCGCCTTCATCAACAGCTCTGGTGACTGACTCAAAGAAGTCGACCAGGTTGAGCAGGCATGATCTACCCTTCACAAAACCAAACTGTGTGGGATTCAGGGTTTGGAGATTCCCTATATCTTTGTTTATTAGGGCCATGATGATGCGTTCCATAGCTTTTCATATCAGACTTGTCAGGCTAATGGGGCAATAGTTCCCAGTGTCTGTAGTTGCTCCTCCTTTGTGGAGAGGGATGACTATGGGAGTGCGCCATTTGGTAGGGACAAAGCCTGAAGTGAGGCTGTGATTGAATAGAGCACACAGGTGAGATGCCAGTTCACTCTGTAGTTCATGTAGAACACAGCCAGGGATATTGTCAGGTCCCATAGAAGCTGTATTCTTGGCCTTGGACAGTGCTGTTTTAACCTGTGCAGCAGTAATACTGGGTGCCTGGTAATCTACTGGTATTGTGACTGGTCCTTTGGTGGGGGAGAGGGGTAAGGTTAGCACTGAATCTGTCTGCCACTATATTGGCAATATCTGTTGGCTCAGTATAGGAGGCACCATCATGCAGTAGCTTAGAGCAAATCTGGGTATTGCCATGGAGGTTCTTTACATAACTACAGAAGGCCTTGTCATTGTCTTTACTATCTGCTGAAATTCTGTTTTCATAGCTAGCTTTAGTGGATTTGATGAGGGATCTCAAGTTTTTGTTGAGACTGATAAGGGAGTTTTTCCAGTCTTGCGACTTCACCTTATTCCACATCAGTTTCCTCCTTCTGTTGTAGAGTTTGTTTATGGCAGGAGACTGCCAGATTGGCGTCCTTTTTTTTGGAGGAGAGCGTCTTGGTTCTATTGGATATGGCAAGATCAATGCATTTGTGCACATGTTCATACTGTGCACTAGTGTATGATTCGGCAGTCATGCAACTATTCTCCATTTGCATGGGTGTCGTGAAGTTAGCCACCTCTTTTCTTAGGAGCCCAAAGTTAGCTTTGGAGACGTTTTTCATGGTGGTTACCTTTGCGGGGTGGGGTGGTTGGGATGTGGATTTCCAAGGTGATTAGTTTGTGGTCATTCTAACCAGGGAGGAGTTGACTATTGGTGTAGAGCAATGGTCGCCCATGTTAGTAATGACCAGGTCAAGGATGTTGCTACCTCTCGTGGGGGTAAGGACAAGCTGGTCCAGGGCATTGGAATTAATGAATTCCAGGAAATGTTGGGCAAGTGTATTGGGACATGAGTAGTTTTTCCAGTTAATGGAGGGGTAGTTGATGTTGCCCAGTATGAGAGTGTTAGGTTGGACCCTAATATTCTCCAGGGTGTTTAGGAATGTGGAGTGAGTGTCTTGGGACATGGTTGGGGACCTATAACAGGCTATGACCTGAATTGCTGTCTTACCCAATGTTAGCAGCACCTGAAGTATCTCTGATACATTATGTTGGGCTACCAGTCTGGAGGTTTGTGTATCTTTATGAATATGGAAACCCCGCCGCCTTTGGAGCTTCGGTCCAAGTTCTGAGGCCGAAAGGTGTAGAGTGAGTTATAGCCTGGTAGTGCAGGGGTGCTTTCTGCTGCCTTGAACCAGGTCTCTGTTACAGCACAAATGTCGATGTTCTCCATTTTAAGGATTGCTTTGAATGAGTGCATTTTTAAATTGAGACTTCTAGCACTGAGCAGCATGACCCTCAGATTGCATTTGTTTGTAGCTGTTATGTGGTAATTTGGTCTTTGGAACACTGCCTAGAAAAAGGCACTATAGGGATGGCAAGAGCCTTGGCCAGTATCTAGAAGCCCAGGGGTGACAGATGCAGGCCATCTTTGGCAAAGCATCAAGGTTTGTCAATTATGTCATCCCAGGCAGACAGATACTGGATCCCCTTAGAAGGACACCAGAAACTTAGCCAATTGTTGAAATCAATCATTTTCTGCTTGTACTGTGGTATAATTTTGGGTAATGGTAGGATACTGCTCAGGGCTATGGACATACCCACCTGGGCTACATAATCCAAGAGCTCCTGCATGTCTCTTTTTATGTAGTCCAGGGAGGTAAGTCTCAGGTCATTCACACTCACATGTACAATGACAGAGTTATTGTTGTACCTGTTGTTGAGGGACCTGAGTACGTGCATTATGTGGTGGATCCTGACACTTGACAGCCAGCTGACTGTTACTTTCTCCTTATTCAACCTAGTGAGTGGGACATCAGTGTGCCTCACTATTGAGTCACCTATGACTAGTGTGCTGGGCATGCTGTTTTGCCTTAGGGGCTTTGGTTGAGTGGCACACTGTTTAGGAGAGTTATGTGTCTCGTGATTTGTGTTGTGTTGTGGTGGTCAACTGCATTTCTGCCTTGGAGCTCTCTGCTGTTTGGGTAGATTTGTATTGAGAGCCTCCATGATGGTGGGTGTGTGATTTGTTTTTTTTTATGTGAAGGCAGTGCTGGTGTGTGTTCTGGAGGGCTATGTGTTCCATGTGGTGTGGTGCAAGTGTTGATCTTCTCCTTTTGACCAGCTATTCCAGTCTTGGCTGGAGAGTGTGTGGCTTCCAATTTGGATATATAAGTGCATCTCTCACAAGTATGACTGTTGGGTGGTAAGAGGAGAGGGTTGTCAGTGTACACGAGGCAGTTGCTACATTGCCTCAGGATGCCCAAGTTCACCAGGTTAATAGGATAAAACACAGGGAACTGACCTTTAGACATGCCTGTTGGGGTTGGCATTAATAATAAGTATTGGAGCTGTTTCCTTGTATAACGTTTAGTGCTGGTAGCACTTTTGTGTGCTACAATAATTGCTACAAGAAGTCTGATATGGTAAAGTGCTAGACTAATAAGATAGTAAAAGTGCAGGAGAGGAGAGATCTAGCTGATCTAAGGGAAAAAAATGAAGAGCAGACTTTGGCACCTCTCAGAAGCTTACAAACAGTCCTGGATACAGCAAATCTGTATCTGGACTAGACTAGTTACAGGAAAGGCAGCAAACAAGCACAACATGGTCTTTTAAACCAGAAAGTTGAAAGAGATGGAAAAAATTACCAAACAGCTAATAAACAGCAAATTCTGGGTCAGAAACCACTCCTCTTGTGGTAGATAGACTATCTAGAGCTTACCACTCTCACTGATAAGCTAGAAGGCTTCCCTCCAACATAGAAAGGCTTGGGGGGCTCAGAAGCTTACATACAGTCCTGGATACAGCAAATCTGTATCTGGACTAGACTAGTTACAAGAAAGGTGGGAAAAGCGCAAACATGGGCTTTTAGACCAGAAAGTTGAAGGAGATGGAATAAAATGCCCAAACGGCCAATAAACTGCAATTTCTGGGCCAGAAACCAGTCCTCTTGTGCCATTGGGCAGACACCAGAGCTAGATTTCCCTGGATTAACCCAGGGGAAACAATTGTTAAGTGGTTCCTCGGGGTAGGGAGGATGGCTTGCCAACAGTAGTCGTTTACAGAAGTAAGGGACAGTTCGGCACAGTCTGTCCTTTGCATATTCCACCTATGGGGTGTTACCAGGATGCGAACCTGGTGTGGACATTAGGTGAAAATATTCCTGATAGCAGTACAATGGATACCTAGAATGCCTTGAGCTCCTAGTCCTTCCTGACCTTTATCTAGGGTGGCCAGGAAGGATAAGTAGACGATGCAAATGAGGAAAATATCCTGGTCCACTGATGGTCAGGTACAGGAGAAAAATATTGCAAAAAATAAATCTTTGCACAAGGGACCATCATACTACCCTATTGGGTGTTCAGCAAGGTCCCTGTACAGAATATCTTGGTCTCTCTGCCCCACGATGTTGGAACCCTTCAGTTCATAGCATGTAAAGGAAGCCATGCCCACTCACTCTGGTACATTACAGAAGCAAAATGGTAGCCTATGTACAAGGGTTCATATTGAGGCATCATGCTGTATGCAGAACAGTGCTACACTGGGGTACTAACAACATCATATAGGTCTATAAAAGCTGTATTCAGGAACACAATTGTCACATATTTCTGTAGCACCTTGCTGAGCATGAATAGCACTGGCCAATGTGGAGAGAGAATCATATTTTGGTTGTGATTCAAAGACATAGTGCTAAATGAGGTTACTACATAATACCAAGTGAAGAAGTACTTATTTGTGTGACATACAGTGTCTGCACCACTTTGTGTTAAAATACTTACATACAAAACATTGTGGAGTGCAGAACTTTAAATAGTAAGTCTGTGGACAAATAGGGAAGAATGAAATACATATAATAATGTACCTCTCCAGTATAATCAACATCTGTGGTGGATGGTAACACCTGTGAGACAGATGCCATGGGGTATGCATGAATGGGAGCATCGGAAAAATAACCTGGCACTGTTATGTCTAGCTGTGATGGGGGAACACTGTGGGTATGATGCAGCTAGGAATGCCATATCACAAGGGACATGGTGACCTCAGTGCTTACGATTAAGCATGACAACACATTTTAAGGAGAGTTGTAACAGGGTAAGTATGGAGCTAAAAGGAAGAGGCAGTAAGGGGTGTAAGGAAGCTACAGCTATTGCCATTGTGTGTACATGAAGGGTATGTTCGCAGAACATTAATAGTCTCCTAACCAGCCATAGAATGAGGGGAGTGTGGCTGTGACAATAGGTAGATGACTTCCACAGGACATCAAGCACTAAGACTGAAAGCCACCATAGTGGTTATCGGCAATGGGTATGACATTGTAACTCAACCCCACCACAATAGCATGTCATCCCTGACTGCTCACAAGTTGTTACCAAATGTATCTCCCACAATCCAATTTCATATTATAGTCACTCTGTTTGCTTCATCTGGCTAAGTGATGATGACTGTACCTTGACCACCCATTAACTTGCACGGGTAAGATTATGTGTAATGCACACAACAATTAGTACAAGCACAACCTTGCATATCCTGGGTTTGATAATGCATTCATCATTTTATTCTGTGTTGCTTCTATAATGGCATGTAGTTTTGGTAAACATGCCTCCTTTTTGCCAAGCTGCAATGTACTATGCTCATGTCTGCCTCATATGTGACAATGGTTCTGCCAGTTTATCCACAGACTGTGCACCTTACTCTTCTGGTGTTGATCCTACTGTTATGGCGGGCCCTGTTGTGAGATTTCCCTGCTGCATTATCTATTTCCATAGTCCCATATTATGCAACATGGTACAAACCATGATGATTCTGCTACACATCTTGAGTGTGTATTGCAGCTCCCCACCTGATGTGCCAAGAAGGAATTGTTTTTTTGAGATATGCAAGCACATAATGTGCAACATTACACATTTCAGAATGAGCTCTGTTGTATACCACCTCTGCCATAAGGGTGTGTATGGATAGGGATCATAATGCATAGCTTCTTGGCCTATCCAGTATTACCTGCAATATACATCAGTCACACCATTGTAAGTGACCTTATCCTTGCTTGCATGATATCTGAGGATCACGACTGGTCTACATGTTGTTATAAGTCAGGTGTGTGCTGTATATGTGAACCATGGGAACTGTCTGGGTGGTGCTTAGACACATTATAGATATACTAATTTTATATATATACCCAGGGTGTTATACATCACCTGGCAGTTCAGTGAGTGGAAGCCCTTTCCACTAAAGTTTCTAACTCCCTGTGGATGTTTGCAGTCTACAGCTCCTTTGACCTGACTGAATGTGATATGCTGCAAAATGCACTCATAATTGCTCTGTCTACATTTTAGTCTTGGAGAATCAGATATGCTTCTTTACATGGTGCAGCATAATGTCAAGGAACTAGTGTAGGATCTGTGAAGCTGTCACCTGAAATATCTTGAATATGTCCCCTGTACATCACTGGAAGGTTCCTGTAACTACATATGTCTTTGCATCCATGCATCTCCCTCAATTCCAGTTAGGGGTGATGCAGCTGATTAGGTCACAAATGGTCTCTTTGCCCACATGGTACTGGTCCACCATCTAGTTGTCTATGAGATGATGATATGTAAGGCATCAATGTTATTTTTTATGGTGGTGCAGATGGCTGCTGGAT
Organism: Protopterus annectens; assembly: GCF_019279795.1. Classification (NCBI taxonomy): domain Eukaryota; kingdom Metazoa; phylum Chordata; order Ceratodontiformes; family Protopteridae; genus Protopterus; species Protopterus annectens. Next base: position 514,943,169 of record NC_056728.1, on the reverse strand, counting down.
GCACATCATAGACACTGGCTCCTATATCAGCCAATAATGTATTCTATTCTGCTATAGCTGCTGCCACATTAGTTTCTCCAATAATCTGTGAACCTTAAAAGCCTGGTATTCACAGTAAGTTTGCACTGTGGAGCAGTGTGCAAGTTAAATATATTTTTGAATTGTTCTTTCATGTTTGATATCAGCATTGTCATAATCCATGTACCTCATGCCCATATCCTTATAACAGTCATTTGCAAGCCCTACATACCATGCTACTTTCCCTCTTTCACACCTATCTTTAGGACAACTGTACTCTAGATATCGCCACAGCCTGCACTAGTTTGTGCCCAGCACTGTGCTAAACATCTGCAAATCTTGGGCCTGGACAATTTTAGGCATAATGTTTCTTGTTGATTCCTCAGCCCCCTACTCACCATCAATGTACTGAAATTTAAATATGTTATTTGCATTTGTGCAGTGGTAGTCTTGTTGCCACACAGCAAGAGGTTCTCCCGTTCGATTCTCGGCTTGGGTTTGGGAGTGCCTTCTGTGTGGAGTCTGCATGTCCTCCCCGCAGTCGAGTGAGTGTTCGAAAGACATGCGTTGAATGGGTGTGCCTTCATTGAAGGTTGGGCGTCGGGCTGGCAACTCGACACCGTAAAAACCAACTGCCAATCATTAGCGGACCGAAGTTCCGCTGTGGCGACCCCTAATCAGAAAAAGCCGAAAGACAAACAACAACATTTGCATTTGATCAATCTAAAATAATCAAAACTCATTTTATTTTTCTTTAAAAGCCCAAATCTTCAGAACTGCTGCAACTGCTATATTATGATAAGAAAGAGCAAACATCAGTAAATTTAATGTGCATTTAAGGAATGAGTTTCAAAGCAATGTATTACACCTCTTTTGCAGTGCATCTGTGGGCTACATACTGCTGATATTAATACTCATATATGTAAGTGTTATTATATTATTTTTGAATAACATTGTATAACACATTTTAAAGGTCAGTAATTATGAAATTAAATCTAAAATAACTTATTAATTATCACATATCAGAGAATGGGCAAATTATACGTCAGTACCCTGATTGGAGAATGAACGTTCTCCAGCAGAGCATTAATGTACAAGTAATGTCCACTGACAAATGAGTCCACTGCTTCACGGCAGCATATCAAGCTGCCGTGGAGCTCGGACTGCAAAAAAACCTAATGGCTGCCATTATTTACACTTGCTAAGCAGTGCTTTTGTTGTTTAGTGAGTTAAAAAAAATAAACAGAAAAAAGTGTGTGTGTGTGTGTGTGTGTGTGTGTGGGTGTGTGTATGAGTGTGTTTATGTTTCTGTCTGCTTGTGAGAGTGAATGTGTGTATGATAACTGAAGAGACTGTGTGTATGTGTGAGACTGAGAGAGAGAGTGAAAGCGCTCTTGTGTGAGTGAACGTGTGTATGACAGCAGAGTAGACTGTGTGTGTGAGATTGAGAGAAAGAGAGAAAGAGGGCAGACTTGTGTGCATAACTCAACTGTCTAAATTTTCACAAAATGTCCAGATTTTTGCCTCATATTTTTTGTCTGTTCCTCATAATATTTGTGGTTTTTCTGACGTTTTGTGGCAAATCAGTGAGGAGTGAATTCACTAAATAATGACAGGCATTTGAGTTTCAGGCTTTATATATTTCAGAAAATGCATAGTAACACAAGACCTTTTATTCTAGCAACTTTCTAAGTTTAGAAGAGCAATGTTTAAAATTTGTCCCTATTTTTGGGGCTTTGTCTACCCATTATTTTTGGTTTTGTCCAGATTTTTTGTGCTAAGAGGTTGAGAGTTATTCTTGTGTGAGTGATTGCGACTATGACACCAGAGGAGACTGTGTGTGTATATGTATGCGTGTGTGAAAGCAGAAGAGACTGTGTATGAAAGAAAGAGAATGGACTCTCTGTAACATTGTTTTATTTATTTATTTATTTATATTTTTGATGGAAAACACAACAATTTCACAGACATCCAATTCCCTAAGCACAATGCCCTCCAGGGTGTGTGTTAATGTGTAATTAATGCTCTTCCAGGGGTGTACAGGTCCTCCACCTGCGGCATTGGGCCTCATAATACTTCTGGGCTGGAGTTAATTACACATTAGCATACTCGCTGTCGGGCATTATTGCTTACTTATTATAAGGCATACAAAATTAATTTATATGTAATAAATGTCAAAAAATAAGCAATGTTGAGCAATTTGCATAACAGTTTAACCCACTGAATTAATGAAATGTACAGGAACTGTTATGTTGAAAAGGGGAGATGAATGATTGAAGGAAAGTTTGCAAAATAAAAGAGTGTTTCTTTTGAGGCCATCTTTCATGATGCTCACCCTACCGAAATCCCTTCAGCTAGGCGCAACCCATAACCCAGAGTGGGAGGTGGGCAGAGGCTGTGGCAGGCTAACACACCACAGAAGGCAAGCCTGGGGCACTGCAGAAGGTAAACCTTGATCATTTCTCCCATACAGTGTGGATGTGTTGATTATAGATAATGTGATTCCATAACATTTTCTGTTAACAAAACTCTTTATCTATGTGTTACATATCCAAACAGAGTTGGGGCAGGGCACATGGAAAACTCAACAAAACTGTCATTAAACTTTTGTGGTGTATGCCATAGAATAAGGGTTGGGAAGCCAAACAAGTAATACTAACCAAAGAGTGGCAAGGCAAGTGAGGGTGGGTATCAGGTGACTGGTAGAGAAATGTGATGATTGGATGCAGGGAACATGTACAGCAGGAAGTGTAATATGCAAATCCTGTATAATTATACAGGACTAAATTCTATCACAGCTGATTGTGAGTATTCACCTTATGATATGACACTGTAGTGGGTCACTGGGCCCATCTGTAATAATCTTACACTGAGGTAAAACCAGGGTGGATGCTCTCAGAAAGCACATGAGACTTGGAGAAAAAATATATTTGGTTACAGTGGACATACCTAACTAAAATGCAGCAACTCATCTAGTTTCAAAACCATCTGGTGCACCCAATCTGAAACATCATAAAGATCTGTACCCTATGTCATATAGGTGTAGTTTTAAAATGAGAATTAGTGTACTTGCTCTGACATGATATATAAGCTTCCTGTTAATGCAGAGGCACATACCCTGACGTAGTATATAAGCTTCCTGTTAATGCAGAGGTTTCCAAAACAAACAAGTTTGGGGTTCAAGCATGGCACACACATGGCTATGCCAATTTGCACTTATCCTGGTTGGGGGGGGGGGCACAGTCAGTCAGGCAAATCCTTTGTACTTTGATGTGATCACAGTGTTACTTACACTTGCTTGCATGATTCCTCATTTGCGCATATTACTCAAGAAGTTGTTGAAGGTTTTGCTTTGAAGTAAAGTATGTTAGGATTTCACTCACAAGCTTTTGGTAACACCTTAATCCAAGTAGTAATTGTGTTGTGAGTCATCCCTGATGATGAAAATAAGTGAACAGAAGGAATGTTGGGGAACAAATGAATGCTGTAAAAAATAGCAAAGCAAGTTTCGCATTACTTCATAATTTTTGCTAAAGTGTCTCAAGTAAAAGAAAAATAAACTGACATTCAGTATTTCAGTGTAAAGAGGTGCTCCCTAAGCTCCATGAAAACAAACCAAACAATATCTCTATATCAGCCCATGCAAATTGTATGGAAGCATTCTATGTGAACTGTAACTAAAGAAAAGGGGAAATTGGTGCCTTGAGTCAAAACAGACTAGTTAAAGAGTATTGGTCATGTTCAAAAGAAATGTAAGAAAAAAATGTAGTTGGATATAGCATACTTACCATACACAGTACTAAGTAATATAATTTTAATGCATAAAGTGTTATTTTTGCATTTTATTTTTTTGATAAGGCTGGCCCCCTGCATTTTTTTTCAGAATTGAAAATCCCTGCAATAAAAGACTGAACACTCAATGACTCATTACTTAACTTATTCTATATGTTGCTTTATTTACGTTAGAAGCATCAGAAGTTGCTTCTTATTTCATAGAAATTACATTGATACTGTCAATTAGTTCTGCAGGTAGAACACCTCACATTAAAAATGAATACATAAGATGACATAGTAGTAAAACCACAATGTAAGAAAGAAACATCTCATCTAAAGAGCTGACCTATTTTTGCTTACCCCATAATACTTTGTGGTATCATGGAAATCATTGCCCATTACATACCATAATATCATTTGGCAGGTGTGGTTATATGGAAAAACAAGTAAACAATGAATCTCAAAAAGAAAAAAAAAAAATCTTTGCAAAACCACTTGTAACTTTAACATGAGGAGTATAATGGGAAAACTAAATTAATTGCAAAAATAAAGTTGTTTCCAAAAGTGACCAACTCACCTTAAATAAAAGGAAAACTAAGCAATGTTCACATATTACGAGACTATGAATTTAGCAATGTGATATGAAATTATTTATGGCTGCTTAGGCTAGAAGGGCAATATGTATTTCAGATCAACAAAAGACTTATACAGTATATAGTGGTGTAAAAATGAGAAATATTTTGTGTTAGTCTATGAAACTGTATTTGAATAATGGTTTGTGTATGGCTGGAAACCCAGAAAATTAAGACAGCGGAACAAAAATGTTTTTTTTTGTTTTAACATTTTAGTGTGTTGGACATATTAATGTTTTGATGCTATCAGGCTAGCTTGGGTAATGTAAAAGCAACAATAATAGGTACAGAAAATAAGTCCAAAAAATATTTTATTTCTGTAGTGCCTTGGCTAAATCGCCTTCACTGGAGTACAAAAAAAAAAACATTCAAACAAACACATTAAATAACCATGACAATAAAACAATCAGCCTTAATTAATTAATTATATACTTCCAATTACATTCCCTGTTTAACCCTTTTGGGTCCATAGTATTATATTTTAAAATAGACACTGTTTCTTTATATAATAACCTATCTTTTAAACTTACCCCTTCTCCCATATATAAAATTATTATTTCTAAAACACAGCCTTTTAACACAGAGGCATCACTATTATGAAAATCTTTAAAATGGAGCACCAGAGGACTTTCAAGTTGTACTTTTTTAATATCCCTAACATGTTCCTGAAACCTAATCTTGAAAGCCCTCTAGCTTTCTCTAATATAAAACAACTTACAAGGACATTGTAGAGCATATATCACTCCTTGAGTACTACAAATCAAATTTTTGCACAGGCTTAAAACTTATATTATTAATCCTAGAAAAATAATTCACAACCAATGGACATATAGAACATTTACCACATCTATGTGTACCATAATTGAATGGTGAAGAAAAATGTAGTCCTAAGAATTGTGATTTAGCTACATTTTATTGCCTTCCAAAAATACACAAAGGCCTAGACACACTTAAAGGGCATCCAGTCGTATTGGTCCATACGTATTTTTTACATAATTTTGGAATTTTATTGCATAGTTATTTTTTTCCTATAGTAAAGGAATCTCCTTCCTATATGCAAGACACACAGAATTTTTTACAGAAAATTGACGGTATTTGTTGGGAAGATGATATGTATTGGCATACCCTGGATGTAGTAAGTCTATATAGAAATATCCAACATGAGCATGGAATAGAAGCCTTGTATTATTTTCTATTTCTAGGTGATACACCCAAGTTTAGTTTTATTATAGAAATAGTCTCATTTTGTTTCAAGAATAACTACTTCAGTTTTAATAATGTTTTTCATCAAAAACAGGGTACGACCATGGGGGCACCTTTCACCCCCATATATGCCAATTTTGTTATGGCTAAATTTGAATTAGTTAGATATTATAAACATGTATTTTTAATAAATATGTAGTTAAATATTTTCATTTTATTGATGATTTTTTTTTATGTGAAGGGAGTAAGGATTTGGTTAAGCAATTTATTAGTGATTTACAGATTAAGAAGTTCATTTGAAATTTGATGGGTTACAGATGGGTTTACAAGTTAATTTTTTAGATATTTTTTGATGGGTTATATCCAATTAAAAAAAATAATAAAAACTTCTGTGCATGGAAAATTAAGTAGGGGCAATATATATCTACATGGCTCTAGTTGTCATCCAAATCATTTGATTACTGCACTCCTATATGGGGAATTTTTTAGATTAAGTAGAGTGTGTACTCTTGATGAGGATTTTTTAAAAGAAGGTAGTAAAATTTACAGTATGCTTATCAGGAGGGGTTATAATAATGAAATTAGAAATGCTTTACAAAAAGTAATCTTTGAAAGAAAACACATTCGGGATTTATGGTTGGAAAAAAGTAATGAGTAAAATATGGAAAGGAATGAGAAAGTGGGTGTTAGTAAAAAGTATTATAATAATGTCTTGAATGGTGGTAGAGAGGGTGATAATATAAAAAGGAAAGTTTATTTTGTCACTACATCTAATGTGCTGAGTGAACAAGTTATATGATCGGTAAAATATTATTGGCCCATTTTATTACGGGATAGTCAATTATATAATAAGGTTGGTTGACTGCCTTGTGTATCTTATAAAAAGGATAAGAGTATAGCTACTTTTGTTTTACATAATAAATTTGTTTTTCTGAATCCTGATGTTAGGCCTTATATTGTTAAGTATGGTACATATAAATGTGGTAAATATTCTATATGTCCATTAGTGGCAAATTATTTTTCTAGGATTAATAATATAAGATTTATGCCTGTACAAAACTTTGATTGCAATACTCAATGAATGATTCATGCTTTACAATGTCCTTGTAAGTTGTTTCATATTGGAGAAAGTCAGAAGGCTTTCAAGGTTAGGTTTCAGGAAAATGTTTGCAATATTAAAAAGTGTGACTTGAAAGTCCTCTGGCTCTCCATTGTAAAGATTTTCATAATAGTGATGCCTCTGTGTTAAAATGCTGTGTTTTAGAACAAATAATATGGGAATAGGAGTAAGTTTAAAAGGTACGTTGTTATATAAAGAATCAGTGTATATTTTAAAGTATAATACTCTGGACCCAAAAGGATTAAACAGGGAGTGTAATTGGAATTATGTAATTAATTGATTAAAGTTGATTGTTTTATTGTCATGGTAATTAAATGTGTTTATTTAATTTTTTTTTTGTACTCCAGTAAAGGCAATTTAGCCTAGGCATTAGAAAAATAAAATCTTTATTGGACTTATTTTCTATAGCTATGATTGTTGTTTTTGCTATTTTTTTTTTTGTGTGTGGTTTTTAGCTTGGGTAATGTCTTGTATATGACTGGAGCTATAGCATATGGCAAATTACATTCCACACTATAAAATTGCACCAATGTTGTTATACATAATGCATGGTATACACATATACTGTTTTGTAGTCTGTTTGCAGCAACTCAGCCATCTGAAAAAAATCATTTAAAGAACTGAACAGGCTTTATAGACAAAATTTTATCTGAAATCTACAATAATTACAGAAAATGTTAGATTTCACAGGAAAAAACATGTAAAGTATGATAGTGTTTTGAATAGGTATCAGAGCAGTGAAGGCTACATGACAACTGTAAGTTTGAAAAAGGATTAACAGATATTCTGATGGACTGGTTTGTTTATGCAATTTGCTGTAAGACCATAAAAAGAGATTGATTTCTAAGTAAGATATGACAATCAAGCACTCACTGCAGCAGCTTCTATGAAAACAGCACTCACAGACACTGTAAAAATATAATAAAATGTGGATAGGTGTGTTATCACCATACTCTTCTCCTAAGAAACAAGCATGTTTAGCAGTTGCCAATGGCCACACAATGCTATGATCTTTTATGAAAAAAAAAACTGTAAAATATGCTATAAAATAGATCATACCAAGAGAGTGCTCAACTAGAAACATGACAAGACAGAGAGTGCTGAATAGAATGCGATATGGTAAGCATGGCTCATAGAGTTTACAGACAATGATGGGTAAAGAAAATAAAGAATGATGACATAAAACATAAATAATGATCAACATGAACTAAAGTGAGCATTAATAACTTGGGCCTCCTACTGGAATGCTAGCACTCAATGCTTAGTGCTGATACACTAAAAACAAGACCAAAAATAGAAGAGAAGTGCAAACATTGAGCATATTCTCCTTTTACTTGTATTTTACAGTGGAGCAAGCAAAAGATGCTTTTCATGAAAGATTATAAGGAATTATTTTCACATGTGACATCAAATGAATCCAGAGTATTACTAAATAATTATTCAGGTGATACTTTACCACAATGTACAAAATAATCATGCTAGTGACATATGAGGGCAAGAGACAAAATCTGCATTTGTATGCAAGTGATACAGGAAAGACAGTAATGCATGGCAGGGGCTAGGCGAAACAAGTCAGGCAGAATTAAAATTCCATTAACAGGCTGCTAGTCTTAGCTAAGGATTAGAATAAACTCACCATTAATAAAATGCCATGTTTTTGATCAGATTACTAAAACAAAGCAAAACTAAAAATCACAAAGACAGAAGACAGATAAAACAACATTAGCATAAAGCGCATTATGGCCAGAGTAGTACCTTATGTTTATATTACAAGAAAACATGAACTGTATAAGATGGAAAATGTCAGAGGGTTTTATAAAGAGTGGTGAATGGTTTATATTCATTGCACTAGTGTTGAGGAGAGGTAAATCAAAAAATTATTGCTTAAGTGAAGGTCTGTGCAATGCCTTATACTAAAATGGAAGATATGTTCGCAACCTTGCCAGAGGATACTGCAGCACAAATTGGTACATAAATGAAATCAAAACAGACTTCTAAGATGTTTCTAATAGTTATTATAAATTAAGGACTGTTGTAGTACAGCCAACATATTTTTACTACATTATCTTTACCTACCATTCATCAGCAGGGAACAGATGAAGTATTCAAAGAATTCCTGATACTTAGTACCACCTAGATTTTATCCTTAAAACTGTGAAAAATACTGTTTTATCATCCTGTATGCTTGTGTTTGAAGATGTGGAAGAAATATGCAAACATCTCTTGCATCACAACTTCCTGACTCAAATTAAAGAAATGTAGTGGATTCACCTTGAAGGACTCAAGAAAATCTCTAAAGATGCATGCTATAGACATTTCTCAATGTCACTGTTTTGATAATCATGGTTAAACACGTATCCCCTGACCATTTGCTGATCTGCTTTAGCAGTTAGGTAACTGATTGCTATAACTTTATATTAATTTCTCTGCTCTTTGCCTATGTCTGACTGTTAATGCATGCTACTAATCTCTCTGTTCTCTATTTCATTTCTAATTAATGTTACAGTTACTAGCCCTTTTTAATCTTTCTCTTCTCCTTATTAAATTACTTCCCCTTTACTGTAATAATATTTACTACTTACCTGCATACTTTATCTTTATTTCCTTAAGTTTGTGTCATGATTCTAATTCTATTCACCCACACAAGTTAGTCTATCATTGTTCTATATCGTAATTCTTTTATATATAATTACTTTTCTCATGTACTGCACAAAACTTGCAGAAAGTATTACTTTATCTGTTCATGTACGACTACTTTTGCAAATGCTACTAGAGGTTGTTAAGACAGGAATATTATTTTCTGCATTACATTGTCAATATTATCAGATTTTTGTCTGTCAAGAATATTACTTTCTCTTGTATGCCTTATCATTTGGGACATGCCTGAAAATGGTCTTCAGACCAGCATACCTACCTAGACAAACAATGTAGATTCATACACCTACATAAAAAATATCTGCAGTATAAATTACTAAGAGTTCATTACTGACTGTGCTCTGGTGGTTGTGTTACTGAGAAAATTCTCCTTCTCGTATGATCATAGGATCATAGGAAGTTACTAGGCTAATGGCCCCAGGGCCTTTACAAGCCTAGCCAAGTTCAATCCATGTTCCCAAGGGTGTCTGGTTCAAGTAGACTCTAACATCATCACCTATTGCTCCTGTTCAAGAGGGACACAGGTGGAGCCCCAGGGGTGAATTTCCAGTTATCCATCCAATTGTTCAAGTTACACTTAAATATAAATAAACCAAATAAACCAGAGGCTTTGTTTAACTTAAATAGGAAGCTTGTTCCAAAGGTGGGGTGATGTCTGTGAGACCAATCTGTCTCTACAAAAGTTCTGCTGATGTCACATACCAGAGTAAGGTCCTTTGAGCGAGTGACCCATGTGTCATTTGACTTGCAAATGTGCAGCATTTCCATGAAAGCTGGGCCAGAGATTGCTCTATATGCAAGACACAGGTCGCCTCTGAGCACTCGATACAACACAGAGTAAAGTGACAATGATTTCAGTCTGTCCACATAAGACAGATCTTGAAGACCTTGAATTTTCTTTGTAAGGAACCTTTGTGGTCTCTCCAATTGCTGCAGATGTTTGGGAAGGAACATACCAAAGAGATTGTTGTACTATTGACCCGATAAGGGAAGAGTACAGGGGGGTTATAACCTCTTTTTTTCTGGAGGCAATGCCCTTACTTATGAGATAAGCAAAATAAAATGCCCTTCTTACCACTGTGAAGATATGGTGATCAAAGTTAAGGTTGGTTTCAACCTGTGTGCCCAGATCTCTCACCACTGACTATGTGCTTAGGGTATTGCTATTGATGTGGTAGTTTGCACGAACATCACCCTTGCCAAGGGGATGACAATGCATTTTTCTGCATTAAGTTTAAGACCATGACTTTGGCACCAGTCATTAGTCTGTGTAAGGCCTTCTTGCAGGATGTTGACATCACTAGGGGTTTCAATGATCACTCCCAGTTTGCTGTCATCAGCAAACTCTGTCAGCCACAGTCCTTTACTTTTAGCCTATACTTTGGAGAAGTAGATTTTAAACAGTAGGGGTCCCAGAACCGATCCCTGTGGAATACCACTGGTTATAGATCTGCTGGAAGAATTAGTCTCCTATTTTGTCCATATGAGTTCTATGAGTGAGCCAGTTTGCTATCAACATGACAATAAATGGGGTGATATCCAGTTTTTTAATTTCTCCAAATCTTTTGGGTTTCTAATACCATGACAGGAATGGACCCCATTCCTAAGTCAAAGTGCGATTAAAGTTCATGAGATTAGTATTGTTTCAATCCTTAATGCCAGCCAGAAGTGCTCTTTGCAGCACCTGCAATGTGAACAGTAATGACTCTTTCTGCAATTCGTATGGAGTTACATGTACTGGTAATATATCTAAAACAGGCTGTAGATTCTTTTTTAAGACCCATTGCTCCTACTATTATTGGAACTGTCTGGGTATCTTTCTTCCACATTGCTCTAATTTCTGCCTGCAAATCCTGATATTTTATGACTTTGTGTCTCTCTGTACATTAGACACTGTAGTTAGTGGATGTAGCGAGTTCAATGATCAGTGATACTTTTGTCTTCTTTTCCTGGACCACTAAATCTGGTTTTCTCACATCTATCTTTTGAACTGTCGGTAATGGGTGATCCCATGTAATATAGACTTCATCATTTTCTATGATGCTCTGTGGCTCATGTTTCCAGTGTTTTTCAGCTACTTCAGTATTATAATGCTTGCTCAATCCTCAGTGCAACAGTCTTGCCACATCATTATGGCTTTCAGTATACAGTCCTTCTGCTATTAGTATATCACAACCAGCAATGAGGTATGCAACTGTTTCCAATTTAGTTTTACAAAACCTACATTTGTCTGTTTCTCCCACATGTTCAATGGAATTTGTAAACTAAACTGTATGTAACCCACTCTCTTGGGCTGCCAGTATTAACCTTTCATCTTTTGGTTTGAATTTGCTTCTCCTTAACCATTTTTGCATTCAATCCTGATCAACATGAGGTTCTTCCAGGAGTTTTCTATACTTGCAACTATATTTATGCATTTTCCGCATTTCTTGCCTTCTCATCTAATTCTTCACCTTATATTCTTCCTTTTGCTTTTTGGTACATTCAGTTGCTGCCTGATTTGTATCTACTTCTGGTTTGATTTACATTCCCTCTTGACGCCGATATGCTTCTGCTAGAGTTAGAAGGGAAGTCATCTTAGATTTATTCTCCTCATGTTTCAAAACTTTCACTATGTTTGAGTCTTGTGAGGTCAGCAGATATGTATGCAGTCCCATGATTGCAGATCTATACATGTAATCAATTTTAAGGAAGCCCATACCTCCTTTGGAATGGGGAATATATAATCTTGGTATGCACCGATTTTTATAAATCATTTAATGAGCATGAATCATCCTACTTATTTTCCTGATTAACCTATCCAACACCTTTTGGGGCCAGTCAAGGGTCTATGTTAAATGTTCGAACATCCAAAATGTCGAACATTACATGGTCGAGACCAAATGTTCGACATTTGGATGTTCGAACATAAAAAAAAAGAAGAAAACACAGAAAAAAACACTTTAACAGTATAGGCTGGGGGGCAAGCCTCCCTGCACCCCCCCCCCACTTAAATATACCAACTCTGAGACCACACTTCAGTGAAGAAAAGGGAAATTCTCCCTATCTGTACTGTACGGTGCCATTGAAAGTCTGTCTTCGAGCACTCAAAATTTAGAATGTTTGGTCTCGACCATGTAACCTTTGAAATTTTGAGCGTTCGAAAATTTGACAGGTACTCCCATTCAGTAACTCCAAAACTGTAAGTTAGGACAGGAAGAGCAAATTGGTTTATTTGAATTTTCTTCCTAGATGTCAATGCTGTTTTCAGGATTAATTTAAGTCTTCTAAAATACAACTGTGACAGAGAGTCACCCTGGAATTAACCCTTTGGATTTTTATCCCTAGAATAATAATCTGTCCTTTATCATGTCTTAACTACAATGTGGTTTGCCACTGTTTCATGGTCCCTGTGATATAATTTATATCAGTGTAGGGTGTATCTTATACATTTTTAAGCACTGTTTTATCCATGAATGTGGGATACTGTCAAATGCTTTTTTGTAGTCAATCCTGTCACACTTAGATTCTTCCCCTTTTTATAGTTCTCCACTATGACTTTATTTAACAACAAAGTGATCCTTTGTTCTATATGACTTTCTTTTATTGCATTTTGTTCTATGGCCATAATTGAGTTTTCTTCTAAATGACTATAAACTCTGTTGGCATCATTTCCAACTAGGTGAGTTTATCAATGATGTCTGAGTGAGAGATTGTGTCAAAGGCCTTGGGTAAGTCTAGCTAGGCCATATGCACAGATATGCCTTCATCTTGGGCTTTGGTGACTGTCTCAAAGAAGTCAACCAAGTTTAACAGGCATGATCTCCCCTTTACAAAGCCAAACTGGGTGGGGTCAAGCATTTGGAGAGTTTGTATATCTTTGTTATTAAGGCCCATGATGATTTGTTCCAATGCCTTGCAGATAAGGCTTGTCAGGCTAATGGGTCTATAGTTCCTGGGGTCTGTGGATGCACCTCCTTTGTGCAAAGGGATGACAGTAGCTGTTTTCCATTCTGCTGGGATGAAGCCAGTGCTTAGGCTGTGATTGAAAAGCATGCACAATGGTGATGCTAACTCCTGTTTTAACTCATGTAGAACACAGTCCAGGATGTTGTCTGCTCCCATAGAGGCTGTGTTTTTGACCTTTTCAAGGGCATTTAAGACCTGCTCCTCAGAGATACTAGGTGGAGGATAGGTGTTAAGGATGCTTTGGGATATATGTGGCAGGTACAAGGGAGTGAAATTTTCACTGAGCTTGTCAGTCAGCAGGTTTACTATATCCCCGGTTCTATATATGTAGTAACATTAACTATATGTTCAGCGCAAACCTGGGCCTTACCTTTGAGGTTATGAATGTAACTAAAGAATACCTTATATTTATCCTTAGTTATGGAAGTGAATGTGGATTCACAGTTAGCTTTGGTGGACTTCACTAGGAGTCATATTTGCTTAAGTTGATCCAGTTTTGACACCATTCCTTCTTACTCTTAGACAGCAATTTCTTTCTCCTATTGTATAGCCTATTAATGGCAGTTGTCCACCAGGCAGGATTGTTTTTTCTTGAAGTTCTTGCTTTGGTTCTATAAGGTGCAGCAGAGTCAATACAATTATACAGGTGCTTGTATAAAGCATTGATATATAACTCAGCATAGGTGTCTACTCTATCAGTGCAGGGAGGAGCTATGAAGCTATTTATGCTGTCAAGTAAGAGGTTGTATTTGGCCTTGAAGAAGTTTTTTAGTCATGTTGTTGTTAAGGGGGGGGGTCATTACTTCTAGCGATACTGATTTGTGGTCAGATCTCAACAAGGATGACCACACACTGTGGGTAGTGCAGTGGACCACCATGTTGGTGAGCACCAGGCTCAAGACATTTGAGCCTGTTGTGGGTGTGCCAACCAGCTGGTCGAGGCAGTGGAGTTAATTAAGTCCAGAAACTTTTGGGCAAGTGAATTAGAACAGGTATAATTTACCCAATCTATGGACTGGTAATTAAAGTCACCCAAAACTAGGGTGTTTGTTGTATCCTGATTGACTCAAGTAGATCCAAGTAGGCTGAGTGGATATCCTCAATGAACAGGAACCTCAGAGTTTGTAACAGTTAAATTCACCTGCATGGACCTAGAAAACAAATATCCAGAAGGTTTATCCAAATGCTGTTTTGTACTACTTGCTTTATGAAAATGACATCCACATGCCTACATTCCATATTTACACTTTATACTATTACAGATGAAAGAAAATAGAGGAGGCATTTAGCAAACAGGGTTTCTCTGTATTGATGGTTATATATTGTTATATGAATCACAGTTAGTCTTTTGCGTGAGTTGTGATCTTAAATGCTTATGAACTGGGAGGAGAAGAATAAGGTAGTCACTGAGCCTGTATGCTGTGCAACATTGTTGCTGTCATATGGAGAGCAGCAATGTTTTTTGTGTATGCACTGAAGTCATTATCTACTGGGACTGTATACATGGACGATTTGTAAGTATTAAGAGTATGTTTGCAGAATGACAGTGTTAAAATATGACTGGGAAGATGAGGTTACAATGTTACTAGCTGAAGCAGCAAACACGAAATGTAGTCAGTGCTCATGATTGTGATGTGTTTCCAGCTCCAGTAACAGTGTAGGACAGGGGAAAGTAAGAACCATATGGGCTCACAGTTTGCACTGGGGATGAACCTCCATGGTGAAGAATCTTAACGTGCAGAGTACTGGTAACTGTTGTACTGAAGTAATAATAGTTAAAGAGTAACTTTGTGAGAAACCTGATTCTGTAAAGTTTGATGGTACAACTGGTTTATTTTAACATCTGAACATGCACGCATGGTTTCTGACAAAGACACAGACAGATGACACTCACCAATTAGGACTTGGCTACATCTAATAATATAAAAGAGCATTTAACGTATTATACATAAATTTGCTGTTGACAGCTCTAGTATTTTTAATGACTGACTTCAAAGCTGCAACTAATTCTGTAATATCTGGGGTGGTCCCATATTTTCACTTTTTGGTAGAATTTTTTTTTTGCCTCTCCAAGAGTTTTATGTCAGTGAAAAAGTACAGAGGAATAGGTTGCACCGTATTCTTGAGCAATGACTTCTAAAATAATGCCTTCTTTTACAACTACTCAGAGCTATTTTTGTAGCTTCTGTGGATTAAACCAACTGTACTGTTCTACCTTCTGTCTTGAAAGTATCTCTCTCAATACCAAAACTTTGTAAAGTTCCTATTCTGCTTTGCTAATCTCCTTAACTCTGGTTCCCAGGACTTGTACCATCTAAATAAAATTTATTATTGCAGGTGCTTAAACTACAAATGCCTCCAAACTGTCTACTTTTACACACAAGAAAATGTTCCACTCATCTTGTAATGTTTCCCTGTGAAGGTGCACTTCTCATCTTTATCAGTGCTTTTCATTTACTAACCTGCATGTTAAATGCGAAATACAAGGGTATGCTTTAACATGGTTGCACTTCCAAGCCTATGCAAACAGAATACTCTGTTTATGTAGGATTTATTCTAACAAAACCATATTTATGTGAAACCTAACCTTACACTGCAAGAAAGACCCAGAAAAGCTTCCCTGTATAATATCTTAAACCTTCTACAGTAAAAGTTTGTGATAGTGAATGTCTTTTTGGGGATAAACTCTTGGCTAGGATTGTAAGGGCCCCAGGGCCAGTAGCTTAACAACCTTCTATGATTCTATGATCCTATAAATGTAAATGGCTCCTTAAGGAAATATTAGTGCTTCAACAACATGACTTATATCAACAAGTTTTAAGCCTTTTGGGGGTACATTCAAGCCAATAAAACGAAACCCCCACTAGCTGTAAACATGCCATGTTCTTTTTCTGACCTCATCAGTACATTATATGAGGATTATTTGATTATATTTTAGAAAAATAAAGTTTAAAATCAAACCTGATGTCCATGTTCATTAGGGTGCCTACAAAATATCCCACATAGCATCCAGACCAAAGGGTAAAAAGGTCACACAGGTAAAACAGTCAGTAGAAACTGCAAATAAGTCCCAGCCAAACTGGAGTTATCACTGTGTAATATCTTAAATCTATAGAAATGGAGCTTCATTTGATATATGCAAATGACACCCTCAGGACATACCAGTGGTTCAGCAGTATGACTTCTGACTGCCCCAATCTTTTTATTTATGAACACATTCAGATCAATAAAGACAAACTCTATTAGGTGTAGACATGCCATACTCCAGTCTTTATAGTACAGCATAAGTGGGTTGTTTGGCTATACTTTAGAAACACAGAGGTTAAAATCATGTTTCATATCCATAAACATTACTATGCTTGCAAAACATCCAAACAAAGTGTAAAAAGATCACTCAGGCAAAACATTCAATAAAAACTGCAAGAAAAGCCCAGTCAAGCTGTAGTCTTTACCATATAATACCTTAACTCTTCTGTAGTGGAAGGTCATGGAGTATATGCAAACAACTCCTAAGGAAGTAACAGTGTTTCAGTTACATGGCTGCATACAACTTTTTAAGTCTTTATGAATACATTCAGGCCAATACAGTAAAACTCTATTAGCTATAGATATGTAGTGCCATGTTGCAGTGTTTTCCTGACATCATCAGTATAGCATAAGTGGATAATTTCTCTTGACTTTGGGAACATAAGAACTTAAAATGAAGTGTGATGCCCATAAACATCCAAAATAATGTCCAAACCAAACATTAAAAAGGTCACATGAACAAACCATTCAGTAAAAACTGCATGAACGACCCAGCCAAGCTGGTATCTTCATTGTGTATTACCATAAACCTCCTGCAGTGAACGCCCATGGGATACATTCCCTTGAAGTCATACTCACGTTTCAGCTGCATGACTTCTGACTGCCCCAGATTTTTTACTTTTTGTTATTATGTTTGACATTTTTAATAAGAAGACTATTGAAATGATAATAGCATTACAAAGAATGACACCTACAAAAACTGTCTTTCTAGACCTAGCCATCTTTTATAATTTTCAACAGCTCAAGCAAGTTTAGGATATATGCAGTGAAAAAGGGAGTTAAATACTTTGGCTGGGATTCGTAAACATTGTCTGCAATTGTTTCAGGCTGCTGAATGATAAAAACACATATTAGAATGCTAAATGATTCATAAATGTGCCCGACCTTCATGGAGTATCTATATACATTATTGCATGCCCAGAGGACTCAAGATACAGTAGATATGCAGATGAGCTGCTGCAACATTCTCCCCATTCATAATCCTGTATTTTTGGGAAGATCATTTATTACAGGATATATATTATAGCAGTCCTGCAGTGGGCTGCCAGCACTTATGCAAGCAAACACTGGTCTAATAACCAAGCAGAGGGATGGTGTCCTCAGCAGACTATTACATGTACAGTTTGATGTGTACTTGTGAAATATTTATCTCAAAATTAGAATGCGGAATTCTGGTTACCATTCTTGTATGGGTAATACATTCCTTTTACTTATACTGGAAGGTTGGCATCATGGTTAAGGTGTTTACCTTACATACACAAGGTGCAGGGTTTGACTCTTACAAGGAGTTAAGTATAACTGCAGTATAGTGACATGCATTTACATGTTTAACATGATGAAATTAAATAAACATTTAGCTTCAGTTGGATTCTGTTCCAATTGCATGTACTTTGACTTTATGGTCTAGAACTTTGATAGAATGATCCAGTAACTATAACTCTTTCACAACACCTTCTCATAACATGGCAAAAATATCAGCATTAATTTCTATATTTTTAACAATATGAAACAATATTCCATATATTCTTTGTATCTCTGTAGATCTTGATTCCTTTTCTGTGGCGCTTGCAAAATTCTTGTCCTCTTAGATAAACAAATGTAAATAAAAATAGAAATTACCAGCAAAGTCATTGGCAACCTACAGACACTGGACCCATCTTAGTCTGGTTTTGTCAAAGGAAGGTCATGCCTACTTAACCTAGTAAACTTCTTTGAGATGGTCACCAAGGCAATGGATGATGGGAAAACAGTGCATACCACCTAGCTAGACATGACAAAGGCATTCAATACAATAACCCACTCAGGAATTGTTGACAAACTCACCAAATTAGGTAGAAATCCCCACATAACTTGATAGATTGTGAACTGTTTTACAGATATGGCCCAAGAAGTCAGGATTGGTTTGCACACAACTGCAAATTGGAGCTATCATAGATTTTCCATGACACTAACATTCGGCAAGAGGGTTTAACACAGACAAATGACTGGTGCCAAAGCCACAGATTAAAACTCAATGCCAATAAATGCAATATAGTGCCTTTTGGGAAAATGTCCACCCAGGCAAACTGCACCATTGATAAGACACAAAGAGTTGACCCATTAGTTAGTGATCTGGGAACATATGTAAACAGTAATCTTGCCTTTGACCAACATGTACCCAAGATAGTCATATAATCATTCTATGTCACCCAACTTAAAAGGAAGGGTATGCCATCCTGGTCTAATGAATTTATAGTACAGCTTTACTCAGCCCTTGTCAGGCCCATCATTGGTACGTAACTGACCAGGCACATGCAGCAGTTGGAATGCCCATGGAGGTTACTCACCAAGATAATCCAGGGTGTTGACACATTGTCCTGTACAGATCACCATAAAGCCCTATTTTTGTACTCAGTCTGCTGCAGGTTATTGAGAGGTGATCCATGCCTGTCATATAATGCATCTATCTCCAAGGATTTAGACATTGCTTGCAACATAAATAAAACATGCTGGTGAGACAAATATGTGTCTCAAATGATCCCATGCTCTGGAATAGGCTCCTAATCCATGTGAAGCAGAGTCCATCCCTAACCCTATTCAAAAGTTACCTTTCACTATTGGATGGGAAAATTAAAATTCACCCTCGGTCAGTCTCCAATGTCTTTGATAGACAGAGGCAGACAGTAAATATTTCCTAACTAACATACTCCCCCACTAAACATTTAGCAACCTCCTAACCAACACAGTCCATGTTATGGACACAATTGGGTTGCATTGCATGACTAGGCTTACGATAGCCCTGATGATTGTTAGCCTAGTATATACCTATGAACCTATGGACCTGCATATAAATAAATATAACTAAACAAGTACACATTTCACACATTTTGTTTAACCTCATTGAACACTTCCTTATAGTCCTTTCATAGCTTTTCCATCAGTGCTTCTGTTTTTCTAATCATCTTCCACCGTCACAGTAGCAGCAGCAGAAACTATATAACCTAAGGGGGGTATAATCTTTATTTAGTCTTTCTTATAGTTTTGTAATGAAAGTTTTAATTGGAGCTTAAAACTAATGCTCTGAGCAAGTACATATTTATACTTAGCTAAATTGAAGAGGCCCAAGGTGTACTTCATATATTTGATATCTACATAGTGCAAATAAATAAACCATGATTAATATGAATAAAAGTATGTATGCATTAAGACAATTAGCTTAGTTACTATGTACATAAAATCCACTCCCATGGAAAATGTGGTGTGTGACATATGTTTTAGTACTGATAGTTGGAGTTTTCTCACATGATTGAGTATAGAAATGTGATTCATTAAGGTAACAAACATAATACAGGAGGCATAGCTACCACTGAATTCAAGTATACAGGGAGATTAAACAAGACCTACATGGGTGAAAACTTTAATCGAAAAACAGACAGGGCATAAGAAACAATTCATGGCAAGGCCAGAGGATGTTATTGACAGAGATAACTACACATAAATGTTAAAAAAAGCAGTGGTGGAGTCATTCTGTGCCACAAAAGTAATGCAGGAGAACAAGAGTTAAGTTCTGGCTTGCTTTTATTGCTGCAAAGTGTATATTTAGAAGACCACTAGGGTTATAGATTTTCAAAGCAAGGCATCAGTAAACATATGTATATGCTGTAACCCTGAATGCTGCATCCCTTTCACAAGTCAAGAACTGGAAAATGACCAGTTTTATAATGGCAGAATTAGTGCTGATTGGGTACAAGCATGACAGAGTAAACAAACACATATTTGAAGCAACCTTTGACAGCATTCTTACAGAAAAACGATGACTGACAAAGGCATTTCCTGTTACTGTTTATTCCTCTGAGGACTGCTGCTCACGATATTTAACAGACTCTCATGACCTAAGTGTTCATTACATGGAGACAGTTGCTTCTGGAAAGCAAAGGTTAGACTTTTCCCTTGGACTAATACCTTCCCCATGGGAAGTGGAGTACAAAAATAACATCTGAAATTTGTTCTTAAAACATGCAGGATTGCCAGAGGTGTGCATATTTTGCATCAAATGATAAAAGCTTTGTCCATGATTATAAATATTTGCCATCTATAATTGTTAATGCATACTGTATTTAGTTCATGGATTAATGAATAAATTCCAGGGTAACCATTTTTGAGAGATGTTACTCCATGCAATGTTCAGATATCTTCATATGCAGAAAATAAGTGCATTACATTTGTTGTTGTTTCTCTTTCGGCTTTTTCCCGATTAGGGGTCGACACAGCGGAACTCCGGTCCGCTAATGATTGGCAGTAGATTTTTACGTGCAGAGTTGCCAGCCCTGACGCACAACCTTCAACGAAGAAACACCCAGTCACGCATGTCTCCACACAGAAGACGCTCTAGCTGAGAATCGAACAGGACAACGTCTTACTGTGAGGTGACAATGCTACCACAGCACCACCACCGCACAAGTGCATTACATTTGTAAGAGAATGTAATAAAAATAATAAAACTGACGGATTTAACATCTTTACAGTTAGTGAAGTGAGGTCACTTTGGAATAGCTAACAAAGTAAACAGATGTCACTTACATACTTCTGTCATTGGCATCTATGTTGGTTTTAACTGCATTTTTGAAATTTCATTGACACTAAATACTTGATGTCAACCAAAAACGATGTAAGAAGTCAGGAGCACAGCAGATCTAACACCAAGACCATAAGACCACTAGTTGTATACGAAGACCTTTAATCCACATAAAACATGAAATGCTGCAGCTGATGAGCGCTTTCACTCACAAAATGAGCTTCTTCAGATCAAATGCTGCTACCCATAGTGCCATTAAATACACACATCAATTAAAATCAATTACCTCAATTTACACAATCGATTAAACAATAAGGTAACATCACTTAGAACCTTCATAAAACTTCATAACAATATATAAAAAATGCATAAAAATATATAAAAAACATATATGCATATATATGTGTATATGCACTCATGAGAATATCAAAAATGTATAAAATATATATATAAAAAATATATATATAAGTGAATATATATATAAAACCATACATTTGTATAAGAGTACATATATAAAAAACATGTATGTATGTATGTAGATATGTAAAACTATATAAAAACTATATATGTACAGAAAATCTGAAAGAGCAGCCACATCCCAGGTTTGATACAGTTGTGAGCAGACACTAATAATATAGGAATGGTAGTGTGTTATATGGATTAATGTTATTAATGTTTTATGTTGATGTTCCTTCTTTTCTTGAGGGCTGGTTTTATAGAGGCTCTTTCATTCAAGCCAGATCCTTTGTCCGCCCTCAACCTCGTGATCCATTTACTCTCCCTGTCTTCTGTATGATTTCTAATATCACCACCTCTAATATTGGATTTAATTTGTTCCAACACTCTAAACAGGAAAGTGTGTTCACTACCCAGTTCTACCACATGTTTCGCTAATGCATTCTTAATGTTCCCTTTCCTCATGTGATATGTGTGTTCACGTATTCTATCCTTAAACTGTCTGTTCGTTTTGCCCACATAAAACACATTGCACATCTGACACACTGCCAGGTATACAATGTTTGTACTTAGGCATGTTGCCTCCACCTCAGTCCTAAATAATATGCCAGAGTCAGGATGTATAAATACCGATCCATTGTCAATATATACACACTGATTGCATCGACCACATGCCTTAGTGTAACCCAGTTCCGTCTGTCTCTCATCCTTTTTTGAATAACATAAAAGTCTTCTCAAATTCAATTTATTCCTGTATAGAAACCTTGGTTCATTCCCTACTAATTGTTTAATCCCATCATCTGTGCATAGTACTGACCAATGCTTACTAAATACATCTTTAAGATTCTTATTATCATTGGTGTATGGTAATGAGATCTTAACCACATTATTCGTTGTTCGTTGATCTACATTCCTTACTGATCTGGGACCATAGTAGGGTGCTGCTATATTTGTCCTTAATTCATGCATATCACTAAGTTGTCTATCAATCTCATCACCATTATAACCTCTTTCCATTAATCTATCTTTCAAATCTTGTATACCTACCTCAAAGCCTGCATCAGTGGCATTGAGCCTGGAGACACGCATACCTTGCCCTCTTATGATGTTGTTAAATATATGGTTAGGATGCATGCTGTGCCTACATAATAAAGTATTATGATGGCATGGTTTCCTATATACTCCAGTATTCAAAAGGCCATTGTCTAGTTTCTCAATAAACAGATCTAAGAAGTCTATTCTCTCTGTTGATTGACACATAGTGAATGCTAAATAACTAGTCAGGCCATTAATCATCATATGGAAATGCTTCAATGACTCGATATCACCCTCCATAACATAAACACATCATCTACAAAACGTTTATAGAATGCCACATGTTGTATGTACTCATCAGTTCTAAATAGCACTGTATTCTCCCATTGAGCTAAGAACATATTTGCATAGCTATTTGCATGGCGCACCCATGGCAACGCCAGCTTGCTGTTTAAATATTAGCTCATTGAACATAAAAACATTGTTCTCCAATACAATATTCAGAAGATTAGTCAATAGGTCTATATGCCTTGGTGCAAGTGTGCTATTCTCCAATAAATATTCTTTAATAAATGTGATACCCAAATCATTAGGTAACACAGTGAACAATGACTGTATGTCAAACGTAACCAAAATCAATCCATCACTATTAATACCAGTATTCATACAGTCATATAGCTCAAGTAAAACTGCCTTGAGTCCCTAAGTATAGTCGAGTTGCTATTCAATACAGGTCGTAGATGTCTTTCAATATACACTGATATGTGTTCTGTGATCCAACTCTGTCCTGAAACCACTGGTCTCATAGGTGGCTCATTCACATTCTTGTGTACCTTAGGAAAACCTTGTATTATAGGAATTAAAGGATTCAAGACTGTGAGGTACTCAAATAAATCTTTGTCAATGATTCTAGCATTAAACAAATCAAATAAATAATTCCCTACCTCCAATATAATATTTCTCACCATGTCTATGGTAATTTCTAAATAGAACTTGTCATTCAGCAGCCTCAGCATCGCTGATTCATAAAACAACGTATCCAAAACTACAACCTGTCCCCTTTATCTGCCGGTCTAATTGTTACTGCCTTATTCATTTGCAGGTCTCGTAGGCTCGCTCTTTCCTTCCTACTAAGATTATCCTTGTGCCTGACATTAGGTTTCCGCTTGAAATATTCGTGTAGCTCATCTTCAGTCAGTTTCAGATAAGCTTCAACTAATGGATGATGTATAGGTACATAGTTGCTCAATCTCTTAAAACATAGTGTAGTTGCATTCCCTTCCCCAGTGTCATTAGTATTACTTTGAAACATCAATCTAAGCATAAGATTCCTGCAAAACATTCTCGTATCTACTACTATATCGGCTAAGTTACCACGACCACTAGGGATGAAACTCAGTCCTTTCTTCAATAAATCTATCTCGGATTGTGTTAAAACATAACTAGATATATTACAAATTAACGAGCCATGACTGTGTGTACTTATGTTCTTTGTACTCAAATCTAATACTTTATTCATATTTATTGTCCCAACTTGTTCCTCCACATTTTCTTTATTGTGTGCTGTGGATGGAACTCCTCTGATGCTTTCCTTTTTTGTCTCCCTCTGCTTAGGGACCGCCCTCTTCTGATACCTCTGTCTTTCCTCACAGGTAAAGGAAAAGGAATCTCCCCATGTCCTGATTCTGGCATATTCTTTTGTCTAATAACTTTAGGTCTAACTACTCTATCATCATGATTCAATGATTTACTCATAACCTCAACCTGAGGGTACAAATTCATGTGTGTAACATCATTATTTATAACCTCATTGTCTGTAACTTCATTCACTATTGCATTCATATTGTCTGATGTATCATTGTCTGTATGTATAATATTAATGACATCATCTGTGTCTACAGACACAACCTCTGATCTAACTGTTACACTATTAGATGGTTTATGTAGCCCCTTATTGGTATCATTAGATAATCCTTTCATACTGTCATATTTAATGGTGGTATCTGTAGGATTAGCTCTACAATCAACACTCCCTTTCTTGGTTGTATTGGTATTAGTAACAATTGTATTGTTGCTAGTCCTACTAGCATCACTACTCAATGCATTCCCCTCCACAACTCCAGTTATTTCCCTTTCACCATACCTCGGCCAAACAAAGACGTGACCCAACGAGAAATCCTTGTGGTCACGTCTTATTTTATTTTGCTTCTGTTGGAGGAGTTTGCGTTCAAGCGCCGAGACGCCATCCAGCAAACTCTCAAACAGAGGCATAACCAGTATATCAGAATATGCAGAAAAAATGTCCGACCTTTGCTTCTTTATACTCGCGGTTAGATCCTCCTCCTCTGGCAAAAAATAGTCTATCAGCAGTTGCATGTACTGCCTGCTGACGTCTAAGTTGATAATCTGCCATCTCTTCATAAGTTCCGGATGCTGGTCTCCCTGATTCGGCATATTAAAGACCCTGAGTCCTCTTGGCACTATCCGGTGCTCCAAACAATACTGAAAATGTAATCTTTGAGTTTGTAGTCTTTTTAGGCGCCCAAAATCCTTTTCTAATTTCTCCAGTAAATGTTGTAATCTTTCTAAGTCCACGCTAGGCACGTTGTCGTCATCATTCCGCGTCGAATCACTGAGTTGCCAGGATGCAACCCTGGAACATTGCAGTTGCTGCTCGAATCTCTTTACCAATAGAGCCGACGAGCCCAGGTCTACACCCCGGGGCTCATAGTCGAGCTCTATGTCAACGGCAGTTATATCTTTATTCATTATTGATATGCGTATCACTTGTAGGTATAGAAAACACAAAACTGAAAGGCAGTAAAACGTAATAATATATCCGTTCTTACACTGTCCAATCCGCTCCTACCAAGGCACGATAAAGCAAATAAATAGTAAAAAACACCAAGATGTGCCTTTGGTAGATAGGTGCTCCAGACACCAAAAATGCAGTAAATGTCAACCAAAAACGATGTAAGAAGTCAGGAGCACAGCAGATCTAACACCAAGACCATAAGACCACTAGTTGTATATGAAGACCTTTAATCCACATAAAACATGAAATGCTGCAGCTGATGAGCGCTTTCACTCACAAAATGAGCTTCTTCAGATCAAATGCTGCTACCCATAGTGCCATTAAATACACACATCAATTAAAATCAATTACCTCAATTTACACAATCTATTAAACAATAAGGTAACATCACTTAGAACCTTCATAAAACTTCATAACAATATATAAAAAATGCATAAAAATATATAAAAAACATATATGCATATATATGTGTATATGCACTCATGAGAATATCAAAAATGTATAAAATATATATATATAAAAATATATATATAAGTGAATATATATATAAAACCATACATTTGTATAAGAGTACATATATAAAAAACGTATATGTATGTATGTAGATATGTAAAACTATATAAAAAACTATATATGTACAGAAAATCTGAAAGAGCAGCCACATCCCAGGTTTGATACAGTTGTGAGCAGACACTTTGTGTAAATTGAGGTAATTGATTTTAATTGATGTGTGTATTTAATGGCACTATGGGTAGCAGCATTTGATCTGAAGAAGCTCATTTTGTGAGTGAAAGCGCTCATCAGCTGCAGCATTTCATGTTTTATGTGGATTAAAGGTCTTCGTATACAACTAGTGGTCTTATGGTCTTGGTGTTAGATCTGCTGTGCTCCTGACTTCTTACATCGTTTTTGGTTGACATTTACTGCATTTTTGGTGTCTGGAGCACCTATCTACCAAAGGCACATCTTGGTGTTTTTTACTATTTATTTGCTTTATCGTGCCTTGGTAGGAGCGGATTGGACAGTGTAAGAACGGATATATTATTACGTTTTACTGCCTTTCAGTTTTGTGTTTTCTATACCTACAAGTGATACGCATATCAATAATGAATAAAGATATAACTGCCGTTGACATAGAGCTCGACTATGAGCCCCGGGGTGTAGACCTGGGCTCGTCGGCTCTATTGGTAAAGAGATTCGAGCAGCAACTGCAATGTTCCAGGGTTGCATCCTGGCAACTCAGTGATTCGACGCGGAATGATGACGACAACGTGCCTAGCGTGGACTTAGAAAGATTACAACATTTACTGGAGAAATTAGAAAAGGATTTTGGGCGCCTAAAAAGACTACAAACTCAAAGATTACATTTTCAGTATTGTTTGGAGCACCGGATAGTGCCAAGAGGACTCAGGGTCTTTAATATGCCGAATCAGGGAGACCAGCATCCGGAACTTATGAAGAGATGGCAGATTATCAACTTAGACATCAGCAGGCAGTACATGCAACTGCTGATAGACTATTTTTTGCCAGAGGAGGAGGATCTAACCGCGAGTATAAAGAAGCAAAGGTCGGACATTTTTTCTGCATATTCTGATATACTGGTTATGCCTCTGTTTGAGAGTTTGCTGGATGGCGTCTCGGCGCTTGAACGCAAACTCCTCCAACAGAAGCAAAATAAGACGTGACCACAAGGATTTCTCGTTGGGTCACGTCTTTGTTTGGCCGAGGTATGGTGAAAGGGAAATAACTGGAGTTGTGGAGGGGAATGCATTGAGTAGTGATGCTAGTAGGACTAGCAACAATACAATTGTTACTAATACCAATACAACCAAGAAAGGGAGTGTTGATTGTAGAGCTAATCCTACAGATACCACCATTAAATATGACAGTATGAAAGGATTATCTAATGATACCAATAAGGGGCTACATAAACCATCTAATAGTGTAACAGTTAGATCAGAGGTTGTGTCTGTAGACACAGATGATGTCATTAATATTATACATACAGACAATGATACATCAGACAATATGAATGCAATAGTGAATGAAGTTACAGACAATGAGGTTATAAATAATGATGTTACACACATGAATTTGTACCCTCAGGTTGAGGTTATGAGTAAATCATTGAATCATGATGATAGAGTAGTTAGACCTAAAGTTATTAGACAAAAGAATATGCCAGAATCAGGACATGGGGAGATTCCTTTTCCTTTACCTGTGAGGAAAGACAGAGGTATCAGAAGAGGGCGGTCCCTAAGCAGAGGGAGACAAAAAAGGAAAGCATCAGAGGAGTTCCATCCACAGCACACAATAAAGAAAATGTGGAGGAACAAGTTGGGACAATAAATATGAATAAAGTATTAGATTTGAGTACAAAGAACATAAGTACACACAGTCATGGCTCGTTAATTTGTAATATATCTAGTTATGTTTTAACACAATCCGAGATAGATTTATTGAAGAAAGGACTGAGTTTCATCCCTAGTGGTCGTGGTAACTTAGCCGATATAGTAGTAGATACGAGAATGTTTTGCAGGAATCTTATGCTTAGATTGATGTTTCAAAGTAATACTAATGACACTGGGGAAGGGAATGCAACTACACTATGTTTTAAGAGATTGAGCAACTATGTACCTATACATCATCCATTAGTTGAAGCTTATCTGAAACTGACTGAAGATGAGCTACACGAATATTTCAAGCGGAAACCTAATGTCAGGCACAAGGATAATCTTAGTAGGAAGGAAAGAGCGAGCCTACGAGACCTGCAAATGAATAAGGCAGTAACAATTAGACCGGCAGATAAAGGGGGACAGGTTGTAGTTTTGGATACGTTGTTTTATGAATCAGCGATGCTGAGGCTGCTGAATGACAAGTTCTATTTAGAAATTACCATAGACATGGTGAGAAATATTATATTGGAGGTAGGGAATTATTTATTTGATTTGTTTAATGCTAGAATCATTGACAAAGATTTATTTGAGTACCTCACAGTCTTGAATCCTTTAATTCCTATAATACAAGGTTTTCCGAAGGTACACAAGAATGTGAATGAGCCACCTATGAGACCAGTGGTTTCAGGACAGAGTTGGATCACAGAACACATATCAGTGTATATTGAAAGACATCTACGACCTGTATTGAATAGCAACTCGACTATACTTAGGGACTCAAGGCAGTTTTTACTTGAGCTATATGACTGTATGAATACTGGTATTAATAGTGATGGATTGATTTTGGTTACGTTTGACATACAGTCATTGTTCACTGTGTTACCTAATGATTTGGGTATCACATTTATTAAAGAATATTTATTGGAGAATAGCACACTTGCACCAAGGCATATAGACCTATTGACTAATCTTCTGAATATTGTATTGGAGAACAATGTTTTTATGTTCAATGAGCTAATATTTAAACAGCAAGCTGGCGTTGCCATGGGTACGCCATGCGCAAATAGCTATGCAAATATGTTCTTAGCTCAATGGGAGAATACAGTGCTATTTAGAACTGATGAGTACATACAACACGTGGCATTCTATAAACGTTTTGTAGATGATGTGTTTATGTTATGGAGGGGTGATATCGAGTCATTGAAGCATTTCCATATGATGATTAATGGCCTGACTAGTTATTTAGCATTCACTATGTGTCAATCAACAGAGAGAATAGACTTCTTAGATCTGTTTATTGAGAAACTAGACAATGGCCTTTTGAATACTGGAGTATATAGGAAACCATGCCATCATAATACTTTATTATGTAGGCACAGCATGCATCCTAACCATATATTTAACAACATCATAAGAGGGCAAGGTATGCGTGTCTCCAGGCTCAATGCCACTGATGCAGGCTTTGAGGTAGGTATACAAGATTTGAAAGATAGATTAATGGAAAGAGGTTATAATGGTGATGAGATTGATAGACAACTTAGTGATATGCATGAATTAAGGACAAATATAGCAGCACCCTACTATGGTCCCAGATCAGTAAGGAATGTAGATCAACGAACAACGAATAATGTGGTTAAGATCTCATTACCATACACCAATGATAATAAGAATCTTAAAGATGTATTTAGTAAGCATTGGTCAGTACTATGCACAGATGATGGGATTAAACAATTAGTAGGGAATGAACCAAGGTTTCTATACAGGAATAAATTGAATTTGAGAAGACTTTTATGTTATTCAAAAAAGGATGAGAGACAGACGGAACTGGGTTACACTAAGGCATGTGGTCGATGCAATCAGTGTGTATATATTGACAATGGATCGGTATTTATACATCCTGACTCTGGCATATTATTTAGGACTGAGGTGGAGGCAACATGCCTAAGTACAAACATTGTATACCTGGCAGTGTGTCAGATGTGCAATGTGTTTTATGTGGGCAAAACGAACAGACAGTTTAAGGATAGAATACGCGAACACACATATCACATGAGGAAAGGGAACATTAAGAATGCATTAGCGAAACATGTGGTAGAACTGGGTAGTGAACACACTTTCCTGTTTAGAGTGTTGGAACAAATTAAATCCAATATTAGAGGTGGTGATATTAGAAATCATACAGAAGACAGGGAGAGTAAATGGATCACGAGGTTGAGGGCGGACAAAGGATCTGGCTTGAATGAAAGAGCCTCTATAAAACCAGCCCTCAAGAAAAGAAGGAACATCAACATAAAACATTAATAACATTAATCCATATAACACACTACCATTCCTATATTATTAGTGTCTGCTCACAACTGTATCAAACCTGGGATGTGGCTGCTCTTTCAGATTTTCTGTACATATATAGTTTTTTATATAGTTTTACATATCTACATACATACATACATGTTTTTTATATATGTACTCTTATACAAATGTATGGTTTTATATATATATTCACTTATATATATATTTTTTATATATATATTTTATACATTTTTGATATTCTCATGAGTGCATATACACATATATATGCATATATGTTTTTTATATATTTTTATGCATTTTTTATATATTGTTATGAAGTTTTATGAAGGTTCTAAGTGATGTTACCTTATTGTTTAATTGATTGTGTAAATTGAGGTAATTGATTTTAATTGATGTGTGCATTTAATGGCACTATGGGTAGCAGCATTTGATCTGAAGAAGCTCATTTTGTGAGTGAAAGCGCTCATCAGCTGCAGCATTTCATGTTTTATGTGGATTAAAGGTCTTCGTATACAACTAGTGGTCTTATGGTCTTGGTGTTAGATCTGCTGTGCTCCTGACTTCTTACATCGTTTTTGGTTGACATTTACTGCATTTTTGGTGTCTGGAGCACCTATCTACCAAAGGCACATCTTGGTGTTTTTTACTAAATACTTGATGTTTACTGGGTCCCATGGCTTCCATGCATATTCACAAGGTAAAATAACACTTCTACCTTACTCAATGTCAGTTACCCATGCATGTATATGGCCATAGATGGTATATGTGATATTTAAGGATCTACCAGCATCCTGCCCAAAGGGCAAAGCATGAGGAGAAAAGCATGTGGTTTTGTTAGGAGAATGCAGTCATAAATGCATTCACTTCCCCATAATTGCACCTGTCTATTGAGGAAGGATGAAATCAAAAACTGTAACAATCCCATGGTGGTAACTTCATCACCTGCCTACCTTTGTCTGTTAGCAAGGTCTTCTGCTGCTCAAGTGTTGTCTGTTAACTCTCACATGATCACATTACATGGTGTGATGTGTCATGTACATCTGACGTATGAATTTTACAAAACCACTTCCTTACAGGTACATACCAGTGTGGGGGTTCTTAGGATGAGAAATGTGGTGAGGGCTATGTTAAAAATGACTTCACAAACATGTATTTGTGACCACAGCACAGCCTCTGCATGTCTGTTATTATGTAGGCATCGACCATACATGTTACACATTGCAGGCACGGTTCTGTACCAGTTATGCCCAAAAACTGAATAAATAATAAATTGTTTTTTTAAGGGTCACCCATCAAATACCACAATTTGCATTCCTCACACAGCAAAACTCAAACTAGTAGGCTTAAGCTGTGGTTTTGAACTTATAATGTTTTACATTAATGAAGGTTTGTGGTCTGCACTGTGGTGGCAGAACAGGTAGCTTACATCCTTCTAAGTTGGGAACGGCTGATTGAGGGCTCAGTGTCTGTTATTCTAAAAGTGTATTAATTCTGGTTTAAGCACTTGGGCTTCAGGCCAGTTATTTTACATTAGAAGGGTTTGTGGTCTGCACTCTTGTGGGAGGAGAGGCTGGACTCTGCCCTTCTGAGCTGGGGGTTTCTGGTTAAAGGCTTATAGTGCCTGCATATTTGAACTGCTTCTTACTGAAATTGGTACACCTTGTTTGCTGTAGCATAGACTAGATCCAGGCCTGCTGAATCTAGCTTTGTTTGCATAACTTGAGCACTAATCCAGGCATCCTTTAAAGTATTCAATTGTATTTATTACTGCTTGGTAGTAACTTGATTAAAGTGTAGCTATCATTCTAAGTCTTTTGGATTAAGCACTTGGGCTTCAGACCAGTTGTTTTACATTAGGAAGGTTTGTGGCCTGCACTGTGGTGGCGGGACAGGTAGCTTACATCCTTCTAAGTTGGCAACTGCTGATTGAGGGCTCAGTGTCTGTTATTCTAAAAGTATATTAGTTCTGGTTTAAGCACTTGGGCTTCAGGCCAGCTATTTTACATTAAGAAGGTTCGTGGTCTGAACTCTTGTGGGAGGAGAGGCTGGACTCTGCCCTTCTGAGCTGGGAATTTCTGGTTAAAGGCTTATAGTGCCTGCATATTTGAACTGTTTCTTACTGAAATTGGTACACCTTGTTTGCTGTAGCATAGACTAGATCCAGGCCTGCTGAATCTAGTTTTGTTTGTATGCTTGTTGTTTGTTTGCTTGTTATTTCCCTGAAACGCTAATTCCACCTAAAACACGGCTTTTCAGCGAATCTGCAGATCCCTAGTGATATCTGCATTGCTTACTGTACTTATTTCCTTGTTTCACTTGAAAGAAAGTTACTGTTTGTCATTTTTGCATTTAAGTTACCTGTAACACATTGCATTTAAGTTACCTGGCACTTGCCCACTAAAACAATTATATAAGTCAGCACTAAAAAATTAAAAGCACTACACCCTCACAAACTCCCCTTGAATACCTTGTTCCCCATTAGCCCTTTTTTTTCAGTTATAAAGGAATTCCCAATACTATTCTAGCATGTCCAAAGGTCAGTTGTCAATCTCCTCTCTGGTCCAGCTGGTGAATCTGTGAATCTTGAGGCAATGTTACAACTGCCTCATGTACACAGACAACCCTCTCCTCCTCCCAAAAAATTCCAACACATGTGAGAGATGCAACCATATAGCCATACTGGAGGCTAACCTCTCTCAACTCAGTACTGGCGTAACCAGTCAGGAGGAGAAGGAAACCACACTCACTACAATTCCAGTCTCACATAGACCTACCACGACAGCAAACCAAACACATAAACACACAAAAATATACTCAGAGGCTCTAAATAAAAATCTGCCTAAGCAGCAGAGACCACCAAAGCAGACACCCAAACAATCACTACCCCAAAACAAAACACGTACAACACATAGCTCACAAAGCCAGTGTGCCGAACAGTCACAGCCCTTAAGGCTAAACAACACACCTGATACACTTGTAATAGGTGACTCTATCGTCAGGCACACTGACGTCCCGCTCACCAGGCTGAACAAGGAGAAGGTCATGGTGAGCTGCCTGTCAGGCGCTAGGATCCACCACATAACACAAGCACTCAGGTCACTCCGAGGCAAGTACAAATATGACTCAGTCATTGTCCACGCTGGTGTGAATGACCTGAGACGTA
Organism: Protopterus annectens; assembly: GCF_019279795.1. Taxonomy (NCBI): domain Eukaryota; kingdom Metazoa; phylum Chordata; order Ceratodontiformes; family Protopteridae; genus Protopterus; species Protopterus annectens. The sequence goes on along the minus strand of NC_056728.1, from coordinate 514,909,783 downwards.
CCTCCCTGGACTACATGAAAAGAGACATAGAGGAGCTCTCTGAGCATGTAGCCCAGGCCGGTATGACCCTAACCTTGAGTAGCATCTTACCCTCACCAAGAATGATGCCACAATATGAAGGCAAGATGATCAATTTCAACAATTGGCTTAAGTATTGGTGTCATTCAAAGGGGATCCAATGCCTGTCAGCCTGGGATGACATGCTCGACAAGCCACAATGCTTCGCTAGGGACGGCTTGCACCTGTCACCCCTGGGCTTTCGGATATTGGCAAAGGCTCTTGCTACCCCCATAGTGCCTTTTTTAGGCAAGGCTCAAAAGACAAACCCACCTCCATAGGTATCACAAGGGATAAGAAACTAAGAGTAATGCTACTCAATGCCAGAATTCTAAACCTCAAGATGCACACACTCAAAACTCTCCTTAGCATGGAGAACATCGATATCTGTGCAGTAACAGAAACCTGGTTCAAGGCTCCCGAGAGCACCACAGCACTACCAGGTTATACCTCATACCATGCTTTTCGGCCCCAAAACTTGGACCGAACCACAAAAGGAGGGGGGTATCAATATTCGTCAAAGATACCCACACCTCCAGGTTGGTGGCACAGCACAAAGCATCAGAGACTATCCATGTGCAACTAACAGTGGGTAAAACTGCCTTCCAGTTTATAGCCTGCTACAGACCACCCTCCCAAACCCAGGAACCCCATTCGGCCTTCATGAGAACACTGGAAAATATGAAGGTCTCTCCAAACACCATTATATTGGGTGACTTCAACTACCCAAACATAGACTGGGAGCATTACTCTAGCTTTAACACCCTAGCCCAAAGGTTCCTAGAATTTATAAACTCAAATGCTATGGAACAACTTGTTACCACTCCCACAAGAGGGGAAAACATACTGGACCTGATCATCACCAACATGGGGACTCTATGCTCCAGACCAGAAGTGTATCCCTCATTGGTAAGATCAGACCATAAACTAATCTCACTGCATATTCACATCCCGACTCCACCCCCTGCCCTGAAAATCACAGTGAAAAACTTCTCTAATGCAAATTTCACACTCCTCAAAACCGAGGTGGAATCCTTCAAAGCCGCCGGGACTGTGGAAAATACGGCCCAGACAGCAGAATCCTTTATAAATGCATTCTATGAACACCTTCAGGAATGCATGGATCATGCAATCCCAAATAAAACCAAGTCCCAATCCTCCAAAGGCAGACGTCCTATCTGGTGGACCCCAGCCATAAACAAACTATACAATAGAAGGAGGAAACTACTACATGATAGAGCAAAATCCCAAAAAGGGAAGGCATCTCTGATCAGTATTAGCAAAAAACTATGGGCACTCGTAAAATCGTCTAAGGCCAGCTTTGAGAGAAAAATTGCACAGGACACTAAGGATAATTACAAGGCTTTCTTTAGTTATGTTAGGAAGCTGGGTGGGAATTCCCAGATATGCTCAGAATTAGTCCAAAATGACAAAAAATACACCAAACCCACAGACATTGCCAACATCCTAGCTGACAGGTTCAGCACAAACTTCTCCCCCCCCACCAAAAGGGCAAATATCTATCCCAGCAGAGTGCTGCCCCCCCTGACATCTCAGATGCTCAGGTAAGAGCTGCCCTCTCCGAAGCAAAAAACACAGCATCAATGGGACCAGACAGTGTCTCGGGCTGCGTCCTACATGAACTTCAAGAAGAGCTAAACCCAAACATAAAACTACTGTTCAATCTCAGCCTTACTACAGGATATGTACCCAAAGAGTGGCGTACAGCAACAGTGGTCCCTCTCCACAAAGGTGGTGCCTCAACGGATCCTGGAAACTATCGCCCCATAAGCCTGACTAGCTTGGTCTGCAAAGCTATGGAAAGGATCATCATGGACCTCATAAATAAAGATATTGGGGACCTACAGACACTGGATCCTACCCAGTTTGGCTTTGTTAAGGGCAGATCCTGCTTCTTAAACCTGGTTGATTTCTTTGAAACAGTCACTAAGACCATTGATGAGGGGAAGGTGGTCCACACAGCCTACCTGGACCTTGCAAAAGCCTTCGATACAATACCTTCCTCGGGCATTATAGATAAGCTCACCAGCTTAAATATAAACCCCTATGTCACTAGATGGGTTGCAAACTGGCTCAAGGACAGAACCCACATGGTTAGAATTGCTGGAGCCATGTCAGACTCCAAACCAGTTACAAGTGGCGTCCCACAAGGATCGGTCCTGGGATCTTTCTTGTTCGGTATATATTTCTCAGAGGTACAGGCCAATACGGAAGGACTGTGGCTGACCAGGTTTGCAGATGACTGCAAACTGGGTGCCATAATCGACACTCCAGCTGACACAAGCATCCTCCAAAAGGGCCTCATAGAAACAAACAACTGGTACCAGAGCCATGGCCTCAAGCTAAACGCCAAAAAGTGTAGAGTCATCCCCTTTGGCAAAAACAAAGTGCCCACAAATTACCACATAGGTGGTAATCCATTAAGTACAGAAGAAGTAATTAGGGACCTGGGGACCCAAGTTGATAGCAATCTCTCATTTGACAACCACGTGGCCAAAGTGGTTAGAAAAACATTTTATATAGTCCACCTAATCATGAAGGGATTCACATCTAGATCAGGGGAGGTCATCGTGCCTCTTTACTCATCTCTCATCAGGCTCATAATTGAGTACAATGCCCCTTTTGGGATGTACCTTACCAGACACATGCAGCAACTGGAAAGACCCCAAAAGTACCTCACCAAGAGGATCAAAGGGCTCAAACAGATGCCATATGCTGCCCGGTTAAAGAAACTCCAGCTCTACTCAGTGGCATACCGCCTGCTCAGAGGCGATCTGTGCCTGACGTATAAAGCCATGTCCAACCCAGAATTAATGGACTTGCTGCACCTCAGAAAATCCAAATCCCATTGAGCTATGCGCTGAAGAGACTTGAACCTCAGCACTGAAATAAATAGGACATGCTGGAGGGACAGATTCATAACCCAGAGGCTCCCTTCACTCTGGAATAAAATCCCAGTCCAGGTTAGGCAGAGTCCCTCACTGACTCTCTTCAAGAGGAATCTTGATGAGTGGATGGGAGATCCTAGGTTTACCCCGGGTATCACTTCTGCATCACTGTTAGACAGAGGCACAGTATACTAACCTCGAAAAAGGGCATAGCAAAATTATTTTAAAATGGGTGGCAAAAGCCAAACACACTCTGGCTAGGCTTATAAATGCCCTAGGGCAGATAGCCTAGTATGAACCTATGAACCTATAAAACGACTGCAAGAATACGGATTTGCTAAAAATACTATCAGATAGGTTGCAATGTTCTCTAACCAAATTAATATGCATTTTGAAACACAAACATTTCATATAGTAAGCCAATCATATCATTCCAAGCTTATTACAGTAATTGAAAGTACTGTTGTGATTGAGTAAAATGTAATTAAAACTGAACACCTACAGATGCTGTTGTCATCCTCGTTGGATGGAAAAGATCCCATGACATTTTATGTAAAGAACAGTAGTTTAGTTAAAATTTTTGATTGTTCGAATATTACATTATTCAATAGCAACAGTATAACTCAGAAAATATTTTATGCAAAGATTTTTGCATTCACAGTCTAAAGCAAAAAGTGAGCAAAACTGACAAAAAAGTTATATATTTGAAACAAAAGCCCACAATATGAAATATTTCATTACTCTGTTACATACTACTTCAGTTTATTAACCATTACCAGTGTTATTTTTTTTTCGAAAAAAGTGATTCTTATCTTCCACGATTCCATACTTATATACTATGTTTGATATACAATAGTTCACAATGACATTTCAACCACATTCCCCCTTATTCATCAATTAAGATAGCAAATTCCTTTGTAGCAAATTACTTCCATTCAAAATGCAGTTTCCTCTTTCATAAAAGATATCTGTGTTAATTTGAAATGAAAATATAGATGAAGAGGAAATATAAAAAAATGTAATACTCTTCTATTCAGAATGGTATTTCCAAAAAGCTGTTGATAATATTTATATTTGGACTTAACAATGAAAATATTTTATGCACTTAAAATTTGAATGGAGAAATATGGTGTGTGTGTGTGTGTGTGTGTGTGTGTGTGTGTGTGTGTGTGTGTGTGTGTGTGTGTGTATATATATATATATATATATATATATATATATATATATATCTTATATAATTCATGTACAGCAAAATAGTGCAATACTTTGTTATAATGGGCTATTTAAATGCCTGTAGTAAAAGGCATTTGGTGATGGTCTGTCCTAAATGCAAATGGGAACAGCGAGGACACAGTGACAAAACTGAGTGTAAAACAGTATACAATATATGTGGGAAGGTGAGGCATACTAGATATATTCCACCAATATAAACAAGGTTTCTGAACTAGAACAAGAAAAACCAAAGCACTTGCAGGACTAGATCAACAAGAATCATAATAATCAGGATCTAGAAAGAAGAATAATTTATGAAACTAAAGAAGGTATGGAAACAGGTTAAACAAATACATTGTAATTTTATCAGTACATAATATATCTAGAGCTGTAGAGAGATAAGTAGGAGCAAATGAAGAAAGTTAATCAGATGATGTACATCCTTAGGTTCATAGGTTCATAGGTTGGTACTAGGCTATCAGCCCTAGGGCCTATACAAGCCTAGCCATAACAATTCCCTGGCCATTTCTTCCCACAGTATTTACTTCCCTGGATCCCTGTCTAGCAGGACAAATAATCAGTGTTTGCAAGTCTTGGAAAAATGAGGGGGAAAGACAACATAGAAATAAGGGCTGCAGTGGTTAAAAAGTTAAACCAATATACATTTTATTTACAGACTATAAGATGTCTAAAAATAGTGCTTGACATATTTTTAACAGATAAACAGAATTTATTTGAAATTTCATAGACAACTGATTGTGTATAACAATGCTGTTTTCAGGAAGTAAGAGCTGTAAGTTATTAAATTAAATTATATTACATTGTATTTTATTGTATTGTACTGTATTAAATTATATTATAAAACAGTAAACATATTTACACACTGTAACCCTAAATGCTGCACCCCTATCACAAGGCAAGAACTGGAAAATGACCAGTTTTATAATGGCAGAATTAATGCTGATTACCCGGGTACAAGCATGACAGAGTAAACAAACACATATTTGAAGCAACCTTTGACAGAATTCTTACAGAAAAAGGATGACTGACAAAGGCATTTCCTGTTACTGTTTATTCCTCTGAGGACTGCTGCTCACGATATTTAAAAGACTCTCATGACCTAAGTGTTCATTACATGGAGACAGTTGGTTCTGGAAAGCAAAGGTTAGACTTTTCCCTTTGACTAATACCTTCCTCATGGGTAGTGGAGTACAAAAATAACATCTGAAAATGTGTTCTCAAAACATGCAGGATTGCCAGAGGTGTACATATTTTGCATCAAATGATAAAAGCTGAGTGGATGATGTCCAATATTTGCCATTTAAAATTGTTAAGACATACTTTATTTAGTTCATGGATTAATGTATAAATACCAGGGTAATCATTTCTGAGAGATGCTACTCTATGCAATGTTCAGATATCTTCATATGCAGAAAATAATTGCATTACATTTGTAAGAGAATGTAATAAAAATAATAAAACTGACGGATTTAACATCTTTACAGTTAGTGAAGTGAGGTCACTTTGGAATAGCTAACAAAGTAAACAGATGTCACTTACATACTTCTGTCATTGGCATCTATGCTGGTTTTAACTGCATTTTGGAAATTTCATTGACACTAAATACTTGATGTTTACTGGGTCCCATGGCTTCCAAGCATATTCACAAGATAAAATAACACTTCTACCTTACTCAATGTCAGTTACCCATGCATGTATATGGCCATAGATGGTATATGTGATATTTAAGGGTCTACCAGCATCCTGCCCAAAGGGCAAAGCATGAGGATAAAAGCATGTGGTTTTGTTAGGAGAATGCAGTCATAAATGCATTCACTTCCCCATAATTGCACCTGCCTATTGAGGAAGGATGAAATCAAAAACTGTAACAATCCCACGGTGGTAACTCCATCACCTGCCTACCTTTGTCTGTTAGCAAGGTCTTCTGCTGCTCAAGTGTTGTCTGTTAACTCTCACATGATCACATTACATGGTGTGATGTGTCATGTACATCTGACATATGAATTTTACAAAACCACTTCCTTACAGTTACATACCAGTGTGGGGGTTCTTAGGATGAGAAATGTGGTGGGGGCTATGTTAAAAATGACTTCACAAACATGTATTTGTGACCACAGCACAGTCTCTGCATGGCTGTTATTATGTAATGATGTAGGCATCGACCATACATGTTACACGTAGCAGACACAGCTCTGTACCAGTTATGCCCAAACGCTGAATAAATAATAAATTGATTATTTTAAGGGTCACACATCAAACTGCCACAATTTGCATTCCTTACATAGCAAAACTCAAACTAGTAGGCTTAAGCTGTGGTTTTGAGCTTATAAAATGACTGCTAGAATATAGATTTTCTAAAAATACTATCAGAGGGGTTACAATATTTTCTAACCAAATTAATATGCATTTTGAAACACAAACATTTCATATAGTAAGCCAAACAGATGATTCAAAGCATATTACAGTAATTGAAAGTACTGTTGTGATTGAGTAAAATGCAATTAAAACTGAACACCTCCCAGAGCTGTTGTCAACCTCGTTGGATGTAAAAGATCCCACAACATTTTATGTAAAGAGCAGGAGTAGCTTAGTTAAAACTTCTGATTGTTAGAATATTACATTATTCAATTGTAACAGTATAACTCAGAAAATATTTTATGCAAAGAAGATTTTTTCATTCACAGTCTAAAGCAAAAAGTGAGCAAAACTGACAAAAAAAGTTAATATATGTGAAACAAAAGCCCACAATATGAAATATGTCATTACTCTGTTACATACTCCTTCAATTTATTAACCAGTACCAGTGTTTTTTTTTTGTTTTTTTTTTTTTTGGAAAAAAGTGATTCTTATCATCCATGATTCCATACTTATATACTACTTTTGATATGCAGTAGTTCACAATGACGTTCCGACCATATTCACATTTATTCATCTATTCAGATCGCAAATGTTTTTGTAGCAAATTACTTCCATGTACAATGTGTTTTGCCTCTTTCATAAAAGATATTTGTTCAAATGAAGAGGAAATATATAAAAAAAATGTAATACTCTTTTATTCAGAATGGAATTTCCAAAAACCTGTTGATGATATTTACACTTGGATTTAAAGATGTAAATGTTTTATGCACTTAAAATTTGAATGGTGAAACATGGTACATATATCACATATAATTCATATACAGCAAAATAGTACAATACTTTATTATAATGGGCGACTTAAAAGCCTGTGGCAAAAGGCATTTGGTGATGGTCCGTCCTTAATGGAGATGAGAACAGTGAGGACACAGTGACAAAATTGAGTGCAAAAGAGGACACAGTGACAAAATTGAGTGCAAAACAATATGCAATATATGTGGGAATATGAGGCATACTAGATATGTTACACCACTATAAATGAGTTCTCTGAACTAGAACAACAAAAAAAGAAAGCATTTGTAGGACAAGATCAATGAGAATCATAAAAATCAGGATCTAGAAGGAAGAATAATTTCTGAAATTAAAGAAGGTATGGAAATAGGTTAAATAAATACATTGTAATTATATCAGTACATAATATATCTAGAGCTGTAGACAGCGAAGTAGAAGGAGCAATTGAAGAAAGTTACTCAGATGAAGTACATCCTTTACAGAAAAATGAGGGGGAAAGACAACATAGAAATAGGGGCTGCAGTGATTAAAACGCTAAACCAATATACATTTTATTTACAGGCTATAAGATGTCTAAAAAATAGTGACTGACATATTTTTGACATAGATAAACAGAATTTATGTGAAATTTCATATAAGATTGATTCTGTGTAACAATGCTGATTTCAAGAAATAGTAGCTGTAAATGACTATATTATATTATATTATATTATATATTATATTACATTCAAAAGAGACAGAGTCATTGTCAGATACAATGTATGATGGAAATCATGTCAGAAGATGTAGAAGTGTAGTTGAAGATACTATAGAAGAAGAAGTGAATGGGGTAGATAAGGCATAAAAGTAATATGATTTATTATATTAATGAGAACATTGATGGGTGATTCATTGAGAAGCAAGAGTATAGAATAGTGACCATGGACATACCTAAGGCTTTTGACAATATAGGCCACAAACAACTAGCTGAAATCATTGAAAGGTTTCCTTTTGGAGAAAGATGGCAGATTTAGAATAGTAAATTAAGTGTTGTGATTCCAACAATAATTAGATGACAATATAAAGAAGCAAACTGATGAACGGTATAAAGCAGGAATGTTGTATGAGCCCATTTTTATTTGTATTAGTTGAAACCCAATACTAAGAAAGAGGAAGTAGTTGATGGAAGCATAATGGTAGGAAATAATGCAAAGTGCTAAGTTACCTATTTCCTTTAGCCGTGCTGAAGATTCATTTGTAGTAGCAGTCAATGCATGTTAAGCATGTAACATATATTACAAGGTTATTTAAATATAATATGAGTTTCACTGAATCAGGAAAAAAGTTGAGGTTTAGGAAACAAACATAAGATAGGAAAAGTATATTTTAATTAAAAGTAAAGGGAAAGGGATTTCATGAAAATCAAGGTAGAGTTATTGAAGGAATTATACACATTTCATAGGTTCATAGTTCATAGGTTCATAGTTTAGTACTAAGCTAACTGCCCTTGCAAGCCATTTTAAGCCTAGCCAATTATCCCTTGTGAGATTTAAACCCTGCACCTTGTGTTTGTAAGGCAAACACCTTAGCCATTAAGCCACCCTCCCAACTCATAAGAAAGAAAGATTGAATGTTCTAAGAAAAGACCATTCAGTTAGGGAAAGAGGCTGGGAAAAGCAGTGGAGACAATGAAGCCTGTTAATTACAATCATATGGTGAAGGCAGTTCAAGAGATGATTGAAATCATTTTATATCATTTTATAAAGTGCAGTGATTAAAGGCCACAAGACAATGATATCTTCTACATGGAGGATGCAGTTCCTGAAAAGAGAAGTCTTTTGCTGACTTATTAATACACAATGAGAAAAGAAATAATCGTGGGATGGTGCACTGGGCGACCCTGGTTTGGCATGTATCACTGTGTGAGGAAGTGGTGGATGGAATGTGTAACTGCACAGGAGTGTTACCACTGAAAATAGTACATTTTCTTTCTGTTGCATAGAAAAAAAAACATTTTAAGGCATCCTCTCCAAAACCCAGTTGGGTTACTGAATGAAAGAGATGAACAACATTTACTGACTGAAATGTTCTCTTATGATCTTTAAAGTGTGCCCAAGCAAACTGAGCTCCCTTTTGTGGCTTCATATATTTGAGTTGTCACTATGTAGATAAATGTCATTGTTCTGCATTCTAGTCTGAAGCCATGCTGATTGGTATCTAGAAGCTCATATTTACTGAAAGTTTTCATTAGTTACACAGTGTTTTCATTTTAAGTTTTGCCCATGGAGAAATAAAGACTGGGGCCTCATGTCTGATGGCAACTAGACTGTTGGCAAATGTGAATTGTTGGCATGATTCCAGTTGTAGGACAAGCTTCCTGTAAAAGTTAATCTAAAATATGTGGATTAATAGTTTGAATGCAAAGATTGAGGCTATCTTGAGGAATCTACTATAGTCTATGTGGTCTTGGGGTTTTAGTTACATATAGTTTCTTCAGAGCTTTATTTATCTCTCTTGAGAGGGATCCAAAGTTAATAAAACCTTGAACAGCTACAAATTTTATGTATGTCATCCAAAATACAAATCATTTAATGAAATTCACTTAACATGTCTGCTTGAAGTCAATATATCAGTTTGTTTCAAATGATAATCACTTTCCTTTCACTAAATACAAAACCAGACTTTTTCACAAATGTACCATAGCAATGAAAACAGTCATATGACAAATATTCAAAAATAAATCCATCACAAATGAGAGACAATGTTTTAATTTGCATCATCATAAGTATTAATATTGTCATTGCTTTAAAGCAATTCTTATACTGAAGTTTGATTTGCTTTTAATTTAATCTGCACCATGTCTCATTTGCTGTTAAATGCTAGCAACCTATTGAAATGTTTTTGAATTTCCTTGGTGCTTAGCTTGTCTTTAGTTTCCCTTGGTAACTTGGAAGAACGTGTATACTTAGCATTTGTTTTCATGCACGGATAAATGGAAAGTAGGCAAATAGTTGCCAGGCAAAATTTTAGAATATTGTCTATGGTAAATGTGTCATAATCCTAATGGGGTCTGTATCTACATAGATGCTGATCCTCTTTACTAAAGTTTCATTCTTACACATGTTTTAGGACCATTACACCTTATCTTGTACCCTGACCCCAACTGTCAAAGAATAGCAAAGAGTTTTGATTTGAGACACAATATTCATATTTTACCGATGTTTATGTAATGGGTTCCTATTATATAATCGAAGACACAATCCTTCAAATGCATCTTGATCGAACTTGAAAGTATGAAACAGTAAAATAGTGAAACTGCATATAAGCGATTTCTTTCCCTGGGAAAGCAATCACTTGGCTGCCTCCATTACTTTGCCATTTTCCTCAATGTAATGTGATCTCAGAGTTGGTATATTTAAGTAGGGGGTTCTGGGGGGCAAAGTCCTTCACTTCATGTAATGTTTTGAAGTTTTTATTTATTTATTTTTTTGTGGAACCGAGATTTTTTTTTTCCCTGGGAAAAAAATCGCTGTTCCAAGTGTTCGGGATTGCAAGCTTTCGCTTACATGGAGTCGACAAATCAGCATTCACTTTTTTAAGCGTTCGCTGATTTAATATAGTCCCTAAGTAACAGTCAGACTCGAGGAATTGTATTGTTAGATCTATGATTTAAGAGTATCCCATTTATTTATACTGTTAAGGTTGATACTGACTATAAGGTTACAAGGATTATAATGAGAGTGGTTTGACTACCACTGATACTGGCCATTGTATGAGGAGGGTTAATATTGTTTGCGGATGGCCCATGATTTAATTGAACATCACCAGAAATTATTAATATTGAAGTGACGTAGTGCTTTGATAGAAGTTTTTAGTGAAACTTAGGGTTAGATAGCAATGTAGTCCTTGTAATTAGCAATTACTTTTTCTGTGGCCCAATGGTATTTTGTAGATGCCTACTCCAATAAGGATCAGTTGTGATGTGAAAATGCATTCATCTGTAAAGTGGATTAGAGTTAATAAGGTCTGCAACTTTAGATCTCGTGTGGTTCTTGATTGAGGTTATTTATAGTTATTACTGGAAAATAAAAGGGGATACTAATTCTTACTGTGTATTTTTATTGAATAGCATTTTTATCTAGATATGTTTGTGTTAACAGTATTAAATTTAAGAGACTTTTTACCATATTATTTTATTACCACATGGTTTGGAAGTGGTTTCTGCTTTGATATTTTACTGTGATTTAGTTTTGTATGGAGGCCGGGATGTCTTTTGATTATTATAGATATTTTCAGAATGTTACAGATAAGAACAGGTTAGAACTGTAAAAGAAATTGATTTGTGTGTGTGTGTGTGTGTGTGTGTGTGTGTGTGTGTGTGTGTGTGTGTGTGTGTGTGTGTGTGTGTGTGTGTGTGTGTGTGTGTGTGTGTGTGTGTGTGTGTGTGTGTGTGTGTGTGTGTGTGTGTGTTGGGGTGTGAGAGGCAGCAAAATGGAATGACCAATAATAAGTTGTGCAAGTTAACCAGACTGTACATATGTAGCAGCTGTTCACTTATGGTTCCCAGGGAAGCAAGAACCCCCTAAAATTAGTTGTAAGGAACTACACAGATGTATTACAGGAAACAACAAATGAGCTTTCAGTGCTGGAGGAAAGAATATATGCCTGTGCCACTAAGGCTCATCTGAGGCTCTTCTGAGAATTAACATGGGGATAGACCTAGAAAGGAGACTGATGTATTAGAACTTAAGCAGGGCATCAAATCCCTGAAGTAAGTATGGTATGAAGAAGGCAAGTACAACCTAGATTGCTTATTCTGTTAGTTTAACTACTATAACTTAACAGGGAACTAATCCAAGTTACTAGATGGGATTAGAATAGAAAGGTGACTGTGAGCAGCTCTAACAGTGGAGGGAGCCTGTGTTGTGTATACTGTTTAACTTGCTTAAAGTGTACTGACCATTTAAGAACTGAAAATGCATAGGGATACAAATAAGACTTCAAACACAGTGAAGGTCATCATTTAAGCTTGCCAATTACACCCAGAAAGTTCTTTGTGACCATGTTTATCCAAAATTTAACACAGCAGCACAATGCCTATTAGTGACGAAGTGCAAACAATGCCTTAATTAGAGTGAATCATTACGTAAATGCCAACCCAAAAGAAATAAACAGATAAAATACATATGTGTGCATTTAATCAATTGCACTATAGCAAATACATTAATCAGCTGGGATCCATATTCGTTCATCAACGTGCTGAAAGATCAACCCAGATATGGTCGAGACCATATGATCAAAGTTACAGAACATAAAAAACAACAATAATAACAAACTATTTCTGCAGTGGGGCAACCTCCTCTGCACTCCCCTCATAGGGGGCTACACCCCCCTGCTAATTAAATATGCGAACTTCGAGATCTCACTACAGTGGGGAAAAAGCAAATTCTCTTATCCCCACTGTACCACAATTTAGGCACAAGCAGTCTGATGTTTCATAACTTCATCATATGGTCTTGATAATATGTGGCTCAATGTTTTGGAATGTCAACAAAGCATCATGGATACAATCACCTGTAATGTAGCAGACACTGCCTCTATATGTTGTCTCACCTTAAAAATCAACTGGAAACATTTAGCTTATATTACACTGGAAAACAGCTAGCATAAGTTAAAAATATTGTTACATGTAATATAAATAGAATCACAGTATTAGCATGTAGGCATCTAATTTGTAATTGTTTAAAATATTGATAAAAATTAACACAATGTAAATGCCTGACTCCTGATCTTCCTAAGGAAATTCAAAAAAGTTCCAAGTTCTCTGGTGGCTGTTGCTTATAAAGAGAAAAGTAGGGCACTTACAGGAAACAACAAAAAAGTATGTACTCAGGGAGCTTCAGTAATTACAGCATTAAATTTATTTACAGACATTGAGGCTTACAAGAACTGTATGGCTGAGCAAAGATAAGTACTGAGGGTAAATCAGGCTGTGTATGCATAATAATTGTTAACCCATGCAGCTCTGAGAAGCAAGACACCCCAGATATGAGTTTTAAGGTGCTAAACATTACTGCAATTTGAAAAAGTAATTTTACACCCAGCAACATGTAGGATATCCTGGCTGGAGTAAAGGCTATACCCCAGGGCCATTTGAGCTTGTGGTAGTCAATAACATGGGGACAGAGACATTAAAATGGCTACTGTATTATAACACAATTGGGACCTACTGTACACAATTGGGACACTAATTGCCTGAAGAAAGCATGAGGTCAAGAAGGTAGGTATAAACTATGTTGGTTATTCAGTTTGTTCAACTTGGTAAATTAACATGACATCAACAAAAAGTTACTAATGGTAGTTACAATATCTACCGTGAGCAGTTTAATGTGTGTGTGTATGTGTGTGTGTGTGTGTGTGTGTATGTGTGTATGTGTGTGTGTGTGTGTGTGTGTGTGTGTGTGTGTGTGTGCGTGTCTGTTGGGGGGTGTTTCTTATGGGATGAGCTTGCTTTCAATGTACTTACTTTCCAAGAGCTGAACTACTAATGGAGGTTACAGCAGGCTATGAGAGCAGCTCAACAGCAGTTGGGGGTGGGGTGGGCAATGAGACATTCACTATGGGAACTCGGTTCCATTGTACTGGATTTCCAGGAATGAAGTTACTAATGGCCATTGCTGTAGGGACCTTTTGCAGTTGTGAGAGGACCCTGTGAAGCATTTGCTACAAACAAAATATACTCTATTGTGTTTACCTTTGACGAACTAATTAATCCCCAGCCTCCCTAGGAAACGTCTTCAGATTCCATCTTCTCTGATGGCAGTTCTTCATGTTAGTTTTGTTTTCTGCTAAAAATTCCCTGTGTAGCATTATGTACTATTTTAGGCCTGAATCAGAATATTTCTTACATCTCTGCAATCAATGGTATAGACAGGCATACAAGTGTACAATACATTTTTTTCTGAACCTGTTAGAAACATTAGGGCTTTATCAAGTCATATTATGTCTATAACTTACTCGATACCTTGCTTATAGAGAGGATTGCAAATCTAAAAACAATACCTCTAAAAGTTTTTGACTGAGCAGCTGAAAATGTTTCTGGGGAGTGGGGTAACAGCTTGAAAGATATGACCATTTTTAAATGCCAGGTATATTTGGGGGATAGCAATAAGCGTGCATGAGCATAAAATGGAATTCACTGGCTACACTCATCTGCAGTATTGTTCCTTCATTATATGAACATATTGCTTATGTGCAACTGTAAATAGGTTCATAGGTTCATAGGTTTATACTAGGCTATCTGCCCTAAGGCATTTATAAGCCTAGCCCAAATTTTTGTGGCTTACGCCACCCCTTATATGAAAAAATACTGTGCCCATTAGTTTGTTGTGCCTCTGTCCAGCAGTGACACAGATATGATTCCCGGGGTAAACCTACGATCTCCCATCCACATGTCTAGATTTCTCTTGAACAGAGTCAGCGAGGTGCTCTGCCTCACATGGACCGGGATTTTATTCCACAGCATAGGGAGTCTCTGAGTGATAAATCTATCCCTCCAGCACGTCCTATTTATAGCCGTGCTAAGGTTTAAGTTGCTTGCTCTAGTGGTTTTGGTGGATTTGGATTTTTTGAGGTGGAGCATGTCCATTAATTCCGGGTTGGACATGGCCTTGTATGTCAGGCACATGTCACCTCTGAGCAGACGGTATGCGACTGAATAGAGCTGGAGTTTCTTCAATCTGGCAGCATATGACAGATTTTGGAGTCCCTTTATCCTTTTGGTGAGGAACTTTTGGGGTCTCTCCAATTGCTGCAGATGTCGGGTGAGATACATCCCGAATGGGGCATTGTACTCGATCATTGGTCTGATAAGTGAAGAGTACAGGGGAACAATGACCTCACTAGATCTGGATGTGAATCCCTTCATGATCAGGTGGGCAATGTAGAAGGTCTTTCTAACCACTTTAGCAATGTGAGTGTCAAAAGAAAGGCCACTGTCAACCTGGGTCCCCAGTCCCTGATAACCTCTTCTGTGCTTAGTGGATTGCCACCTATATGGTAGCTTGGGGTTACCTTGTTTTTCCCGAAGGGTATGACTATACATTTTTGGCGTTTAACTTCAGGCCATGGCTCTGGCACCAGCTATCTGTTTCCGTGAGTCCCTTCTGAAGGATATCCGTGTCCGATGCACTTTCCACTATGGCGCCCAGTTTGCAGTCGGCTGCAAACTTTGTCAGCCAAAGTCCTCCCATGTTGGCCTGTACTTCTGAGAAGTAGATGCCAAACAATAGGGGCCAAGGACCGAGCCCTGTGGGACACCACTTGTGACCGGCTTGGAGTCTGACACAGCGCCAGCAACTCTAACCCTGTGGGTTCCGTCCTTAAGCCAGTTTGCAACCCATCTTGTGACATATGGGTTTACATTTAAGCTGGTAAGTTTTTCTACAATACCCGAGTGGGGTATTGTGTCGAAAGCCTTTGCAAGGTCAAGGTAGGCTGTATGGACTGCCTTTCCTCATCAATGGCCTTGGTGACTGTTTCAAGAAGTCAACCAAGTTCAAAAGGCATGATCTTCCCTTGACAAAGCCAAACTGGGTCGGGTCCAATGTCTGCAAGTCCCTATATCTTTGTTTATGAGCTCCATTATGATCCTCTCCATAGCTTTGCAGACTAGACTTGTTAAGCTTATGGGGTGGTAATTACCAGGGTCCGTAGAGGTGCCGCCTTTGTGGAGTGGGACCACAGTTGCCGTACGCCACTCCTTGGGCATGTATCCTGTGGTAAGGCTGAGATTAAACAGCTGCCTTATGTGCGGGTTTAATTCCTCATTTAGCTCGTGTAGCACACAGCTGGGGACACCATCCGGTCCCATTGATGCTGTGTTTTTAGCTTTAGAGAGAGCAGCTTTCACCTGCGCATTTGAGATGTCCGGGAGGCTACACTCGGCTGGGATAGTTATCTCTCCTTTAGGGGAGAGGGTGAAGTTTGCACTGAACCTGTCTGCCAGTATGTTGGCAATGTCTGTGGGTTCAGTGATTTTTGTATCATTTTGGACTAATTCTGAGCATATCTGGGAGTTTCCATCCAGGTTCCTAACATAGCTGAAAAAGGCCTTATGATTGTCCTTTGAATCCATGACAATTTTTCTCTCAAAATTGGCCTTAGTTGATTTTATGAGTGCTCGTATTTTTTACTAATAATGATCAGGGGTGACTTCCCTTTTATGGATTTTGTTCTATCATGTAATAGCTTTCTCCTCTTATTGTAAAGTTTGTTAATGGCTGGGGTCTACCAGACTGGATGTTTGCCCTTTGTGGAAAGAGTCTTGGTTTTATTTGGGATTGCCTGATCCATGCAGTCCTGGAGGTGTTCATAGAAGGCATTTGTAAGGGCTTCCAGCTTGGGTTGTGGTTTCCTCTGGCTCAGGGGCCTTGAAGAATACCACACCAGTCTTGAGTAGTGTGAAGTTTGCTTTAGAGAAGTTCTTCACTATGGTCTTTTTTGTTTGGGGTGGGGGCGGGATGTGGATTTCCAGTGAGATTAGTTTATGATCAGATCTCACCAATGAGGGATATACTTCCGGTGTGGAGCATTTTGTCCCCATGTTTGTGACAATGAGATCTAGTATATTTTCTCCTCTCGTGGGAACAGTGACTAGCTGTTCCATGGCATTTGAATTTATGAACTCCAGGAACCATTGGGCTAGAAAGTTAGGGCTTGAGTAATGTTCCCAGTCTATATTCGGGTAGTTGAAGTCACCCAATATGATGGTGTTTGGAGATACAAAATGTTTCTGATTTGTAGAAAGCTGGTCTATTCTCCTGTAGAATCACTGCTTCTATACCACACTGAATGGTACTACTTGCAACACAACTAACTAATTCACATCATAGTTTCTTGAGCATTTCAAAACATTTTAATGTTCATAACTCCATTCCCATGCTACATTTTGCTTTAACAGCTTTCTTAGAGGCAGAGCCATATTAAACACATTAGGTAAAAACCTTGCAAAATAATTCCTCATTCGTAACCGTCCTGTGATGACTTCTTGTCTTCTGAGTTGGTATTTGCACAGTTACTCTTTATCTGTTCAAGGCTTCAGTACCTCTGATGTTATCATACGGTCCGTGTTTTTTCAGACTTGTCATTCTTGTTATATAGCTTCTCTGTTTTAACTTGAAACATGCTGTTTCATTCTATTTAGCAGCTCTATCAGTCTCTCTCAATATTGCTGTTTTTGTTTTACTAAGAGGTCATCAGCTATATTGACAGCACAAACCAGTCATCCAGTTGCTTATGCAAAGGCTTTTTTAAGTACCTCTTATGCTGATGAAATATCAGCATAGACATGCAGGCTATCATTGCCATGGTTGTCTATAGTACCTTAGATGTATCTATGACTGTTTGACTATTGCTGTGTGTGCATCCTGAATTCACAGTATTTTATTTTTGCCTTTCTTAGTTTCTCACAAGCCAAATGAGTTCAAGGTAGGGAAACATCCTTCTGTAAATGCAGTAGTTTCAGAAAAGTTATCCCAGGTTTTATTTTATATTCACATCCTTAGTAGGTTTTGACCAAGTGGCTCAACTAGGTGGCAGGAGTACAACTGCCTTTGAACTTCAATGCTTCAAAAATATCTTCAAACAAAATATTACACTCAGTTCCTGTGCCATATTTGAATTAATTGTTTTGCTTAATAATTCTGAACATTTCTTGCCAAGAATCTCAGTAAGAGGATCTGTGTCACATTAACAGAAGACATAAATAGTTCATTTTTGTATTTTTGTCCAACAGCAAACAAATTATTTTCTTCCGTTTTGTTTTCCACTTGCACTGATATCAAGATATTGTCCTTCTCCAAACACATAGTTTACAAGATTCATTAAAAGCAGGTCAATATATCTTCTCTTGATCATAACCTCACTTAAGCAGTAATCAAACAGTAAGCTAAAAGCTGGTTAAGACTGAAGTCCAAAACCAGAAAACAAAACTAAAGGAAATCAAGTTGCTTTAATAAAATCCAAGGATAATTCCATGATGAATTATTCAGCAAGTGCTTTCATCTGTAATAAGACTTCTTCAGGCTGGAAATTAATATTCAAAACACACATTTAAATAATTTAAAAGTCGCATGACCGCATACTTAGTGTTTTAACCCCTTACATTTAAGATACATAAAATCTTCTCTATTGTTCAGACCAGGGGGGTAGCAAACAGTGAGTCTAACCTGCTAACTATATTCCAGCCACCCCAAGTCATCTTCTAGATTAAATGAATTTTCAACATTTTTTAAACTGTCCACTACAAGGAATTTAAAGTTAACTTTGCATGAACCATGTTTGTAATGCTTCCCCAGGGCATTCCTTTCATCCCCAATAGAAACTGCATATTTATGTTTATATATTGACTTTAGGTACAGTCAACTTACTTTGAAAAAAGTTTTAGAATCCTCACTTAATACATGAAGCTTGAATTTCTACAAGATTTTCTTGCCCCCATTTTGTTGCACTATATATTTAGACTGCTCTCATTTTAATAGCCATTGCTGTTAAAATTGCTTATTATTCATTTTAGCCTTTTAAGTTGGCTCACAAAAATCTAGCACACAGTAGTTTATTTGGTTAATTATTTTATCTGTGCAATAATAAGTTCACTTTTTTGCATTTATTGACAGCTTTTCATAGAGACAAGTCTGTTTCTCTAAAAAGCCTTCTCTCTTTACAATTTGTTATATAATAAACTATTGAATCTCTTATTAACTATTCATGCAATTTTCCAGCTTCAGTTTTAGCCTATTCTTTAGCTCAATAGCATAAGAATTCATAATATCCTTATGATGACCATGTAACTTTCTAGGCTTACAATAGTTTATGGACTTATCTGTAACTGCTGCTATTGTATAATTATCCTCTTCATGAAAAGTAAAAGTGTTAAAAGTCTTTAAATTGTCTTTTACAATCACATAAATTGTACCCTTTCAGGCACCTTGCCTAATCTGCTCACAGTAAGGAATACATACAATCCTGGATCCTTATCAGCTAGTTTTGTACAAGTTTTCATTGAAGTAAGATAATTCCTGCTGGTTGCAGACAGAGCATCGCTTTTTTATACAGCTGTACTTCAAAACACAAAACACAAAACCTATTGAAAGCAAGTTGATTTAATCAGGCCATCAGATATTATTTTTCCAGTGTAATACCATATAATGTCTGGATTGTGAGTAACCAGCACAGAGACATTGATTCTTTTCTCTCTGAGATTTTTTTTTTACTCAGAGTGACCTCTCTAGCACAAAATTGTACTGTATGACATGCAACTTCCTGTAGTAAGATCATTAGTATTTAAAGCTGTATACCCTAGAGAAAATACACGTCTTTTCAGAATGCTAATACTCATTCTGAAAATCCACAGAATCAGCAGCCTTTGGTTTTCAGGCTACTGATCCTAGAATTATAAACATGCTGCTTAGAAATCAGTTTGCTCTATGCATACTATACAGGAATGCATAAGGCAAACATCAAATGACAAGATAACATATTTAATAAATCATTATACCAGTCAATTAATAGGGAGTCTGAAAAATATTTACATTTGTATCCAACATTTATTATAGCTAAAAATACAATTGGCACCTTATAGGAAAACTTTCAGAGGGTAATATGCTACAAAGGAGGTTAATTTCAAATGCATCAGAAATAATACACAACTTTAATAATAATGTCTTGTGAAAAGGTGTATCAGTCCTGAAGGCTGTTATTTCTGCTTTGCAAGGATAACAAATAAAAGTATTTTTGATCAGTGACTAACTGGTACAGGCCTCTGCTACAAACAATCAGTATATAAAATAAGATAATTAATTATTCATAATTCAGACTAGTGTAAAATCATGACATATAATCAATAAGCCAAATAGGATTGTTTTGAATCATATAGATCTAATACAAGTGACTCTCTCTCCTTCTCTCTCTCTCTCCCTCTCTCTCTATATATATATGTGTGTGTGTGTGTGTGTGTGTGTGTGTGTGTGTGTGTGTGTGTGTGTGTGTGTGTGCACTGTGACTGTTCTTTCAACCAACATGTGTCTATAGACATAAAAAAGTCCTTCTATACTGAACAGCTTATAAATAAAGGGATTGTGTCTAGATCAAAGGGTATCTTTGCCCACTTTACTCAGCCCTCATGAGGCCAGACATTGAGTATATTGTCTTCTTTTTCATATATCTGTCCAGAGACATGTAACAACTTTTCTAAAAGGATACAAAGCCTAAACAATATGCCCTTCATGGACCAACTCAAAGTCATGTCACTATACTCATCATGCTCCTGTTTGCGAAGAGGTGAGCTGATGGATTTACTTCATATCATTGAGAGAAGTGGCATCAGAAATACCCAGTCTAGGGATCTAAACCTCTTTTACAGCATCAACAGTTGAACCTATGAACAAACCCGAGCCACAGGGCTCCAATCCGCTTGCAGTATGCCTGACACACCCCCATGATGACACCTAACTCCTAACATAGGTGGCAGTACACACATCTGCAACAACTGGACATGCTGGAGGGATAGATGAACAGAATGGTTTGGAAGGACAGGTATATCTCACAGAGGACATCACTGCTCTGGAGCAGACTCACCATCCACCTAAAACAAAGCAAATCTTTAGCCATATTCAAGTGCAACGTGGATCTATAAATGGGAAACAGAAAACATATCACAGGACTTCCCCCTCTACTACCAATGGACAGATGCTGCCCCTAAATAAATGCACAGGTCCTCCCAAATTATCTATGATATGATCTCAATTATTCTCACTAGGGGTAATATATAATTATCGACCATGGGAAGGGTAAGGCCAGTCTAATACTAAATGGGATAAGCTAATTCAAGTACCAAAAGGGAAACTGGCTACCTTAAAATGGCTTGCAAGGGCAGCTAACTTGGTACTTAACTATGAGCTTATACATAGGTGTACTACATTAACTGATCTGAGCTTAAACTGACCTCTCTTTTGTCGGGTCCCTATCAGTTCAGCAAAAAATCAGTTAATTAAGTGGCATGTGCAGCGCCCCACATGAGGGGAATTCAATGAATGGTATTTCTGTTGAAATGCCATTCACTGAAGTGACGGTTCACTGAAGTGATATAGACCCATTTTGTTGGCATACTGTGAGATAGCACAGTCCCTGAGGTTGGGGAATATGCCCTTTCTTTGGGGATTGTGCAATCTCAGAGGTGGAATAAATAATTAGTGTGAGTGTGGGGAGTGTAGGGGACTTGTCCCCTGAAAATATACTGTTTTAAAATTGGCCTGTTCTGAGTAATAACCTAGGAGCATTCCCAAAAGCAGGTCAACATTTGTTAGTCGAAGATCACATGTCAACAACTATTCCCACAAATGAGTGTGTGTGTGTATATATATATATATATATATATATATATATATATATATATATATATATATATACCCCCACACACATATGTATCTGTATATCTATATATCTATATTTATCTATCTCTCTGTCTATATATGGAAAAATAGAAATATCTTTATACACACACACACACACACACACACACACACACACACACACACACATATATATATATATATATATATATATATATATATATACATACAGAGAGAGAGAGAGAGTGTGCCCAGAACTGGTGCATGAAGATAAAGCAGGAAAAAGTCCCAGAGAGAAAGCAGATGATCAGGAAGAGATAAAGCTATACTATGGTGGTTCCAGCTCTGATCATGCAAGTGAAACTGAGATACCAATTCTTTATGGATTTATTAAACATTTCTAAAAAAAACTGTGTTCTTTTGTATGGCACGTTAAGCTTTTAAAAGCTTACATACAGCAGGGAATGGCACCTTGAGGACCCTGTATCAATAAAGAACTAGGTACTAATGATTCAGATGTTATTGCTAAATAGTGTAATATTCAAAATACTGTATCACAGCTGTTTGTTGAGTCTTTATTTGTATATCACAAGGAACAACCAGAAAAAGTTAACATCAGTGTTACATCCCAGTTAACTAAGATAGATACTTTTTCACAACATCATTTGTTTACTTTTAAAGGATAATAAACTGACTTTGAAAACATTTGTTAAAGAAGCAGAAGCTAGGAAGTTAAATAAATATAAATGTGACCTCAAAGACTATAAGTGGGGTTGCTTATGTACATACTAATCAAAAAAAAGAGGGATATGTTTTTGTAGAGTCACTGGGGCTAACAATCAAAAATGCTTTATGGAAAAGCGATACAAGAGACTGGATGCTGCCCCACAGGCAGGAGATAGCACATCAGACTCATAGCTATCGTCTGCTACTGATAGCGATACTCACATTGAACAGGGTGATTTTTCTAAAAAGCAATCCCTGCCCCCAGTTTAGTCACAAATATAAATGGAGGAACACGAATATCTGAGTTCCAAGAGACAGTGTAGATTACTTCATGCTTGATTGAATAAATAAGCATCTCCAGTGATAACAACTTGTTTGTTAACTTCACTGCTTTTAATTTTGATACAACTGTTATTTCTTAATTAAATAAAGGTTTGCATTGTGTGACTTACTCAGTTGGTAATGGATGTCAATTATTTCTGTTGGGTTTTGAATTTAAAGCATTTGTTTGCCACTAATGCAGACAGTAACAATAAAGGTTCTATTGGGTGGGGAGCAAACCATTTATATTTAAACTTTCTTCTTTTCAACATCATACTGCAATGCTGTTATTTTTTTTTTTGAGCAGTCTTTAGTGAAAGAGTCGTTTCTTAGACAGCATGGTATTTTCAAGATTTCTTTCATATAATTTAACTACTGAAGAGTGGAAAGCAATTAATTATTTGTAATAAGAGAGACGACTTAGTTATTTGTCTAAGCAGACGAAGAAGGGGCTATGATTATTTGGTCAAAGAAAGATTATTTAACTGAGTGTATAGGCAGCTTAGTTACACAAAATTTTATTTGAAGCCAGACTGTGATTCTACAGCTACTTTTAAACAAGAACTTGGCAGGTTTATACTCAAGCAGAAGAGCAGTGTTTAACAGATATGTACATTAAGCAACAATTAGTTGTGGACCAACCCAAGAGTATTTTTATTTGCTCTCCAAGATTAAATAAACCCACCTGTCCATTTCTTACTGCATCCACATTGGCTGTGGTTCTTTAACTGATCCCCTATCTGAATATCTAGAACAATTTCTCAAACCACTACTAAATTTGATAAAGGCAAGTTTCAAAGAAACAACTCACTTTTTACAATTCATTATTGACATCACAGTGGAACCTGATATGCTCCTGTATACTTTGGATGGGGAAAGCCTATACACTTTGATTCCACACAAGATAGGGAAAAGGGCTGTAAAAGATTAGTTAGTAACTTTAGTGATGTACGCTAACAAATTTATGTATTTTCTTCATCACCTTCTCAAAACTGTACTTGATACAAATGCTTTTTTTTTTTTTGGTAACTCTTGTTTCCTTCAGTCAAGAGGAAACATTATGGGAGCCACCTTTTCCCCTATTTATGCTGCTGTCTATATGGGCTATGTCAAACATAAGATTATTTATGATTACAACACTAACCATTTTTACATGGGATGACTATGTGGAGTCACTTTTTAAATGGTTACTGGCTGCTGTGGGATGACAGCACTTTGCAGTTAGAGTGTTTCATGGATTATCTTAACAACAACCTTTATGTTATGAAATTTAACATCGGGGATATATTACAATTATGGATTTTTTGGATGTAATGGCTTTGAAAACAAGGGGATCATAACTTTGAAAACTACATTGTACCAAAACCCCCAAACTAGAAACACTTTTCATAAACCATACAGTAACCTCTCTGGATTCATTACCTCCAATATTCCTTACTCACAATTCTTGCCAGTAAGAAGGGTCTACAGTGTCCAAACTGATTTTAGAAATTGTGTCCAATCTATGCAAAACAGATTTTTGCAAAGTGGCTATAACAAACAACACGTTAATGTGGCTAAATGAAGGGCTAGCAATATAGAGCATTCACATCTGCTATTAGGATAAACTAGCCACCCAAACCCAAACTCTTTGTGACGACTTTGGTTTCTAGCTACCTGTGGAATTAATGCTTTCATTATAAGAGATACTATTAGCAAGTTTGTCCAGTTCTTAAAGCTGATAACATTCAAGGCTCTTTAATTTCAGGTTCATGTAGTTTTAGTTACTGTACCAACATAACTTTAGAGTAACATTTTTTCAAACTTTAAGAAATGCATTAAAAGAATTAACGGATTGCCTTTTTTCAGGGGTAGGGGAAACAGGTCTGTTTCCCTTGTGGGAACTGTTATATTTCCCCATAAGCTCTTAAAAAATACTTTACTTCAGTTAACACAAACAGAACATATGATGTCTAATGTTTTACTACCTGTAAAATTAATTATGCAGAGTATCCTTAGACAAACTACTTGTATGTTTCTGCAAAAAATTCCATTGCACATAAGTGATACCACCTATAATTGACCACACAACTCTCTCTGTAAATGTATGCTGAAACATCCAAAAGAAATTTTACTTATATTTTATTTTCTTTATTTGTATTAGTTTACCAGGGTAGAGCGTTGATCTCCAAGGGTCTTTTTCAGATTCAGCCTAGGACCACTGTTTAGTTAAGTGACTTACTCAGAGTCATAGTTTTATTGCTGCTTATATGGTTCCTTCCCATATTCAATGTATACAAAAATACATTTTGGACAGGAAACAAAAGGATGTGGCTGCTTTACACTGGAGGTTTGTAGAAAACTGGGCTCAATTAGTTTTTTAGCCTTCTATTTTACTTTATTTGATTTGGTGATGGTTATGTTTATTAAGTATTCTGACATAATTTTATTTATAGTTTTATATGGCAGTATGACTTGGTCGTGTGTGACATCTTGTATAACATCACGTTTCTAAAAGCTCAGTTAGCACTGAAAAAGCTCTTTGTGAGTAAAACCTGGTCTGCCGTTTATCTTGTATGTTGCTTGGTCACAAGTAAAGGAAGATTTTTCTATCTCCTATTCATCTGGTTTTGGTGCCATTTTCCAGAGAATGTATATACATATCTGTCTCTCTACACACACACAGACACACACACACACACACACACACACACACACACACACACACTCAAACACACACATCTAATGTGTGTGTGTGTGTGTGTGTGTGTGTGTGTGTGTGTGTGTGTGTGTGTGTGTGTGTGTGTGTGTGAGTGTGTGTGTCTGTGTGTGTGTGTAGATAGACAGATATAGCTATATACATATATGCATATGCAGTGAAAGCAGAAAGTTGGATATGGATATGTTACAGACGTATATATTGTTTACATGGTATGAGTTTTAGATTATTCACAAGTAACATTTATAAGAGTTATTAGGGCAAATCAGTTATGAAAAAGAAGTTATAGAAGTTTTGTAAGTTGCATAAAGCGTGAATATGCTGTTTGCTTTTGTGAGTGTTCTAGAAGTGGCAATTAATTATAAAGCAAGATTAATAATAAATTAGTTTGACCTATGATTATTTTTATCAGTGTCTTCATTTTTCCATGATTAATATTTTTTTCTTATGATTAACTTATGAGACCTTGAACTTCATAAATTGTTATCCCTTGAAAAATGTAGGAAAGTGCCAGAGTTTTTAAGTAACCTTAGTAATCTTTATAGTTAAAAAATAAACGATTTATTGTTTTTCATCTTTTTTGGTATTTTGGCAGCATGGCAGACTGGCATATATGCCTGCTAGGTAGCTTTGTGGCAGTTTAGCTCAAAACTAAATTGTGTTCAGCACCAATTTCAGGACAATAGAGAGAGACAGAGAAAGAGAATATTTCTGATTATAAATATTTTATCAATATTTGATACAATGACAACATCATAGCAATAAAATATCATCTATTACTGGGCCACAGATTTTGTAAAAATCCTGGTAAAGCATTCTTGAAACCATTTTGAAATGTTTCATTTGAAGCTACTATATAAGCAGAAGGCAACTAGAGAGCTTAGGAAATTACTAGTGAACATAAGCTTGCAAGTTAATAATCATACAATGCCCAGATGTGAAAGAACACATGCCATGCTTTTTCATGTAAAAGGGCAGAAACTATGACCCTAACACTAGCAGTCCTAAGAATCATCAACATTGCGAAGCAAAGATAAATGTCTGTTTTATAGAATAGCATATACTCACTTTAACCATTTTAGCTCAGATTTCTTATCTAGGTTTTGCATTCCTCTGGCTCAAGTCAAGGTGTATAAAAGCATCATGTTATAGCTTTAACAAAGACTAAAATATTGGTATTTCAAGAACAGGAGTTGGGCATCTACTTAATAGTGTTGTTATCTAGTACTTTCATTTTCCATTTTTCCACTCTAATTATTCACTTCACTGCAAACTGCTTTGGTATATGTCGTATTTTTATAAAGTAATAAATGGCTTTATTGGAGACCAAGTCCCCAGTCCCCATTACAGCCACTTACAATGGATAGCATTTCACCTTTTCAGGGTCAATAAGTAAGGGAATGAAAGTTGTGGTAAGTTAACAATAACAAAGTAGACAGCAGTAAAAAAAGATGTTACAAAGCAGATTCTGTGGGTAATGAAATTATTTAAGTACCTGGCAGGATGCCTGTGTTTTTGGCAGAAGTGTCAGGCCTTCGTAAGGCCATTGACATGGCAATGAGATAAGGCAATTTATAATGACATGAAGAGGGAAGGATTAAGGATGAGGTAAAAATTACAGTGGAAGCAACAGGAACTGCTGATCTGAACTATTACAGACTGACAGCAGCTTTGTGTGTTCCTTGTGAGAATGGAGAACAGAGAGTTGTACAGCAGAACTAGCCCAGGAGATCACTAGTTTACCAACTGTCGATGCAGTCAGATGTAGTACAACATTTGCAACATGATCTGCTAAAGTTACAGGAAGAAAAAGAATATGCCCTCCTAAAATGAATACAGACATGGGCTGGGCTCAGAAAGTGGGGCAACCAAAGGAAGGCAATAAACATCTTGTCTCACCCCCCACAAGGGGAGACAGCATTCTGGACTTGGTTCTCATCAACATGGGCAACCACTGCATCACTCCCATAGTATGTTCTTCCCTGGTGAGATCAGATGATCGGACTGTCGCATTAGAAGTTTCTATCCCACCTAACACACCCCCCAGCTGTAATGAAGCTAAAAAACTTCTGAAAAGCTGACTACAACCTCCTAAGGGAGGGTGTCTGTAGCTTCACACCACCGCCCCCTCAGAGAATGCAGACAACTATGCTGAGCAGTACACCAATACAGTATACAAGCACCTGAACAACTGCATGGACTCAGCCATACCCAATATAACTAAAACCTGCTTCTCAAGGAAACACAATCCTGTTTGGTGGACATCCTCTATCAAGAGGCTCTACAACAAAAGGAAGAAACTGTTGTCCAAGAATAAAAAGGAACAAATTCCAGATTGGAAAAACTCCCTCCTTAGCCTCAACAAGTAAATTAGATCACTAGTGAAAACCTCCAAGGCAAATTATGAATCTGAACTAGCCTCTAAAACAAAGGGAAACCATAAAGTTTTCTTCAGTTACATCAGAAACCTCCATGGCAAAGCCCAGGTTTGTTCCGAATTAGTACTTAACAGTATCAATTACACTGATCCTGTTGACTTAGCCAACCTGCTAGCACATAGGTTCAGTGCAAACTTCACCCACTGTCCCCCCCAAAGGCCTTTTTGACATCCTCGATACTTGTCCTGTAGAGCACATCTCCATAGATTGAGTGTTGCTGACCCTATGTAAGGTAAAGAACACAGCTTCCATGGGACCTAATAGCATCCCAGGATGTATTCTGCACCATCTATAGCAAGAACTGGCTTTGAAAATGAACACCCTATTCAAAAACAGCCTTAGTACATGCTTCATTCTAGCAGAGTGGAGAACTGCCATGGTCATCTCATTGCACAATGGTGGTGCCACTACTGACCCTGCAAACTATCACTCCGTTAGCTTGACAAGTCTGATCTGTAAAGCCATGGAGCGTATTATTATGGATCTCATAAACAAGAACATAGGCAATCTCCAAACACTTGGCCCCACCCAGTTTGGATTCGTCAAGTGCAGATCTTGCCTGTTGAACCTGGTTGACTTCTTTGAGACTGTAACCAAGGCCCTGGATGAGGGAAAGTCAGTGCATACAGCTTATCTTGATTTGGCCAAGGCATTTCTTACAATCCCCCACTCAGGCATCATAGAAAAGCTAACAAAACTTGTTGTAAATCCTTATTTCATCAGGTGGGTGACCAGCTGGCTCACTGACAGGATCCTCAAAGTCCAAATAGGTACTTCCACCTCCAGTAGCAGACCTGTCACTAAGTGAAGTTCCCCAGGGATCTGTCCTGGGCCCCCTTACTGTTTGGTATCTATTTCTCAGAGGTCCAGGCAAAGATAAAATACCTGTGGCTGACCAAATTTGCAGACAACTGTAAGTTGGGTGCTGTCATTGACTCCACAACGCAAGAGGGTCTCACAGCAACTAATGACTAGTGCCAAAGTCATGGCCTCAAGCAAAATACAACAAATGTATTATAATACTATTCAGCAAAAACACGACCCCTACCAATTACCACATCAATGGCAACCCTCTAAGCACATAACCTGTGGTGAGAGATCTGGGCACTCAGGTTGATATTAACCTCGCATTCGAAAACCATGTAACGGCAGTGGTCAGAAAAGCCTTTTACTTGGTTCATCTGATAAGTCAAGGGATAGCATCCAGAAAAAAGGAGGTTTTTACCTCTCTATACTCCTCCCTTATTAGACTAATTATTGAGTATAATGCCACATTTGGAATGTACCTCTCCAAACATCTGCATCAACTGGAAAAGCCACTGAAATACCTCACTACAGAATCCATCGGCTCCAGCACCTGTCTTATGCAGACAGGCTCAAATCACTATCACTCTGCTTGGTATCATACAGATTGCCCAGGGGTGGTCTGTGTTTCACCTACAATGCAATCTTGGACCCTGTCCTACTAGAAATGCTCCATATCTGTAAGTCTAACTCCTCACACACTACCCACTGAAAAGGCCTGAATCTAATATGTGACATCAACAAAACCTGCTGGTGAGACAGGTTTGTCTCGCAGAGGCTGCCCAGTCTCTGGAATAGACTTCCCATACATGTCAAACAGAGCACCTCGCTGACCGTCTTCAAGTGCAACCTTGATGAGTGGATGAGAAACCACAAATTTGTCCCAGAGGTTGCAACTGTGCCTCTCACTGGCAGGGCAACAGGTGCTATCTGAGGTTTCTTTTTGGGAATAAACTCTTGGCTAGGCTTGTAAGGGCCCCAGGGCCATTAGTATAGTAACCTCCTATTATCCTATGAACACTGAGATGTAATTACCAAGTTCCACAGACTTTATACCAAACAAGGAGTTCTACAAAAAGCTAGGGATTTCAGAGGACTAACTACTGGAGGTCATTTAGGTCAAGTATGCTCAACTGGGCAAAGCCCATTTTCAGCATTATCCTGTGGAGAAAAGCTCTGTCTAATTACTATCCTCATATTATATATACATGCACAATTTACAATAGTGTACTATACATACATGTATTTTGTGTTGGGGGGAAGAGCATTAACTTTGCTTTGTGAGGGTTAAGGAGCAGATATGAGTTTTTTTTAATTAGGTTTCTATAGAGTTAAAAGAAGTTTGTTTAAATTCCTTGAGTTTAGAAAGAGTTAGGACTGCATATATCAATGCTGAATCATCAGCGTATTGGACAATGCTTGCTTGTTGTGTGCCAGTATAGAGTTTATTTATAAAGGCGGTAAAGATGAATGGTCCGAGGATTGAGGCCTGTGGGACTCCTATGGTGACAGGCTGAAATGGGGAATAATCCTGGTGCCATTTTGAATGCTTGTTTTCTTTCAGACAAATAGCTAGGAAACGTGTAAGGGAGTTTTGAAAAAGCCCAGCGGTAGCAAGTTCTGAGAATAAATGCTGATGTGATGCTGAGCCAAATGCTTTAGATAAGTCTAAAAACATTGTTGACATACATTTGTCAATATTTCTAAGTTGATTTCTAGTTTTGGTAAAATGAAGTATTGTAGTATTTGTGCTTTGAGAGGGTCTGAAACCATTATTTTGGAAAGTAGATTATTGGAGCTGGGATACTGCATGAGTTGTCTATAGATACACTTTTCAAGAATTTTTGAAAGTGGGGAGAGGATGGGGTATAATTGATGTATCACTTGATGTCTCCCCTTTGTGTAATGGAATAATATAGGAATGTTTCCAGATGACAGGAACATATTGTTCATATATGGACTTATTTACCAGTACAGAGATGGAGGAAAGCAATGGAATCAGCAATTATTTTTAGATATTTTCATATGAGTTTAGCATCAGCCAGAGTGGTGGGCTTCAATTTAAGTAGAAGCTTTTTTTATAGTAGAGATAGGTATGGGGGTGAGGTTGAAGTGATGGCAGAGATTTGGATTTGCTGGCAGGAGAGAGATTCAGTGTCAACTAAGGACAGTAGGGTCTGTACAAGTAGTTGCTGAACTGGGAGGAAATAGATTCATTGCACTTAGTGGTTCTTGGGGAAGGAGTGGTAATTTGGTTGGTGTACAGTTAACTATTTAGGGATGACCAAAACAGTTTAAGGTTTTTTGATGCTTGTCTTGAAGGTTATTATAATCGGTTTCTTATCTAGTTTGATATAGACTTTAGTAAGGTTTCTTAGGTATGTGATTACTTGTATTAAGTTTTCTCTCTTACGTTTACAGCCTTCTTTTCATTCTTTGTCTTGTTCTAACATTAGCTGCTTTATTTCCTTTGTTACCCATGATGCTGAGATCGATTTGACTCTTTTACTGTGGACTGGAGCTAAGTCGTTAAGGATTTTTCAGAAAATGTCATTGCAACTGGAGACTGCAGAGTCTAAAGGAATGGATTTTAGCACATTCCAGTTATATTGAGTATTTTAATAAAGATGTCTTTGTTGAACTAGGTTGAATTTTGCATTTGGATGCAAATAATTTGTTTGCCCTGGCTATTACAGCTTTGAATGACATACGGTAGCACATGATCACTTATGGTGTCTGGTAGACATCCAGCTGCAATTACTTTGTCTGGTTTATTGGTGAGCAATTAGTCTAACATTGACTGCCTGCTGGAGTTTTTGTCTATTCTAGTGAGGAATTAAATTAATTGTGTAAAGCCATATAAATTTATTGATTCTGTTGGGGTAGCTTTGTTTATAAGCTGACAGTCTATGTTTAAGTCTCCTAGGATCAGGGTTTCATATTGGACACTATGAAATATCCAGTGAAGGATATTTGGGCAGTATCAGTGCTGTTCCCTGCAGAGATTTATAAGGCTGCTATACAGATTGTTTTTATATTATTAATTTTAGTGTTGCTAAAATGATTTCAGCATTGGTAAATGTTGGGATCTCTTGTTTAAGTAGGGTTATATTTAGGGAGTTGTTATAAAGAATTGCAACACTTCCTGCTTGCATGTTTATCCTGTCATTGCAGTTATGCAGACCATATTAAACCTTTGGGGGGGGGGGGTGATGACATTATCAGGTATTTCTGGTTTTAGCCAGGTTTTTGTGGCAATGACTATATTGGAGGGGTGGTCAACAAAGTAGGCATGGATGTCATGGAATTTTATTAGACCTGCTTCTCAGGTTCAGATTTAACAAATGGAGGTTATGCTTGGAGGAATAAGTATGTGTTATTTGTGTGCGCAATGAGTGTGATTTGCTCAGGATTGAGTTGCTGATGGAGGGGGTCAGAGTTTGGGTTATTGTCTCCCCTCATTAATTGAGTGGTTCTTTTGTATAGGAAAGTATATAATCAGATAGGACTTTGCTTTATTTTTATCAGTGCTCTAGTGATTGGATAGTTCAGATTTATATATTTGTAGCTGAACAGATCTACAGTAGATAAGTGATAGAGGCTGGGTAATATTTTAAGGGAAACGTGAGCTAGGGATTTGCAGGGTAGATGTGCATAGTGGGGTGAGGTATATTTCTGCATTGGGAAAGTTTGATAGTTGGTGAGAAAGGGTAGAAAGTAGAAGAGAATGACTAAGAGACCATTAGGTAATGTCATTTTTTAAAAGTATAGTGCATTACTACAAGGATATATTGGATTAAAATATTTGGAGTGTAAGTAAGGATACGTTACTTTACTTGGAAGAGTACCAAACAAAACTGAATTATATTACGTCAGCTTCTACTGGTTGAGGATTATATATTATATGTGTGTTGTGATTGGTTGCTTTTGTGGGGGTGTAATTGTGAGTGTTTAAATCAAGAGGTAAAGGGGTGGGTGAGAATTGGGGGTAGAGTAAGGGATCATAGTGAGCCCAAGCAGAGCATGGGCAAATGCAACAGGGATCCCTGTGAATGCAACCCTATTTCAACAAATAATCTGTGGCACTGAAGGTAAGCTTTCCTGGTGAAGCTAAACAGCTGAAATAAAGTTAGGCAAATGTTTTTGAAAGTATAGAGTGTAACAGAAGTATTGAAAATGCTCTAGTACAATATGAACAGTATTATGGACGATTCAGAATTATTATATCTCGGAAGGGAAAGAAGAAAGTGGGATCACTAAATGGCAATGGGAGGGTATGAAATGCAGACCACAGAGAACAGTGCAGTAATAAGATAGACCAACTGTGTTTCACAGATGAGTCTAAGATTCCCTACGCTCACATAAAGGGTATATCCTCTGGCCCTTGGATGTGCAGCCCCAGTTGTTCTTTGTCTGTAGCCCGCTGAGTAGATTTAGTAAGGAAACCTAGAGGGAGCACTATCCAAGAATGTCATTATGAAATAACCAGTAGCCCTCAAGATAACTCCCACATAAAATAAAAATAAGAAAGGCTCTGTTAACTTACATAAGCTTGCAGAGCTTAGTTGAGTCTTCACAGAAAACTGGCACTGCAAATACACTTCACTGTTTATGACACCATTTATAGGAGAGGAAAGGATAGGATTCTGGTTTATGGAAGGTATACGATATTCAGGGTAATGGTCTTATTGCGATAAATCTGCTTTTAAATCTGTGAAGAAGGTGAAGAAAATAGAAGGAAAAGAAGTCCCTAAATGGATCTACAAAGTTTTTTTAGTGAGCTGTGGCATAGACTGCACTTCTATTCCCATAAGTACAATTAAATGCAAAGGTAGTGTTTGTATTTTGAACCCAGTCTGGGGCCTCAATAAATATTTTTTTATTTATTTAACATTTGTTAACCGGGAAAGTTCGACTAGGTTCCACAGAGCCTGTTTTCAGTGGAGGCCCAGGGAGAAATGCTCCAGATGCATGTCTTTGGAATGTGGGAGGAAACCAGAGTACCCAGAAGAAACCCACTCGAACACAGGGAGAACATGCAAACTCCACACAGAAGGCACCCCAGCCGAGAATCGAACCGGAGAACCTCTTCCTGTGAAGTGACAACGTTAACCGTTGCACCACTGCGCCGCCCATCTTGTAGCTTCTTTCACAGTTGTGGCAGGACTGTGATCTACTGTAAAATTTGAGCCATATTTAGTAATTTATTATAGTGTTACTGGTACATTTCCTTATAATCTGGTGTCGTAGTCTGTGACAGGATTGCACAAGTGGCAGCATTGTAAATTCTGCTCCAGGATTTGTGCTTTAGTACTTTTTATAGTAGTGCCTTTCAATTTACCTTGCCACTGTTTTTTTTTCATTGTTCTTTGAGTTTGCCCCACCCCCAATGAGACATTAAGATAAAATCTTCTGAAATTCTAACCACAGGATTTGAGCTCCAGTATTGGCTTTATTTGATTAGATCCTGCTCTAGCAAGTCTGCTATATTTAGCACAGAGCTTGTTCTACCCAGAGTCTTTTTCTCAAGATTGAGAGGTGTGAGATACAACCTTTCATTAAAAGGGAGGAAAAAAGCTTTTATTTAAATTCTGCTTAAATATTAAGTTGCACTTATAGTGAACTGAGGGTTGATACTTTTTCACTTCTTTTCTTTTTATCCATGGTTTAAAAACGTATTATTTTGCATTTTTAGTCAAGTCTAAGGCCTTAGTGTTGTAGCTTTATTTGCAGTTGTGGGAAGATTGTGTAATACTGCAAGATTTTAGCATTGCTTATACAGCATACTGTACTTCTATTTCCAAAAGTATAATTACATGTAAAAGGTAGCTCTGTCATAGTTCATGTAGGTGTTAAGGATCAGAAAGGTACCTCTCTTGACTATATGAAGATAGATATGATAGACCTTTCAGATTATGTGGTCCAGGCAGGTAAGAGCCTAGCACTGAGCAGCATCCTACCTTCTCCAAGGATGATATCACAATATAAAAAGAAGATTATTGACTTTATCAATTGGCTTAGTTACAGGTGTCATCCTAAAGGGTCCAATATTTGTCAGCTTGGGAGGTTATGATCAACTGACTACACCACTTTGCCAGGAATGCTCCTGTCCCACTAGGCCTTTGGATATTGGCCAAAACGTTACCCACCCCTGTATTGCCTTTGTCAGGCAATACCAATCTGATAAATCTTCCAATGTTGTAAATTCTACTCAAGGTAAACTAAAGGTGCTACTGCTCAGTGCTAAGAGTGTCAACAAGAAGCTTCATTCCTTGGAAATCCTTTTCACACTGGAGAGTGTTGACATCTGTGCAGTTACTGAGACAAGCAGAGTACTTCACTGGTCCTCTTTAAGAGAAATTTTGATGAGTGGATGGGCAATAGGAAGTTCATCCCTGGGATCACTTCAGTGGCCTTGCTTGACAGGGGCACTGGAAACTATCTTTGGGCGGCATGATGTCAGGAAATCTTTTTGGGCTAGGCTTATATAGGCTCCAGGGCAGTTAGCCTAGTACACACCTATGAACCTAAGATGCAGAAGGCGCCCTGGCAGTGCAAGGCAATAATGTCTTCCAGACATTTACACCAGATATTGCACAAGAAGGGAGAAGTGGTGGAGGTGTAACAATCTACATAAAAAGTAAGCACACCTCAAGATCAGTCAAATGATATGACATGCTTCAACTACTCCAGTTTATAACTAACCTTAGGGAAAGTCCAGTACAATATCCTTGCTAGCTATAGGTCCCCATCTATGACCCAAGATAACCATGCCACATTCTTGAATGTACTGGAGTCACTTGCAATTCAGCCCAGCACCATATTCATGGGTGATTTTAATTCTCTCACAATAAACTGGTATACATACACAACCACTAACATTCAGGCTCAAAGATTCCTGGATTTTGTCTACACAAACACCCTGGAACAGCTAGTCTGCACACCTACTACGGGTGCAAATATCCTGGATCTGGTATTCACAAATAGGAGGAAATGTTACACCCCTCTTTGTGTAATGGCCTCAGTGGTTAGATCAGATCACATAATGGTCACCCTTGAAATAAATATAAAGGCTGAACTACCAGCAACCCCCAGAATCTTTAAGTACTTTTCCAGTGCTGACTACCTCCTATTAGGTGATGGCATTGCTAAATTCCAAGACACCCCCAAATTCAGAGAACATGGAGGCCTGTGCAAAAGTGTTTACAGGAACCTGTACAAGCATGTAAATGACTGCATAAAAACAGCAATACCAAACCAAAATAAACTTAGAACAAACTCCAAAAACAAACCCCTTTGATGGACCCACAGCTGAAATAGGTTGAACAACAAAAGAAAGAAAATCCTATCCAAAAATAGGAAGAGCTATGCCCAAAGAACAAAAATCTTTCTCATAAGTCTCAAGAAACAACTCAGGGGACTAATCAAATCCACTAAAGCCAACTTTGAGGAAAACATAGCCCCCAAGGCTAAAGACAGACATACGGCATTTTTCAGTTATGTACACAGCCTTAAAGAGAACACTCAACAGTGTGCTGAACTGATAATACATGGAACTTTCTATACTGAACCTGAGGATATAGCAGATTTGCTGGTTGATAAATTTAGCTTCAATTTCACCTCCTATTACTCCCATTTCCCTACCATTTGTCCCACAGCCATCACTAAAGAGCAGGTCTTCACTGTACTCACCAGAGCTAAAAACACTGCATTAATGATGGTATCCCAGGATGTTTTCTAAATAGCTTTAAACATAACTTTTTAGGACCACTAGGACATCTGTTCAACCATAGCCTCCAGACAGGCTTTGGCCCCAAGGAATGGAGGACTCCAACAATCATCCCTCTACAAAAAGGTGATCCATACCATCAATAAACCCAGGGGACTACAGAACCAAAAGTTAGACTAGTCTTATATGCAAGGCCATGGAGAGAATAATTGTGGACCTAATATTCAAAGCCATAGGGAAATCTTCAAACACTGGACCCATCCCAGTTTAGCTTCATCAAGGAGAGGCCATGCCTACTAAACTAGATGGACTTCTTTGAGAAAGGCACTAGAGCAATGGATGAGGTCAAAATCATACATGCGGCCTACCTTTCCATGGGCAAGGGCATTTGACACAATACCTCACTCGGGTATTATCGACAAACTTACAAATTTAGGCATTAATCCCTATGTCATCTAATGAATAGCCAAATGGCTCATACATAGATCAAATGAAGTTAGGGTGGGACAATCCACCGCCACCAGGAGGCCTGTTACTAGTGGTGCCCCACAGGGATTATTACTGGGACCTCTCCTGTTTGGAATATACTTCTCTGAAGTCAAGGCAAATGTACAGAGCCTTTGGCTAACCAGATTTACTGATGACTGCAAGTTGGGTGTAGTCACTGAATCCCTCAAAGATGTAGATATCCTCCAGGAGGATCTGACACACACAAATAACTGATGCAAAAAAATTCATAATTATGCTCTTTGGAAGTATGACCACCCCTGCAAATTCCAACATTGATTATGATCCCCTTCGAGTAGACCCAGTGGTAAGGGACTTGGGAACTTAGGTTAACTGTAACCTGAACTTTGATTACCAGGTTTCTATGGTAGTGAGCACATCCTTCTGTGTGGCACAACTTATAAGTAAGGGAATGGCATCCAGATCTAAGAAGATCATAGTCCCACTATACTCAGCCCTCTTCAGACCAGTAATCGAGTATAGTGTACCATTTGGATTCTACCCGGCTTGGCATTTGCAACAGTTGAAGAGAATATAGAGGTTCCTCACTAAAAGAATGCAGGGTGTAAATAATAAGTCCTATGTGGACCTCCTCAAAGCCTTGTCCTATACACAGTCTCCTACAGACTACAGACTACTGAGACATGATCTATACCTAACCTACAAAGCATTCTCTGATCCAGCTCTGATGGATCTGCTACACATTCTCAGAATAAAAAGCACTAGAATGACCTGATCTAAGGATCTAAACCTTGCCTGTGAAATAAACAATATGGTGGAGGAACGGGTATGTGTGTCAGAGAATACCCCTTTTCTGGAACAGACTCCCAATTCATGTGAAACAGAGCTCTTCCCCAAGCCTATTCAAACATAATTTGGACCAATGGATGGGAAATTGCCAATTCATTCCTGGCTTGTTGCCTGTGGCCCTTATGGATAGAGGCAGTTCGCAACTGCCCTAAGGCACAGGCATATACCATTCTAGCCCATGGGCACTGATAATTGGGGCAGGAATGCTTAGGCTTAAAAAGGTTTTAAGGCTGTTAGCCTAGTAACTTCCTTTGATCCTATGTAGGTTACTAGAGCTGTGAATTAGCAGATTATACAACTCTTTATACAGT
Source organism: Protopterus annectens (assembly GCF_019279795.1). Lineage (NCBI taxonomy): Eukaryota > Metazoa > Chordata > Ceratodontiformes > Protopteridae > Protopterus > Protopterus annectens. The sequence continues at coordinate 514,871,706 of NC_056728.1, read as the reverse complement.
GTACGGTCTTTCACCAGTAGATGGACAATGATGCTGTAATTTTCATTTTTGGAGTAAAGAAATTCCATTGCTATATGTGATGTTAGGGAACTTAAGCTGGTATCAGATCATAATCCATTGCTAACCCATCTGAAGAGGAAGAAAGTCTGCCTATCATAGCAACAGCATAGAGCCAAAGATGGACGATTACTTTATCTTCTTATGATAGTACTAAATATGAAGACTATATGGAAATGCATATGGGCTATCAAGACTCTCCTGACCATATAAATGTACAGTGGGATTGCTGGAGTGTAATAATGCTTTAAATTAGGTTAATTCCAAGAAATCCCAGTGCAACCTGTGCTAGTAGCACATATAACTCTAAATATATAACAGCCGTCCAAGGTATTAAGTGATTTGATGGAAGGTTGATCTGCTCAGATGGAAGAGAGCTTTGAAATATCCATGAGACAGAATATGATTTTTTGTGCAGCAAGCTTTCTTTATGTGTAATCAGAGCAGTTATTTTGGGAAGAATACGTAGACTGATGTTAGACGTCATCTAGGAAGAGTGAAAATGAAAAAAGAAATAAAATCTCTTTGGTAGCCAAAGCTAGATGCTAAAACTGAGCACATGTATAAAGAATGTAGCCCATTTCAGTAGGTAAAGAATTTAGCATACCAAGCACCATCAGGTCTACTGGAATTTCAAGGTGATTGTGGGAAAAGACTGCTTGCAAGATATAGCAGGAGTAGGTTATAGGTAGACTCCTGGCATGATAAGTGAGTAGAGCAGTCCAGTATTGTATAGATTTGAGGGATAGGCATTGGCATCATGCTTTGATGGCACAGTGATCATTTGAGATGCAGAGTTCAACTTGTATTAAAAATCAGTGGCTGTGGATCTTTAGATGTTGTGGAGCATGATTGTGAAAGATTATCTAATGTGGAATGTGAGTTTGATACTTCCCAAAAGAATGTCAGACCAAATGTTGAGTATGAAGTGCCTGAGGCATTAGATATTCTGCCAGAATTATAATATTCACATGCATTAGACACTTCAGTCTTTGAAAATGTGAATTGTTTGCAATCCTACTATACTGATTCTGAGGTATTCTGTATGCTTGAACTGAGTCTACATTGTCATATGTTCTCTGAACCTGCAGTCATCACTGAAGTGAAATGCATAATAATACATTTGACTTAAAAGGGAGTGACACGGTGTGCTTTGCATTTACAGTTTTTAATAAGTACCAGCAAACTGAGCTGCAGTGCAAAATGTAACAACTTCAAAGCAATGTATTCCTAAAGGTTGTGCATGGCCTTCTCTTGCAAACACAATCTTCTTCTTCTTTCGACTTTTCCCGGTTAGGGGTCGCCACAGCGGATCATCTGTCCGCTCATGATTGGAAGTGGAGTTTTTACAGTGTCGAATTGCCAGCCTTCCACAGAAGGCACACACATACTCACACTCACACCTAGGGCCAATTTAGAGTGTCCAATCCACCTACTGCATGTCTTTGGGATGTGCAAACACAATACAGTAGCTTTTCATTAGAATGTTTAGCATGCTATTTTTCTTATGGGCATCATCTGAATCTTTTCAGTCATATGTGTGTATTTTGTGTGTATTTTAGAGATAAAGTACCAAGAGAACATCTTATTCTTCAGTGAAGCCCAAATGAGGTGTTAACAACTGGAATACATTTTCTGATCATAAGGAATTTCAGAATTATAACATGGCAAATAGTGCTTAGCTAACATGGATGCAAACATGTTTATATGTTCCCTAAAGTTACTTTTATTGTCCATTATTTCTCCTAAACTCAATTCAGCACAAACTCTTAAAAGTTCGAAAATCAAATTAAAAAAAAAAAAAAAAAAAAAAACAGAAAAAACCTACCTGAAAGGTTAAGTGGGGGGCGGGCAAGCCCCTCTGCACCCCTCACACCCCCCGCTCTTTAAATATACCAACTTCGAGATTGCACTACAGTGTAAACAATGGAAAACTTCCATTTCCGCACTGTACGGAGATCTCCGTTGAAACGTCTGAACATTTAAATGTTCGATCATGTGGTGTCGACCATATGATGTTTGAACATTTAAATGTTCAACAACGTAATATAGACTCGATAAAACAATGTTTGTTAACTGTAATATCTATCCATCTTGAAGCCACATTCCATCTGTTATGGAACTCATAATGCATATTTATTAAATGTAGAGGTTTATCCATGTTTGCAAGCACAGCCTAACTGCTGAAGATATATAAGTAGGTCATGTACTGCTATGTTCTGGTGAATGTCTATATACAGGGGCAGATTTGCACCTTAAAGCATATTAATAGATTCCTAAAATAAGTGACATCAAGATATGCATTTATTTTTTATTCATGTTAGGAATTTTTATTTAAGTTGTTATCCCTGTTAGGACACACAGTTTAAATACACTAGAAAGCCAAATTGTTTGTTACCATGTAATTAATTGTGCCTACTACTTTGCTTATAGAAATATCTTCGGACTGTGAGAGACTCTAACTGGTATCATAAATCACAATGTATTTTCTCTATAGCAATTTTTTATTATTATGTAATTGTTTATTAATGATGTTTGTGAATCAGAATGTATGTCTGTTAAATGAATCTGCAAAATCTTCTGTTGTATGCTATTTTCTGCAGGTGCCGGGCAGATATGTGAAGCAGTTATGCCTGATAATCTAAAGTATGATCACAAAATTGTGAGTAGTGAGGTGCATACAATAAAATCAAACCCAGTTTCTTATCGGTCTTCTCCATTTCTAATACAGTCTGGTTAGCAAGCTAGAGTTTCTTGTTAACAAGCTTTTATGTTCTTAATGGCACATGATATTTGCTTGAGTTTTTACTTTGTTATAGCATTTCTATGCTAGAAGTTTTGCAGGTATTACTGTATTTATTAGGTTACTTAGAACAGTCAGTCTCATAAGAATATAAGTCTGAGTAAAGGGCTCAGTCTCAAAACTCTCTGAATAAATACATTTATTTTGATACCTTTGCTATGCAGCAGCTCCTTGAACCCTACTTTAGTTTGTTCTTTGTTTTTCCTATATTGACTTCAGTATTACTTTACAGTTAATAGCTGACAGGTGTGTGTATATGTATATGTGTGTGAGAGCGAGCTCATGCCACACAGGTCTCTCTCTCTCTTTTTCATTTAATTAAACCATAGAATAAATGTTTATTCCTGGTAGGGTAAGTCTTTTTCTGGACAATATTCAGAAAATTAATCAAAGAGGAGGGCATATCCATTATTAAGCACTTCTTATTAAAACTACATACCTTTAGATATGCTAAAGACTTGTTTCCTATTATTCACATAGTAATATTTCTGAGAGACAGATTACAAGATTCCGTGAAAAAGGATCTTTGTTAGGTAAAATAACAGCAGGTGGTCTACAAATGCAATAAAGGAGGCTGCTCCACTGGCAAGAATTACATTTAGTCAAACTGTCTCAGTATCATTTGTTGCCCCTGCCATTTAATTTTCTCTGGATGATTTTAATTCCTTCTCTGCAGTAAATAGCAATACCACCTCCTGTTATTCCATGCCTGTTACAGTCATCAGCATTAAATAAGGTCTCAGCCTCTTCTATGTACCTCACAAGTACATTCCTCTAATTTACCACACATCTGATATTACCGCATGTTGTTTTCACTGTTCAGTCCAAATTAACTTGAATGCAAAAATTGTCTATTGATATTCTAAAACAATTTTTTCTAAACCATTTTCAGTTGTCTAGTAATTCTTCTCACAGTGAGGTGCAAGCCATTTACATGATGCAACATTAATTTATTAACCTCAGAAGTACTCTCAAGTATCACAGAACTCAAAATCCATACGGCAAAGTATAAACAACTGCCTACATTGTGTTGTATGTTACATCTTAGTGTGTTTAAAAAAGATGAACTTTCAGTATCCACAATGGCAAATGCAACATTTGTACCACACTTCACAAATAGTTAATAAGTAATTATCTAATAATTAACAATTACTGTAGAAACAAATTGTGGTTTAACATACCAATCAGTTTTACATATTCCATATGGATAATTCCAGATATAAAATAGTAGGCACAGCTAACAAAACTATAGTAAATAACATGCCTTCCAGCTATACAGTACTAGATAATGCTCGACAGAATTCAGTTTACAGTTTGGTTTTGTTGTAACTGATTGAATTAATTGACTAGGCATTGTTTTAACTTAACACCTGAACAAGAAAGGAAAATACTAAATTTCCTGTTGGGACAGAACCCATAACTTTTCTGTGCATTTATCACTGCCACCATACAAACAAGGAGTCTCTGAACTTCATCAAACAGCAAATGCTTCTCCTTTCAGTCAGGAAACCACTGATAAAGTGATTTTTTTCTAGGTTATAAATTTGATTTCCATTTCAGAAACTTGTTGGCCCACAGCATTTCCACCATGTTGTAAACTTGAAATATAATCGTGAAATTTACATTTCTATCATAATTGTTGCTGAATCTATTAATTGGTGTGCACCCTTTTTGTTATATATTGCTACTATCTGTTCTTTTATTGATATGTGCCTTTTTCCATCTCTCTGTTCCACTGCTTTTTCTTTGTGAATTACTTCAGCCAGGCAGTTCCTACAAATGGTCAGTCGTGGTCAATGTTTTACCCCAGTAAACAAATGCAAAAATAAAATAAAATACATATATATCCAAATGCAGAGCAAACTATTAACCTAGTACTGGCTTAAAAGCTGAACATGAAAAGAAACACTGACTTTTCTCTGAAGATTGAACATAGCACCTTACACATTATATACATTAGTGCTAAGGCCAACAGAAAGTCTCTGGACAGTTAGGTTCTAATTTTCCTCAAGAGGAGCTCTTTCTCCTTTCGGTTAGGAAAACTCTGATAATGGTGAATTTTTTCTTGTTTACACACACACACATCAATCTCTATTGCATTGCAAAAAACATCATAAGACCTGAAACATATATCAATAAACGAGACGCGAATGGAAGATGAAAAGGGCCACATGAGAACACTTGAAAGAGGAAGGAAAGAGTAACACGGTCGAAAGGAATAGGCACATAGAATAAAAAGTGAGAGACGGGAAACATGAAGAAAGGAGTTTAAAAAGGTAAGCATTAAATGATTCCTCATCTGCAAGTCCATCTACAGGGAAAGCAGCTCTTTATCTAGCTTTTAAATGTGTGAAGGATGACATTCGCTGGGGGGGGGGGGGGGTTCCTCTGTTCCATAACACAAATCCAAACATCAATAAAATGTTTTAATTCCCAGCAACAAAATCACAACTCAGTTTGGAAAGCTAAAAAATGCCCACTCCCAGAAAACCACAAACATGGTCCAAGTAAATAAATAATGAAAAAAAAAGCAGTAAACTCTACTAAACTTCAATCCTTAAAAAAATAAATAAATAAGCCCCATTTATTAAAAAAAAAAACTCAGACCTGGAGCAGACCACCCACATGTTCTCTAACACTACAGAACAAAATAGCCATCACTCATAATTTCCTCCACAATTTGTTTCTTCATTTTTCTGTTTTTTTAATTTGCACTAGTGTTCCCCATTCTTTTCCGTGGAATATGGTAACTGCATAGTTAGTCTGTGCCATAATGCTTGATGCTAGTTGCATATCTTTTTATGAAAGTGTTGAATTGTGGGTGGTCTGTTCTAGTTCTGAGATATATTTTGTGTTTTTAATGCTGACTTGTAGTTTTATGATATTATTTTAAAGGCGTTCTGAGAGTGTGATAGATTCATTAGTTTTATAGTCTAGTTATTTTTTTGCTCATTTCATCTTATTTAGTGCAGAGTTTTAGTCTCATGTCCATTTTATTACTAAACACTGTCTTCTGTTTGGCTGGTTGCAGCTGTGATTTTCATTTTCTTTCTTTTTTATTACTTTAACTTGTGCATTTTAATTGTAACTTTATTTTCTATGCATTTAGTTTATGTGGGTAACACTGGACCCAATTCAGAAAGATTACTGTCAAGAGTAAGCCTGATATACAGCTTGAGGTAACCATTTTGGGCTCAGAGACAGCCATACCACAGTGCTCATAGGAAGTTACTCGGCTATTGGCCCTGAGGCCATTACAAGCCTAGCCAAGAATTTAGTCCTTGTTCCAACAAGTCAGCATCCTCTGCCACTGTCAAGCAGGGACACAGGTGGAATCCCAGGGGTATATTTTCTGTTCCCCATCCAGTTATCCAAGATGTGCTTAAAAAGGTTTAATGAGGTACTCTGGTTTACATGGAGAGGGAGTCTATTCCAGAAAAGGGAGAGTCTCTGGGTCACAAATCTGTCTTGCCAACAAGTCCTATTGATGTCACACACCAGGTTGAGGTCATGTGTGTGGGTTACTCAAGTGGAGCTTGACTTGCGGATATGCAGCAGTCCCATCAGGGTGGGGTCTGAGATTGCCTTGCATGCCAGAAAGAGGTCACCTCTGATGAGTTTGTAGGAGACTGAGTAGAGGGACAGGGCTTTTAGCCTATCTTTGTAGGGTAGATGTTTGATGCTCTGGATTCTCTGGGTGAGGAACCTCTGTGGTCTCTCCAGCTGCTGCATGTGCTTTGTGAGGTACATGCTGAAAGAGGCATTGTACTCAATAATGGGTATTATAAAGGGAAGAATACAGGGATGTTATGACCACCTTGTCCCTGGATGAGATAACCTTACTAATGAGATGGGCCATGTAGAAAGCTTTCCATACAATGGAGGCAATTTGGCGGTCAAAAGTCAGTTTGCTATCAACCTGGGTGCCCAAGTCCATCATGACGGATTGTGTGCTTAGTGCCTAATTATCAATGTGATAATTTGTGGGGATGTCATTCTCTCCAAAATGGATGATGATGCATTTTGGCATTTAGTTTGAGGCCATGTTTCTGGACCAGTCATTTGTTTGGGTGAGACCCTCTTGGAGGATGTCAACATCACTAGGAGAATTGACGACAGCACCCAGCTTGCAGTCATCTGCAAACTTGGTCAGCCATAGCCCACTAGATTTGGCCTGGACCTCTGAGAAGTATATCCCAAACAGCAGAGGCCTCAAGACCAATCACTGGGGTACACAACTTGTTATGGGTCTACTACTTGAGGTGGCTTCCACTATTTTGACTAGCTGTTTCTATCAATGAACCAGTTTGCTAGCCATCTGGTAACATATGGATTGATGCCTAGTTGAGAGAGTTTATTTATTATTACTGAATGGGGAATAGCATCAAAGGCCTTGGCCAGGTCAAGGTAGGCGGTGTGCACTATCTTCTCCTCATCTATGGCCTTGGTGACTGTCTCAAAGAAGTCGACCAAATTTAATCGGCATGACCTCCGCTTGACAAAACCAAACTTTGTAGGATTAAGTGTCTGGAGGTTGCCAATGTCCTTGTTAAATGAGGTCCATGACAATCTGCTCCATGGCCTTGCAAGATCAGGCTAGTTAGGCTGATGGGTCTATAATTTCCTGGATTGGTGGAAGCTCCACCTTTGTAGAAAGGGATGACAGTAGCTGTCCTCCACTCGGATGGGACAAAGCCTTTACTCAGGCTTTGGTTGAATAGGGTGCCTAATGGTGCTGCAAGTTCCTGCCTGAGTTCATGTACAATGCAGCCTGGGATGTTATTGGGTCCCATGGAGGCTGTATTTTTTGCCTTTGAGAGGGCAGTGATGACTTGCTCCCTAGAGATAAGGGGAGGCAGGCAGGTACTGGGGATGTCCTGTTTTACTGATGTGGGACAGAGGAGCGAAGTTTTCACTGAACCTGTCTGCCAGCAGGTTGGCTATATCTACAGGGTTTATGTATGGGGTGTCCTTGACCACCAGGTCTGAGCAGATCTGGGTGCTTCCCTTGAGATTTCAGACATATGTGAAGAAAGCCTTATGATTGTCTTTAGTAGATGTGGCTAGTTTGGACTCGAAGTTTGCTTTGGAGAATTTCACTAGTGCTCTTATTTGCTTGTTCAGGCTAAGGAGAGATTGCTTCATATTAGATACCTGCTCCTTCTTGGTCCTGGACAGCATTTTTTTCCTTGTATTATAGAGTTTATTTATTGTAGATGTCCACCAGACAGGTTTACTCTTCCTTGAAGAGGATGATTTCATCCTGTCTGGTATTCCTGATTCCATGCAGCTATATAAATGCTTATATAGTACTTTGGTGTAGGTTTGGACATATGTGCCTGTTCCTGTGGAGAGAGAGGGGGCTGTAAAGCTGTTAATACCTTCCCTGTAATCAGCTTTGGAGAAGATTTTTTGTTTGACCTTAGCTGGGGGGGGGGGGGGTTTGAAGGAAATGGTGACTTCAAAAGTGACGGCTTTGTGGTTGGATCTTACCAGGGATGATGACACTGTAGGGATGCTGCAGTGGTTACTCATGTTGGTTAATACTAAGTCCAAGATATTTCACCTCTTGTGGGGGTGTCAACCAACTGGTCCAAAGCATCTGCATTGACAAAATCAAGTAATCGCTGGGCATTTGTGTTTTGACATGAGTATTTATTCCAATCTATGGCTGGATAGTTAAAGTCACCCAGGATAAAGGTAAAGGGTTGAATCTTGATAGATTCGAAGAGGTCCAGATAGGTGGAGTGGGCATCTTGAGTCAGAGTTGGAGGCCTGTACTAACTATGATCTGAATAGGGGTCTTGTCAGTTGTTAACTGCACCTGGAGTATTTCCTGTGCATCATACTATTTTACCAGCCTAGAGGTGTGTATGTCTTTTATATATATTGCAACTCTACCTCCTTTTGTTTTACTGCCCACAGTTTAGAGTCTGAATGAATGATAGGATGAGTAACCTGATATGGCTGGGATGCTCTCCACAGCTTTGAACCAAGTTTCTGTGACTGCACAAATGTCAGCTTCTTCCAGGATTAAGAATGCTTGCAATAAGTGCATTTTCATGTTTAGACCCCTAGTGTTTAGCAGCATGACCTTTAATTTACGTTTTGATTAAATTTTTATGTTGGTAGTTTTGACCTCATGGCATTGCCTAAAAAAGGCACTATATGGCAGGCAAGAGCCTTTGCCAGGAGCCTGAAGCCCAAGGGAGACAGATGCAGGTCGTCTCTGGCAAAACATCAAGGCTTGTCAGTCATGTATACCCCGGGCTGTCAAGTACTGGATCCCCTTGGAATGAGACCAGAAACTAAGCCAATTGCTAAAGTCAGTCATTTTCTACTTGTATTGAGGCATCATTCTGGGTGACAGTAGAATGCTGCTTAAGGCTAGGACCATACCTGCCTGGGACATATACTCAGCGAGATCGATCAGGTCTCTCTTCATATAGTCCAAGGAGGTATGTCTCAAGTCATTCACTCCAGCATGGACTATGATAGAGTGATAACAGTACCTGTTGAGAGACTTGAGTGCATGTGTGATATGGCGGATTCTGGCACCTGACAAAAAACTAACCGTGACGTTCTCCTTATCCAACCTGGTGAAGGGCACATCTGTGTTTCTCACAATGGAGTGTCCTATGACTAATATGTTGGGTTTATGTTTAGGCCTTAGTAGCTGTGAGACACAGGTGTGTGGACTATGTCTGGTGTGTGGTGTGGTGGGCAGTGGAGTTTATGTGCATTTATGCCTTGGAGGTCTCTTTTGTCTGAGTATAGTTTTGTTGAGGACCTTCGTATATGTACGGGTGTGTTGTGTAGATGTGGATGGTGTTTGTGGTATGGTATTCATGTTGCCAACCATCTCAGTGCCAGATATACTGGTTTGTGGGGGTGCTTGATGTAATTGCATCTCTCACAAATTGTGTTCCTAGGTGGTAGTAGTAGATGGTTATCCATGTACATGAGGCAATTGCTACACTGTCTCAGCATGCCCATATCTACCAGACTGGCAGGAGAAAATGTAGGAAATTGTCCATCCATATTTGTCAGAAACTGAAAGAGCTAAGAAGGTAAAGGAAGGAAGGTCTAAGAGTAGTACTACTAGATGATAACGCAAGTGCTACTAAGGGAAAACATGTAGCTTGAATACCTCAAAAAGGGTTAAAAACCATGCAACTGAAGCTCTGGATGCTGCAAACCTGTATTTAGACTATGCTACTCAATTTTAAGGTTAAGAACACAGTAAGAAAAAACTCACAATGAAGCACAGATTAATCACTTATAATCAAAAGAATAGAACTTGCAATATGAAAATATACAGTTAAACAGCAACAAAATGCAGTAAAATGCAGTTGAACAGTAATGAATTGCAGTAGATAGCAATCAAATATAGCTAATCAGTAGATTGCTTTGAAACAGTAGCTCACAATTACAACAGTATCACAACAGTACTACAAAGTAGTGCAACACTGTGGCAGGGCATCTCTGCAGCCTATTGCAAATACTAATTTGTGATTTTGGCAGAGCGACCTATTCTAATTAGCTAAAACCCTACATTCACCCATCACTTCAAATGAGTGAGTTCCTATTAGAGGTAATTAATGAGAAATTTAGCAGACAGATAGTGGTGGGCGGTGTGTGCATGTCTGCATATATGTGCCTGCATGTGTGAGTGCATGCTGAAGGATGAGTGGCTGTCCTTAGGGATGTGTGTGTGTGTGTGTGTGTGTGTGTGTGTGTGTGTGTGTGTGTGTGTGCGTGTGTGTGTGTGTGTGTGTGTGTGTGTGTGTGTGTGTGTGTGTGTGTGTGTGTGTGTGTGTGTGTGTGTGTACATGTTTATATGGGTGAGTGCATCTATGAGTGTGTTCAGGTAGTGAGGCTGCTTGTATGTGCATATATGAATATATGTGTTTGTTGGGGGAGCTGTCACACCTCTACACTTTCCTAACTTCTAGGAGTCTAAACAGAAACCTCCAGTCCCTAGAAGCTCCCTTCACCCTAGAGAATGCTGACATCTGTGCGGTCAATCAGACATGGTTTAAAGCTACGGAGAGCACACCAACAGTACAAGGTTATAATGTCTTCCACATATTTAGACCAACCACTATACAGACAGGGACTAAAGGTGGGGGTGTCACGATTTACATCAAAAATAAATATACCTCAAGGATGGTCAGACAGGACAATGCACTTGAGCTACTCCATGTTCAAATCACTATAGGCAAAATCCAATACCACTTCCTTGCAAGCTATATGTCTCCCTCTATGACCCAGGAAACCCATACTATATATTTAAACATATTAGAAACACTCACCATCCAACCCAATACCATATTCATGGATGACATTAATTACCCCGCTATTAACTGCTAATAATATATGACACAAAACGTACATGCACAGAGATTCCTGGCTTTTGTAAACACAAACTTCCTGGAGCAGATTGTAATTACACCAAGCAGGAGACCAACCATACTGGATCTGGTCCTCACTAATATGGGAGAGTGATGCTCCACCCCCTTTCTAAGTGTAATATCTTCCCTGATAATTCAGACTACAAAATATTTTTCTTTTTAAGTAAAAATAAAACCTGGACCCTCAGCTAACCCTTGGCTATTCAGGAACTACTCTAAGGTTACTTTCCTGCTATTATGTGATAACCTGGCAAAATTACAAGCCCCCATAAACCCTGAGAACACTGCTGTCTATGTAGAACTGTTCACAGAAAACCCTGTACAAGCATGTTAACAGGTGCATAGAGGCAGCTGTACTCACCAGGAAAAATTACAAACCTAACTCAAAAAACAAGCCACCCTGGTGGAATCACAAAATCAATAGGCTGTATAACAGGAGGAAGAAAATCATAATAGAAATTAAGAGCTGCAGCATCCAGCATGACAAAATCAGTCTCATCAAACTAAACAAGCAACTCAGAGGACAAATAACATCTGCCAAAGCCATATTTGAGGTAAATTTGGCCTCCATGGCCAAGAACAACCACAAGGCATTCTTTAGCTATGTCCACAACCTCACAGGCAATACACAATTGTGTACAGAGCTCATTGTAAATGGAGCCACTTATACTGAGCCAGAAGATATAGCAAACATACTAGGCAACAAATTCAGCTCCAACTTTACCTCTGTCTCCCCCTCAACCTTCCCTCAGGAAATACCATCAAATATAACTCACCCTGCTATCACTAGAGAACAGGTCCTTAATGCTCTCTGTAAAGCCAAGAACACTGCATCAATGGGTCCAGACAATGTCATAGGATGCCTTCTAAGTAGCATGAAACATGACCTATAAGGCCCTCTAGAATTGCTACTCAACTGTAGCCTCTAAACAGTCTTTGTGCCTCATGAATGGAAAGCAGTAACAGTCTTCCCTCTGCACAAAGGTGGGCCATCTACAGACCCTGGAAACTACAGACCCAAAAGTCTCACTAGTGTTACATGCAAAGTCATCAAGATAATTATGGAAATGATCAATAATGATATAGTAAACCTCCAGACACTGGATCAAACCCACTTTAGTTTCCTCAAGGGCAGGTTATGCCTACTCAACCTGGCAGACTTCTTTGAAAAGATCACCAAAGCAATGGATGAGGGCAAAATAGTTTACACTACCTACCTTGACCTGGCAAAGGCATTTGACACAATACCCCACTCAGGCATTGTTGACAAGCTGAAGAGGTTATGTGCAAACCTGTATATCACCTGGTGGATAGCCAGCTGGCTCACAGACTGGACCCAGGAAGTTAGAATTTGGGAGTCCACCTCTACAAAGAGGCCTGTCACAAGTGAAGTCCCTCAGGGATTGGTCCTTGGACCTCTCCTTTTTGGCATTTACGTCTCTGAAGTCAAGCTCAATGTCAGTGGTCTCTGGCTGACTAAATTTGCAGATGCTTGCAAATTAGGAGCTGTCATTGAATTCTGCACCTACACAAATGTTCTCCAAGAAGGGTTAACACAGACAAACAACTGGTGTCAGAACCATGGACTAAAACTAAATGAAAGAAATGCATAACAGTATCCTTCAAGAGGTCATTCACCCCTGGTAACTATCATATTGACAACACAGTCCTTAGAGTTGATCCAGCAGCCATGGACCTAGGGACACACATAAATCAGGGGGGGGGGGGGTTGGAATAATGGTAACCTATTTAGCTTACAGACACAAGGTGCAGGGTTTGATTCTCATTTGGGGTAATTGGCTAGGCTTAAAAATGGCCCACAAGGGCAGTTAGCCTAGTACTAAACTATGAACCTATGAACAGTAATGTAGCCTTTTAGCATCACTTGTCTATAGTACTGAGGGAATCATTCTTTGTTGTGCAACTTATAAACAAATGTTTGGCATCTAGGTCCAAGGAAGTCATGTTCTACTGTATTTGGCATTCATCAGATCTATCATTGAGTACAATGGCACTTCGGTATGTACCTAACTAGGCATATCCAACAACTATAACATCCACAGAAGTTCCTCACTAAAAGAACACAGGCCATAAGTAACATGTCTTATGCAGACCACGTCAAGGCCCTAGCTCTGTATTCTGTCTCCTACAGGCTTTTGAGGGGAGATCTATGCCTGGCATACAAGGCATTGTCAGACCCCACTCTGATGGACCTTCTGCACATCCACAAAACAAACAGCACCAGAATTACTCACTCTAAATACTTAAACCTTGCCTGTGATAAAAATAGGACCTGCTGGAGAGACAAGTTTGTATCCCAGAGAATATCCCATATTTGGAACAGGCTCCCCATCCATGTGAAGCAGATTTCCTCTCTAACCTAATTCAAGTATAACTTGGACAGTTGGATGGATAATAGGAAATTCTTCCCTGGCTTGGTACCTATCTCTCTAGTGGACATAGGCAGCCTGTAAATGATTCATCTCCCAGGCCCCTGCTTGTAAACATTTTATCTCCCAAGCCCCTGCTTACATTTATCAAGGGTGCCAGAACTTGTCACACATTTGGGATGCATGACTATACTTAAAAAGATCCTTGTGGTTGTTACCCTAGTTAATACCTATGAACCTATGGACTAATGAGCAAATCCTGCAATATTAGCAGATGGGGAACACCAAGCACCAGCGATACTCTTTATTTCATGTCATAAAGGCACTTAAAGGATAACAGAACAATATTTTTCAGTATGAAAGACATGAGGAAACATTAGATACCAAGGAAATTGTTTGTATTGTGCAGAAAAGACACTTAAAAGACTCTCCCCTGGATTCAGCAAACGCCCGTGCAGGAATAACTTATTCCTGCTTGGAAGGGATCGTTTCTGTGCAGCATGGCAGTATGCCATGCATATGTATGAAGGCATGCTGCCATGCTGTAATACATAAATGGGGATGTGTACAAGCACAAGATCCATATTTTAGAGCAGTGCTTTCACAATACACATGCCCCATGCACACCAGAATTGCCAACGGCAATTTAAAAAGAGCAAGATTGCTTGTAACACCTCCGACCTGTTACAGTAAGAAATCTGGACAAAACCATAAGGGACAACTGTGAAATATTGCCATTACAAACTTAGAAAGTTGATAGAATAACAGGTTTTGCATTAGTATGAATTTTCTGAAGGGTATGAAGTATAAAACTCAAATGTCTGTCATTATTGTCAAGCTTCAATCTTTAATGATGTGCCAGAGAGCCACAAGTTTATGAAAAGTATACCAAGAATATAATGCAAATATCCGGACATACTGTGAAAAGTTATATGTCATCAACGTTTGCAAAACACAGTCCCCAACAAATAAATATTTTTTTTCACATCTGCAATAAAGTTTAAGCGTAGCTGCGCAGGTATGCCCGTTACATAGCAATGCTTAGCCCAGGTTAAACGGCATGAGAAGTAAAATGGCAAGAGAAATCCAACAAACGAAATAGTGTAGTAGTTAGAGCATGCACCTTGCATGTAGTCATTCATGGTTCAAGCCTCATCAAAATTGTTTCCATTTTGTATGTGAAATCATTACAATTTTTATTTATTTGTATATTTATGTAGGAAGTACCTTATATTTCTCAACCAGAGTAGTGTATTAGGCCCAGATGTGAGGTGTCAGTGTAATAAAATTGTGAAAACCCCATATAAACACAAGTGCCCCATACAGTATAGTCACACAAGAATAAATGCAATGAAAGCACATTGGGGGATGTCAGGGAAGGGAAACAAATTTGTATGATGTCAGGAATGATGAATCAATCCCATAAAGGTGGTAGTTCATAAAATAAAATATAAGCAATACGAAGCATTGCACAGCTATGCTGACCGGGTGTAAGTATTGTGTAAATATGAATGTTAAGCAATGAGTAGCCCAGCTAAGTGTATTTACCTATTGGTAAGCTGTTAAATTGGTAAGCCCTTTAAGCACTGCCAACCTTAGCTAAGTAGGTTTGCCCGTAGCTTAGCTTAGCTCAGCATATTCAAAACCATCCAATCACAGCTAAGGGTGGGAAATCAGCCATATTTAAACCTCGCTGGTGGGATTACACTTCATAACTGGTTGTAGCTCCCCACTGTAGGCAGTATGGCAGGTGTTGGAGAGGGCATGCACTTTCGTGTGAAGCGCTGAGGCATACAGGAGTCCAAGGTCATGGTAGGACTCCTTGTAAAAAAAAAACATTTATTTATTTTTTATTTATTTTACATTTGTTGACCAGGCTGGTCTAGCTGGATACATGTCCATTTTCAGTAGAGGCCCGGGGAGAAAAGCTCCACATAGAGATACATAATAGTACAATTACATAAATGAAGTTATACAGTGTTAAGAAAAAATATTTAGGAAGTGTAAAATAGTAGAGTGAAAACGAAAATCCCCCACCCTTTCTTCTTCTTTTTTTTTTTTTTGTTATGGTATTCATAGGTTACAGTGATAATTTATGCATAAAATGCTTATAATTAGTGTACGTAGGATAGATTGTAAATATTTCATATGAAGACCAAGCCTCAAGCCTCACAGCACAGCTTTTGCAACCAGCTGGCAACCACATGACGTGAGACTGCTGCAGGACCAGTTCCAGTGCTCCCAATACAAAGTGGAAGCCTGCAAAAGTCTCACCCATAATCTTGCCAGTGTCACTGGTATCCCTTGGACTGGTGAGCAGGTCCAGCACCACTATGCTGACTTGAAGCAGAGGAAGAGGGTGCTCTTGGAACAGTGGGTCCAAGAAGCACGACAGAGGGGTGATGTCCCAGCAGTGTGTAAGTATTCATAGCAATAACTGTTTGCCAAAGTCCAGCCTGTGTATGTGACGGATAGGTATGCATAAATGTTTCTCTATCTTCATTACAGCTCCAGCTGAGCGGGTTGCAAACCAGGAAGCCCATGCCAGCTGGTTGCAAAAGCTGTGTTGTGAGGCTAGTGAGTAACAATCTAGCTTGTAGTATTCATACCAAATAAATATAAAGGAGTAGAATGTCACCTGGTATAATTAAACATGAGTATGGTTTCTACTGAATAAAGCAGACAATATTACAGTAATAGTCTCATATAGGTCATATATTAATAAAAACTGTAACTGCCTGTAAATAAGATTCAAAACCCTGGACTGGTTGTGTTTACTCTGGTATGGTATGATTTGAAATGTATGCAGGTTATGCATATCTCTGAAAGCATTAAGTCTCATCTGACAAAGATAGTGCCTCTATAACACATGAGATTAACTGATATTACAAATGTCACACACCAAGATCTGATATCCGAATAGTAATGTTGTGTTAACCACTGTTTTCCACACTGTGCTATGTGAAAAGGTATATATAGGAATGTATGTATAAGAATGTTGTAATTACAAGGTCAGATCATACAACAAAGAGAGATAATGAGAAAGAAATTGTTCAATAAAAAGAGAGCAATTTCTCAATAGCTCCCTCTGATAAAGCACCCAGTCGTTAAATTTTAGCAGAAACAGCCATGGTTCGAATCCCAGGATTGGTAGTAAGCTTTATGCATAATTTCAACTAGGACTTTGTGAAAATGTGTAGAAACAGTCAGGTAGTATTAACAAGCTTTCCCTCAACAAGTCTTCCAGGTAAGAGAAGGTATGAAGTAGCTATAGGAAGGCTGTACTTATACTTTGTCCAACACCTGTGGTCCAACCTCAAGGTTGCAAATGACAGCAAGATAATTACATACACCAAGTTGTCTCCCCCAAGAAATATTTAAAATTGTCATGCTGTCACAGGTACTGGTCTCTGCTAACAACAACCAGGGTGACTGATAGAAATCAAGGCAGAGTATGTCAGTACACACACACACACACACACACACACACACACACACACACACACACACACACACACACACACACACACACACACACACACACACACACACACACACACACACACACACACACGCACGCACGCACGCACGCACACACGCACGCATGCACTCACGCACTAACACACAGTTTGAGTGCACATATGTAACCATAACTATGTGACTATGGGTAAAAACAGTCATGTAATATTAACAAACATTCCCTCCATAGGTCTTCCAGGTAAGAGAAAGTAAAAAGTAGCTAAGTAGCTATAAGAAGGCTGTAATTATACTGTGTACAAACATACTACTGCCCAACCCAAGGCTATAGTTGTTGTAATAATACCTGTAGAGTAATGAGTAGAGCAATGATCATTAAAGCTGTGACCACTGCAAGAATCTACATTTGTTAAATGACATCTCTCTCTCCCCCATCCCCCAACTTATCTTCACCAATAATCTAAACACATAAATTAATGGGTATGTTTTCCACCAAACCTACTGTTGGGACATGTGTCCTGTTGTTCTAAAATCATTGAAATGTATTCCAATTAATGTTCTCTGTTCAAATACTGTCATTGGTGGCCTGTTGCTATCAATGTAACCTGCATGCTGGTGTAATACCCACTGTGGTTCCATATATGCATGTGTTCTGTTTGCTATGCAAATGTTCCAAATCTGTTATATTGGGTTAATGGGAATACTCATGCATGGTGTTATAACTAATCCTGGAATGTGTTTACCACTACTAACCGACATATGTTCTAAAACTGCAACACCATAGCACATCAGGGAAGACCGATCCCAGTGGATCTACCTCTCCCACCTCATCTGGCAGTGGCATTGGGACCCACCCCCAGACCTCCTCATCTGCTGGTCATGCACCACCTTTGGGTGGAACTGCCTCAGGGGTTGGGCTTTGATCCCCCTGTGCTCAGGCACAGACAGGATACTGTCACCCGAATACAGGTCTGGGGTCTGGTGCATAACGAGCTCCACAAGGAATTTGGAGATCTGCAATGCCAGCTTGAGGGCCGCATGGCACATTTAAAGGGTCAGACTGACGCTCTTGCTCAGCCCCTAGCACAGCCACCTTTGGGGCCATGAAGGTGCAGTGGTGACTGCCCATGGGTGGGGACCTCAGTCCCACTGTATCCATTCAGGGGCTCGTGGTCTTCCGATTACCAAACAACCCTCCCCGTCCAAGATGTTTACCTCCCAAATGTGTCGTCTGTATGTTGTCTTGTCTATCTTCCTACCCAAATTACCTCCCCAAATATACCTACTATTCTTCCCCAACATACCACTCTCACTTTAAAAAAAAAATAAAAATGGCAATCTGTTTCCCCTAAAACATTTTGCCCCATACATAGCTGTCCATTTCACACGTGTCCACTGGACACATGTAACCTTCTCTAATTGGCTTCACAACACATAATTGTTGTGCTCACCCCTCTCTCTCTCTCAGGGGTTTGAGTGTCCAAATTTACCTCCAAATTCAGTATATATGCACAGCTGTTGCTAGGGTTGCCACCTTTTCAAATGGCCATAGTGGGACATTTTCAGGACACACATCAGGTTTTACAGGCCGACATAAACCCATGGTCAGTACAAAGGATAGAACTTTACTTTTTTGCCTAAATAAAAGCTTATTCTTGTAGCAGTTTAGTTGCTTATCCTGTTTCTTGTAACATGCAGGTATTTTAGATACAGAAATAACTATTTTATGCAACTATTACATAAAATATGGGACATAATTATGTCCTACAATCTCAGGACATTTGCCATTTTTAATATTTTTGGTCAGGACACAACCGCCCAAAGAGGGACTGTCCCTCGCAAAGTGAGACAGGTGGTAACCCTAGCTGTTGCTGTAGAAGAAATGGACTGCTATGGACCTTCCCTACACCCACCCTGCACATCCCTAGCAATCTGTTTTACCCTTTTCATGCCCCCTTTTTCACCACTTTCCTATCACTCTTTTTTTCTTTTCTTTTAAAGAAATTAGAGCGGGGGTAAGTGGGAGTAAGCAGTAGTAAGCACTGATGTGGACCATTGTCCAGATGTCCTGGTATAACAGGTTGAGAAGTATGATTGAGCTGCAAGACTGTTAATACAGTGAACCATGCTGATATAGAATACAAATGTATACCAGGTATCCCCTGAGCACATGTATGTATACGTATGTTCAGCTGAAAGGCACAAAAGCAATAACATGGGTTACAAACAGTCCGGAAAATAAGTTGTGCATGTTGCACATGTGTGCAATATCAGTGTCACTGCATACAACACAATAAAATGTGTACAGCTACTGATTGTTGCATTGCCATGACACTGATATGGGTACTACAGTAGGCATGATTATCAGGTAGTAATCAGAGAAGTGTACAACTGTGTTATGAGCCACTGTCCATGCCTACCACTAACAGCTATATCAACACCCATATACACTGGATATCCAGTGTACACACCCCTGCTGGAATGCCAGGTTTGTGTGCTATATGCCAATGAGACCACAGAAAATCATTTTAAAATGTTTCTCACCTCAAATGTGACCCATAACCTGTACAATTCTATTGAAAAAGAAACAAAGTTGTTTCAAGGAAGGTGAGCAACCATAGCCAAGTGAAGATGTGTCATAATGTTAGAGTACAGACCAAGACAAATGGATGCTGTAATCATCTCAGCAGGTGTTTACACAACATATCAGTTTAAGGGTCTGCACACACATTCATCTGGCTTACTGTACTGAGTATTATTTCCCATATGTTTTCACAGAACAAATTATGTTTTCAGTTGAACTGAGCAGGGTATAGGTCACATTGCAGGTGGAGATTGTGTTGAAAGGAGTTATTGCTGTATCACGTTTCAATTGCACAGATACCAGGCATTGTAACAGGAGTGTGTACCCTTTATATCCACTGTAGCTATATGGAATCAGCAGTACCTGACCTGTACAACCAGCCTCCACCAACGATAGAGTAATCCCCCTTGCTGAACAGCAGCAATACACAAAGCACATAATAGGCTGCTATAGTGGTTGTACATAGTTGCAGACCACAACTTGGAAGCAAGTCTACCTCTATCTGAGCAAGTATGTAAGTTCACAGGTGACTTCCTGTAAGGCTGACTATGACTATAAATCAGACATATCCACACCATCAAGGCCAGTTGCAACAATGTCTGCACATATGTAGTCAGTCTCAGAGACAGTAACACAATTCAACCTGTACTGCAGGTAAAGCACACCTCATACACACATGCCATGGATACAGGCAACTAGCATCAGACAGGTTAGGTGGGAACAGTGCCACACTGTCCACAACATTTGTACAGGGGGATATGCACAACCACATTCATGCCCTCATCAATGGTGAGCATGTACATAATGCCTACTGATGGCAACAACAGCAAGTCTCCATGGGGCATGAGAACATCACAGTCTGGCTCCTACATGAGCTCAGGGAGGTGCTCACAGCTCCATCACACACTACAGTCAAACACAGACTTGCCACCATCCACTCACCATCCACATGGAAGATGGCCACTGTCATCCCTCTACACAGAAATGAATGCTGAATAGAGGATTATGCAATTAAGTGTCCAGCAACGGGGGAACTAGACAGGTCAGGGCTAGGAGTGTAATGCAAGATGCCAAAACCATGATAGCTTACAGTGTTATGGTATAGTCTGGATGATTTGCAAGTAATATCCAATGTTGATGTACAAGTGGACAACCATATGAGGTCCTGTGACCTTTTTTTCCTGTTTATGTCTTCCAGGTAACATGCAACGTCCATGGCTGCCAGCATTCACCAACATAGAGAATGACACCATAATACAATATGTCATACAGCATTACAACATATTATTCAGCCACAGAGCCCAGGATCTGCAGGAGAGGACCACCCTGTGGTACAACCTCTTCCACAGGGCCCCTCGTCCACATGGCAAATGATGCCGGCCCGCACTGCCGTAATTATGAGCAGGTGCGGCATCATTGCACTGACCTCATTCACCATGGCCATCAGTAGTACCTGCCAACTGGACAAGCCATGAAGCCAAAGAAAGCATTGTGGAGGTGGGTGCCATCCACACAATGGACGAGGAGCGTGCAGGTAAGGCCCCAGTCCACATCACTAGAACACTGTTGCTTATCCATGTTTATCTGTAAAGTATCTACATACATATGTCATATAAGATAGTCTGTTGCTGGAGTGTGCATAATCGTTAGTATTAGGGATGTACTGTTGTTGTGCTGAAATGCTGCTTCCACCCTGTACCAATGTCACAGGTGTGGCTACTGACATTATTTCTCTCCCACAGCTATTTAGGTCCCTATGGTATACAACTGGGACAGCAGCCTGTAGCTGGTAAGTATGGAGTTGTTTTGTTCAGGTTTGCCAATACACCGGCCATGTTAAAGACATCCTATTTGCCAAGTATACATTTAACACACCTCCATATAATGCATGCTGTACATGTTAATTTTTGTTGTTGTTAACTGCATTGCATCACAGTGGTCACCATGGTGGCATATCTGAAGGGTATGTAAGATTCCTGGAGTACACCTCACAACCTGTCAGTGCAAGATGTGTGGACAGAGATAAACAAAATGTTACAAATGTCCTACAGTAGGGACATGTATGAAACATTACCCTTATTCAGTGAATACAACAGTGTATACACCACTATTACAATGGCAACTGTTCCTGATATATACAACGCCAGACCACAATAATGCATTCTACACCTTTTACAACCTGTAATGTGATCCTAACATGAGCAATGAATGTGTAATATAGAATCCTATGTTAGGACAACAGAACTGGGGTACACAAACCTTACAAAACACTGGAAGCATACATGTGCACACACTCCAAATAACATATTGTGGAGGCAGCTTGTGATGTACTGACTGCATTCACTCTTCTAGAGTACACACCTGCCATCAAGTACAAGGCCTCAATGTCACACCAAGTAATGGTGTGCTGTCCAAGAAGTATGTCCATGATATTTGCCCAGTCACTTGCAGCAGAGGCAGCCATGGCTTGCACACATCTTACACATCATGAAATGGATCCCATATCTGAAAGGTAGCAGTCAGGAGTGGGAAAAGTAACCTTACCTCACCACTGCATATACGATGGCAAACAGTGATCTAGAGGTGTATTAAACATGGGACAACAGTGATGTAGAAAAGAAACAGATGCTCACCCAAAACAGAAGACAAAACATGTTACAAACTGGTCATGGAGGCTGCCAAGAGACATGCAGCAACACTGAGGGAGTTGCAGAAATGTCTAGCAAGTACTGCCTGTGTAGTACCTGTGTTGACAGTTGCCTGGATTCTGCATAATTGTGGCCTATGGGATAGGGTAATCAGACGGAAGATTTGTCCCACATGAAACATCATCCAGGGATCTGTACAGGCAGCATAAGCATAACATCAAGTCTCCCAAAGGCATGTGTTGCAATATGTAATAGTGTCATGAGCCCAAGGCTCAAACCTACAGACAGTATTCATAAAGATACGTGTGGTGCACAAGCAACACCTAACCACCTCAGGGCCACCATCCCCAACTTTTAGCCTACTGGTGCCAGTGTACACATTTAGGGTTGCAGTTCATTAGCTGGAACTTGGCCTGTAGACATGGTGGGTGGAATTTGGAACACTGCAAAATAACACTCATGTGTGGCCCATAGTTGTCAGGCATCTGCAATAACGCTGGGGATGGGGAGGGGTGTCAGCTTCAAACATAACAGTGAACTGAAGCATACATAAAAAAGCTAGCTGTAGCTAGAATGGCTGTATCTGAACACAGTCAAGGTTATGAATTGTAAATACGAAAATGGAAAAACACAGTCCAAATGTTCCAAGCAGGTCCACACCAGTGAAATAGAAGAACAATTTCTTTATTGCCAGAGTAGATTTAGCGCTTTCATCTGCTTATACCACAAGACTTCATTAGAATCTACCTTCATACTGTTCAAGCACATTTAAATACTGCAGGAGCAAAACCACCTGACCTAATAAAACAAACATTTAAAGAAACACTACTTTCAAATATATACGTAAAAATGCAAACATAAAAATACAGTTATGTATCTAGCCACATAAAATGTGTGTGTGTATGTATGTCACCTCTAAACAAACCATCTTTTTTTATATAAAAAA
Source organism: Protopterus annectens (assembly GCF_019279795.1). NCBI lineage: Eukaryota > Metazoa > Chordata > Ceratodontiformes > Protopteridae > Protopterus > Protopterus annectens. Next base: position 514,848,387 of record NC_056728.1, on the reverse strand, counting down.
AATAATGAAATAAAAAATACAATATGTAAAAATTGTATAAAACAACCCAGGTTTAAACATTAAGACGTGAGTTTCAAAATGCTGCTAATACTAAGGTGTTCATTAAGCCCAGGAGAAATGTGAGCCTGCAACCTAATTTGCCAAATCAATTCTTTGGCTTCTAACAAATCCGGCCAAGGCCCACCCCTAGGATTTTTATACACCTGCTCAACTCCAAAAAATAAAAACTTATGTTCAAGTTGTTGGACAATGTGTTTTACTAATGCATTAGCAATTTATTGATGTCTAATGCCCAGCAAGTGCTCATAAATCCAATCTCTAATATGGGTCTGAATTTTGCCAACATAGAATTTAATGCAATGTTTACACTGGGCCACATAAACAATACCTCTTATATTGCAGTTACAAAGAAAAGCGGGTCAAATAATTTTACCATTAACCATGAATATTTCCCCCTTCCTAATCTGTGAACACTGGGGGCAGGACCCACAGTTAAACATCCCAAACCTTCTAAAACTAATGAGAGCATTGTTAGCACTGTCACTTTCCAAAAATCTCTTGATCGATTTACCTTTTCTAAATACTATCTTTGGCTCTGACCCTGCATTTTTGTATCCCATCAAAGCAGAAGATACTCCAGTCTTTCCTTAAAATATTCACAATCTCAACATGTTCATTAGAGAATGTAATAATAAAGGCCCTGGAAAATGCTTGCTTTACACCAACCTGTTTGTCTCCTGTCACCCCAGGATTCTCCACATGTTCTCACAAAATTGTTGCAAACAAACTAGGCATCCACCAAGGCTGTAAAAGTATAAAACTTTAATACACAGAGTACACAAGATAAGCGCTTTCACACAAGTTGTGCTTCATCAGATCCACAGAATAAAACAACAGAACCCATTAAATACTAAAACATGTACTTCGATTAACCAATAGAATACAGCAATTAATTATTGATATATACTTCTTTTCTTAAGAATTGTTTTTAAAGGAACAGAGGCATTAGGGCTAGGCAGTTTATCTGCCTGCAGTCGGTGGTGGTGCTGTGGTAGCATTGTCGCCTCACAGTAAGATGTTGTTCTGTTCGATTCTCAGCTAGAGCGTCTTCTGTGTGCAGACATGTGTGAATGGGCGTACCTTCGATGAAGGTTGTGCATCAGAGCCGGCAACTTGGCACGTATAAATTTGCTGCCAATCATTAGTGGACTGGAGTTCTGCTGTGGCGACCCCTAACCGGGAAAAGCCGAAAGACACAACAAGTTTATCTGCCTGCAACTTTACAATCCACCTTGTCTCTGCAGTTTCAAGTCTATTATTAAAATCACCATGCTGTTTGTTAAAATATAGCAATTGCAACACTATAAAATTAAAACTATGATCAATAAAAATAGAAACATGTTTGGCTAGGGCATTAAGTGTGTTTTTACGTCTAATGTCACCCATATGCTGAAGAATGCGCTCTTTAAGCATCCTAACAGTTTTCCCCACATAGAATGAAGTGCAACATTTACATCTGGGCAAGTATCCAAGTCCATGTGACTTACAATCAGCATAAAAGTCAGGTTTAAATATAACATCATATACTGGATGCAGAAAAACTACCCAGGCAGAAATATGACAGCAGGCTTTGCAGCCCCTACAAGGATAGGTTCCCTTCCATTCAGAAGACAAAACTGGTCTAACCATCGATCTATAACACAGTTGTCTCTTCAGAGACAAATTGCTCTTAAATACATAACTAGGTTTATCAACCACTATAGATTTTATTTTGTCGTCTGAGAGTAATATGGGACAAAACTTATTAACTGTGCTGCAGACCTGCTGCATATTATTGCCATAAGTCAAGTCTAACTTTATGGCCAGTTGAATTATCATGGGGTAACTTGGACTCATATAAGTGTTTAAAGAAAGGTTTACACTTGCTTGATCTCAAGGAAGCAACTTCACCATATGTAGCATTCAGATCCTGCTGCTTATAGCCCCTAGCCAAAAAATCATTACTTAGTAGATCCATAGCTTCAAAACATTCTATATCCTCAGTGTGTAAGCGAGAAATTCTAAGGGACTGACTTTTGGTGATATTGTTAAAAACATGCCTGGGATGCATGCTATTATGATGTAAAAAAGTATTCTTCCTACATGGTTTCCTATATAGGGAGGTTTAATAACTCCATCAAAAAGGTCAATTGTCACATCTGAAAAGTCTATAGTAATGGCTGAATAAATCACAGTAAATTTAAAACAATTACTTGCTATTTCTCAATAATGGACAAATTCAAGTAAATCAGCCTCTGAACCTTCCCACAAAACAAAAATGTCATCCACAAAGCACTTATAATATAGCAACTGTGTGGAGAAGAGGTACCCACTGAGGACTACCTCACGCTCCCATTCTGGCAACACTAGGTTGGCATAACTGTTAGCGCAAGGAGTCCCCATTGCAACCCCTATCTTTTGTCTATAAAGAATGTCATTAAACAAAACACACATTAATTTGTAGAATCATGTCCATTAAGACACCTATACACCCAATCAATTCAGATGAATAGTCAGTGTTTTCAGTTAGAAAACTCTTCATATTGGTAATGCCCATTTCATGGGGTATGATAGTAAATAAGGTCTGTATATCCATGGTAACTAACAAAGTATGTTCAGAATAAATACCATGTTCTCTAGAATAATCATCCAACATACCCAAAAAGTGCTCCGTATCCCTAAGGACCGCACTAGCTTTTTCCAAAGGTGTTTTAAGTGATGCTCAATAAAAATGGAAATAAATTCTGTGGCCCAACCCCTGTCTGAAACAATGGGATGAAGAGATGGGTTATGTAAAGACCTATGAATCTTAGGTAAGCCATGAATAGTTGGTATCAAAGGATCAGCAACCAGCATAAAATCATACATGTCTTTTTCTATAACACGTTCCATTAATAAGACATAAAGGTGCTCATGGATATGACTTATAATCCTATTTAAATCATGTTCATATGTATCAATCATTGAGCATAAAAAACATGGCTGTATTATATTGTGCGGTTCCAAGGATTACAATAGTTCCTCCTTTATCAGCGGGACGAAATGTTAGCATTTTACTATTTTTAAGTTCATTTAGAGCCATACATTCATCATAAGATAAATTATAAAAATGATGCTTGAATTTGTCCATTTTAAACAATTCACTTTCAACTGTCTTAATAAAAGTTTCAAGCACTGGAGGTATTAGTGGCATAAACAAGCTAGAATGCTTTAGAGGAGCAGGCGCTGTGCATTCTCCACCAAATGCCAACTTTAATGCTACATTACGAACAAACAGTTTAACATCCAAGATAATATCTTCAAAGAGTACTGAGCACGATGGCACAAAGCTCAGACCTCTATTAAGTAAACTTACTTGTGCATCTGTGAGCATATGTGTAGAAAGATTGTAAATCAATGAAAAGTTCTCTTCCATACACTCTCCTCCCTGGCATGGTCAAACTGCACTGAGGACATCCATTTCTTGCATGTGTAACTGTGGTTCTGTCCCCTGCCCAATGTTGTTGGAAGCCTGAAAGGGGCAGGAAAATTCAAAAAGACAACATCAGTTTTTAGAGGGTAGCTGGTATCTTTAGGGCGAGCACCAGCTGCAGGAGTAGCAAAATTAGTAGCATTATTTGTATTTGCTGACAATGAATTAGATAATAAACCAGTTTGATTGATCTCACATTTAGCAGCAATATTCGTAGCACCAGAGGTGTTAGAATTTACATCAGATGATGGCAATGACAAATTATGTTGTAACTGTTCAGTAGCAGCTTGTTGCGTAATATCTCTTACAATGTCATTTGTCTGTTCAGACCCTCGTGGCCAGACAAAGATATGGCCTTGTTGAAAATCGGCCATGGCCCTGGCCAACCTCCGTTTCTTAACCATTTGCTGCTTATCATCATAGGCTAGAACTTTTCAAAGGACATTGTCAATCTTTGCCGAGTAAGTAGGTCCAGAGAACCTACAGTACAAATCTGCTTGTGCGTTTTCAAGTTTATTACATAATTCTTTCTCATATGGAGTAAAGAAATAATTGAGAAGGTGCATGTAATTGATGCTTAATTCTATATTAAGTATCTACCAGCGTTTTAATAGTTCTGGATAGATAATGTAGTAATAAAGGCCCTGGAAAATGCTTGCTTTACACCAACCTGTTTGTCTCCTGTCACCCCAGGATTCTGCAAACATTGTCTCAAAATTGGCCTATATACCAACCCAACCCTTTTCTCAAGTACTTCAGCAAACACATTTTGAACCAACGAACTAGGGTAACCACGTATTGTAATCATACTTAATAATTTGTGACTTTCTTGCACAAAAACATCATCCTCTGATATCATGCGGGCTAGTCTAACATACTGGCCCTTCACTAGCCCCTTTTTTTTTTGATGACATGGGTGACACTGTTAAAATGTAAAAGATTGTTCGGAGAGGTTGGTTTTCTGTAAATATTACTAACATACCTTCTATTAACATAATCCTTGCCTATTTCAACATCTAAATAGTTAATATTACTTGAGTTGTAAGTGTAGATAAATTTTAGGAAAGTTGTGGTGTTATTGCAATATTCAACAAAGTTGGATATTTCATCCAAAGGCCCTTTCCATGTAATAAATATGTTGTCCAGAAAATGACAGTATGTATTCCAATGCTGTTCATAGTTGGAACCCAACAAATACCTCCTTTCCCACTCATTCATAATGATGTTAGAAAAAATGGGGGCACAGGCTGCCCCCATAGCCACTCCACATTTTGGTGGTAATACTGACCCTCAAAATACACATAGTTGTTTTTCAAAATAGCTTCCATAAAAGTGGTTAAAACATACAGCTCATTGTTTGAAAAAACATCCACTGCTACTATATAATCTTGAAACCATTCTAAGCCTATATTGTGTGGTAAAACATTAAACAAATTCTCCACATCAACAGTCAAAAAAATGATGTCATCATCAAATGGCAAATTTCTTATCTTAGCCAAAAAGTCCCATGCGTCTTTACAGATTTAGTAGTGAGTGTCCAAACTTTCTTTAGTTCTGTATCCACATACTTAGCTAATGGGTGAATTTTAGCTTTTGAGGTGTTAACAGTGGGGTCTTACGAGGGGATCCACGATACTTTTGTGGATCTTCGGGAGCCCAAAAATAAAAGGAACAAGCAGATATTCAAAAGAGAGAAAAGAGTGTTCATCAAATGAAATAGAGCCTTCGTCTAACACATCCTTCAACAAATAATTAATTTGAACATAGGATATATTAACCATGTTGATGGATGCTTCATCATATATGCTATCATCTAACAGCATAACATTTATGCAGTTGTAGGAATCAGATTTAGCCACAACTACAATCCCCTCACCCTTGTCAGGCTTCATTACCCTGATACTCCTAGCAGAGCTAAGTTTTTTAAGCAAATCAAACTCACATTTGGTTAAATTATAACAATGAGTGTAACTAGAGCCATCAAGCAAGTTCTTGAATTCAAATTCACAGATTTTTTTCAAAAGTAACTAATGGCATCAGCAAAGGTGGGTTCAATGTGCTGCTACACATTAATTTCTGAGTCCTCGCATGGCTTTTACAGTCTTGAAAAAACAAACTCAAATTCAACTTTCTCGTGAACAATTTTAAGTCAGTTATCAAATTCTCAAAACTAGTCTTGACAGAAGGAACAAAATTTAGTCCACAATGCTCAACATTAAAAATGTACTTTGTAAAATTGTACAGTTTAAAATCACCTTTTTGGTTGGTGACAATGTAAGGTCCATTCTCATGTTCATTCGACCCCTGACTACAATTCTGCAATTCTGCGTAACTTAGAATGGCTATCTCCTCTGTCTCTGTTGATAATTGTTCCCCGTCCTTCTCCAATGCTGATGAGGTGCTTGCTGATTCATGTTGTGGTTCCTTATCTGCTACGAACATTTCAAGAGTGCCTTTTCTAAAGGGGGATCTGGGTTTCCCTGATTAGGCTCTTCACCATTAGGCTAACCATGCCGATCATCAAGGGGTATGGTGCTATGATACGAACCGGAACAAAGTAAAGGGTAGGCCCACCCCTGATTGTTTTCCAGCCTATCCCTTTCAGTTTTCTTGAGCTTCCTGCTCCTGACATCAGAAGAGACCTGGTCAGCCTTTCTTATTATTAAATCAAACTTGTCACCACATTGACGCATAGAAGCATAAATCAAAAGTATAAAAATATGACAGGAAACCAGAACATTCTGCAAAATCAAGTACAGATGAAAAGCCACTGCCGTACTTGTGTCTGCCTTGGATGGGGGGAAAACTCTGCACACTTACACTGCATAACTGCTCCTTGCCTTGCTTGGACACATCCAGAGTCACTACATGGGGGAGTGGGTTGCAACAAGTATGTCACGATTTGATATGTCTCTGGCTGATGGTGATTGCTCTGACACTCATACCTCTCAACCTCAGCGCATTTAATCCGGGCAAAGCCATACACAGAAGTTGGACAAAGGCCCAAAAATAAGGACACTTTTTAAATATTGCTCTTATAAACTTAGAAAAATAATAGAATAGTAGTAGGTCTTGCATTAGTATGAATTTTTTGAAGGGTATGAAATCTGAAACTCAAATATCTGCCATTATTTTCTAACGTCAACCTTTAATGATTTGCCACTAATTTTCCAGAAAACCTCAATTTTATGATAAACAGACCAAAAATGTGATGCAAAAATATAAAATTGCCACACAATACAGCTGGGAACCTGTCAAAGAAGGGACACCTTTTTAATATTAGTACTGTTAACTTGAACAGCTGACAAAATAAGAGAATCTACATGCATTTCTGAAATAAAAGTAATCTATAACCGATCATTACAGTTACTTATAATTGTAAACCCTCCATGTTTTTTCCAAAATTGCATTTTGTGGAGGGATTATTAGGGAGAGAGCAACATGTTGAGCCAAAATTGGGGACAGTTGAGTGGTTTGGATATTTCTAATTCTATACAGCGATTTATTTTCACGTACCTCTCAACCTCTTAATGCAGGAAATCTGGACATGGCCACATTTATTGGGGGAACATACAAACAGTACTAAAAATTGTTCTTGTATAAACCTAGACAGTTGATAGAATAAAAGGTCTTGCTTTAGCATGCATTTTTTCTGAAGGTTATGATGTCTAAAACTCAATGTCTGTCATTATTTAGTGACTTCATTCCTAAATGATTTGCCAGAAAACCACATATTTTATGAGGTACAAACCAAAAATAAGAAACAAAAATCTATTCATAATAAAAGCACTTAACTTTTAATAATAAATTTCCTTCATTTTACCACTCTGCTCGGCTTTGTTACTTGGAAGACCATGTTGGCATTTCAAGACACTTAGGGGCACAACATTCTATTGTACTTAGTTCCAGTGGCAGATAAAGATTAACTTTGGTCTGTTTTCAAATCACAGGCGCCTTGCACACAAAACATACACATGCTCTTTGATACACCTTCCTGGTTGTATTAAATTATATTCCTTGTACAATACAGTACAGTTTTAGAGGGTGTTTTAAATTTATTGTTTTGAAAATTTTTCCAGTAAACAATGAAACAAAATGCATGCACAAATAATGACAAAACTGCCTATTTCAAAACATTTCCATCATAAAAGTCTACTCAAACTGCTACAGTCCACCAGTATCAGTAAATATGCACAATCTCTGAAGGAGTAAAAGTCATCTAAATAATTCCACATTAAAGAGATCTGTAACTAATGATAAGGTTGCTGCTAGCAAGCAACTTTATATTTCATTGTTTCATCTACAAATAAATTGCCTGTTGCCCTTGAGGAATAAATTGCCTATGTTACACTAAAAAAAATAAGCTAGTAATATTGCAATAGGGAATGGATGGCAAATCGATAACTTCCTTTGCAACACAGGCTTCTACATACTGTGGGAGTAGAACCCACAGCATTCTGCATCAAAAGCAAGTACACTACCAGTTATGCTACTAACAATGCAAGCAGACTCTCCATAAGCACCAGTAAACTTTTGCTCCCTGCAGCTCTCAGCTCCTTGTAAAATCTACTCAACACTCAGCTGTATCTCTGAATTTGCAGCAGAAGAAATCTGGAAAAGCCAATATTTATTGGGGGGGGGGGGCAAAAGCCCAAAAACCAGGGACACATTTTAAACATTGCTTGTAGAATGTTGAAAAGTTGCTAGAATAAAATGCTGTGTTACCACGATATATTTTACTGCCAAGTCTTGAACCGAGGACCCTGTGAAAAACAGTCAGAGTAACATAAAACTATGCCAAATAAGCTGTCTTGTGAAAAAGAGGAAGACTGAAACTTAAATGGCTACCATTTAGTGATTTCAGTTCTCATAGCTGTCAACCTCCTAGCAAAAAACACCTGAACAAAGCCAATAATGGGGGAATACAGCCCCCAAACATATTCAGTGAATTAACTTCTCATGATAGCTCTCAAACTATTAGCAAAAAACACCTGGACAAAGCCAGTAATGGAGGAATACATCCCCCAAACATATTCAGTGAATTCAGTTCTTACCATAGCTTTCAACCTTAGCACACAATACCTGGACGAAACCAATAATGGGGGAATGCAGTCCCAAAAATAGGGACACATTTCAAATATCCATCTTATAAACTTAGAAAATTGCTAGAATAAAAGGTTTTGTGTTACCATGTACTTTCTGAGGAATATGAAGTCTTAAATTCAAAATGCTTGTCATTTTTATTTATTACTTACCAGGAAAGTCTGACTTGGACAAATGCCAATTTTCAGCAGAGGCCCAGGGAGAAACACTCCAGTCAAATGTCCTGTTAAGATGGGAGGATCCAGAGCACACTCACAGAGAGGATATACAGACTCCACACTGAAGGCACCCCAGCCAAGAATCAAACCAAAGAACCTGTAGCTGTGAGGCAACAATGCTACCACTGCAACACTGCACAACTGACTGTGCAAAGAAACAAATATACAGAAACCACAGATTTTATGAGGAACAAAACAGAACAAATATGAAGCAAAAATCTGCAACATTTTTACAAATGGTGGTGGGTAGGGAATTCAGGCTCTTGCCACCTGGTCCCCAAGATACAGGGCTCAAGCCTGCGGTATTCTCTATCCACCACCATGTATTCTGAGTTCTCTAGCTGCCATTTTCCACACACACCCTACCTGAGCCCAAAGTCAAGTCTGTTGTATTCCTTCCTGCAGTACAATCCAAGAGAACAAGCCGGGTGCTACCCAGCCTGCGGATGTTGCAGTCTGATCCCCTTCCAGTCTATGCAGTTGTAATTGCATAGACTTCTGGGATATTTACTGCTGAATGCAGTCTTCCTAATCTGGATTGCTGGTGAGACAGTCTGGATTCTGTGCGCATGCTCCAGACTGGTTCACTAGCAGTCCGTATATCGGGAAATGCCGCAAGTGTGCATGCGCGATGTTCCGAGACTCGCATTTATTTTATTTTTCTTTTACTTTTACTTTTATTTTATTCTTTTCTTTTCTTTTTTGTTTTACAGCTGGGGGAGGGTGGCTGCAGTCCTGCAGCCCAATAGCACGAGTCACCCCTGCATGGATGTTATGCTGTTATCTGATAGCATTTATGAAGAAGCATCCATCAACATGGTTAATATATCCCATGTTCAAATTAATTATTTGTTGAAGGATATGTTAGACCAAGGCTTTATTTCATTTGATGAACACTCTCTTCTTTTGTGTGAATATCTGCTTGTTCCTTCTAATTTTGGGCTTCCAAAGATCCACAAAAGTATTGTGGATCCCCCTGTAAGACCCATTGTTAATACCTCAAAAGCTAAAATTCACCCATTAGCTAAGTATGTGAATGCAAAACTAAAACAATGCTTGGACACTCATTCCCAAATCTGTAAAGACTCATGGGACTTTTTGGCTAAGATAAGAAATTTGCCATTTGATGATGGCATCATTTTTTGACTATTGATGTAGTGAATTTGTTTAACATTATACCACGATATAGGCTTAGAGTGGTTTCAAGATTACATAGTAGCAGTGGGTGTTTTTTCAAACAATGAGGTGTATATTGTAACCACTCTTATGGAAGCAATTTTTTAAAGCAACTATGTGTATTTTGAGGGTCAGTATTACCACCAAAAATGTGGAGTGGCTATGTGGGCAGCCTGTGCCCCATTTTTTTCTAACATCATTATGCTTGAGTGGGAAAGGAGGTATTTGTTGGGTTCCAACTACAAAGATCTTTGGATTACATATTGTCATTTTTTAAGACATATTTATTGCATGGAAAGGGCCTTTCAATGAAATATCCAACTTTGTTGATTATTGTAATATCACCACTACTTTTCTAAAATTTACCTACACTTACAACTCAAGCAATATTAACTATTTAGATGTTGAAATAAACAAGGATTATGTTAGTAGAAAGTATGTTAGTAATATTTACAGAAAACCAACCTATTTGAACAATCATTTACATTTTAACATTTGTTACCCATATCATAAAAAAGGCTAGTGAAGGGCCAGTATGTTAGACTAGTCTGTATATTGTCAGAGGATGATGTTTTTGTGCAAGAAAGTCACAGATTATTAAGTATGTTAACAGCACATGTTTACCCTAGTTTGTTGGTTCAAAATGTGTTTGCTGAAGTACTTGAGATAAGGGTTGGGTTGGTATATAGGCCAATTTTGAGATAATGTTTGGAGAATCCTGGGGTGACAGGAGACAAACACATTGGTGTAAAGCAAGCATTTTCCAGGGCTTTTATTACTACAATATCTAATGAACATGTTGAGATTGTGAATATTTTAAGAAAGGACTGGAGTATCTTGTGCTTTGATGGGATACAAAAATGTAGAGATGGGGCCCAAGATAATTTTTAGAAAAGGTAAATCGATCAAGAGCTTTTTGGAAAGTGACAGTGCTAACAATGCTCTCATTAATTTTAGAAGGTTTGGGACTATTAACTGTGGGTCCTGCTCCAATATTCACAGATTAGGAAGGGGGAGATATTTATGGTTAATGGTAAAATGATTTGACCCACTTTTCTTTGTAACTACAATACAAGAGGTATTGTTTATGTGGTCCAGTTTAATCATTGCTCTAAATTCTATGTTGGCAAATCTCAAAGACGTTTTAGAGATTGGATTTATGAGCACTTGTTGGACTTTAGACATCAAAAAATGACTAGTGCATTTGTGAAACACATTGTCCAACACCCTGAACATAAGTTTTTATTTTTTGGAGTTGAGTAGGTGTATAAAAATCCTAGGGTGAGCCTTGGCAGGATTTGTTAGAAGCCAAATAATTGATTTAGCAAATTAGGTTGCAGGCTCACATTTCTCCTGGGCTTAATGAACACCTTAGTATTAGCAGCATTTTTAAACTCAGGTCTTATAATGTTTAAACCTGAGTTGTTTTATACAATTTTTACATATTGTATTTTGTATTTCATTATATTTTTATATAAAAAAAAAGATGGTTTGTTTAGCGGTGACACACACACACACACACACACACACACACACACACACACACACACACACACACACACACACACACACACACACACACACACATTTTATGTGGTTAGATGAATAATTGCATTTTTATGTTTGTATTTGTATGTATATATTTGAAAGTAGTGTTTCTTAAAATGTTTGTTTTATTGGATGAGGTGGCTTTGTTCCTGCAGTATTTAAATGTGCTTGAACAGTACGAAGGTAGATTCTGAAGAGGTGTTGTGGTATAAGCAGATGAAAGCACTAAATCTACTGTGACAATAAAGAAATTGTTCTTTTATTTCACTGGTGTGGACCTGCTTGGAACATTTGGACTGTGTTTTTCCATTTTGGTATTTGTTGTTCTGGTTCCTGCCAGACATAACTCAGACTTTACAGCAATAGTGAAGCCACTGTGTGAACTTCAAGGGCTGTGCATATGAGCTGACCTTGCAATCTGGTAGAGTTGGGGGACCTTTGTAGGGCAGACAGACCAAATAATGCCAAGTGAAGATGGGCCATGCTAGTATACCCCTTCCAGGAATAGTGACTGCTGTAGTTCACTTAACAAGTGCTTCAACAAACCATTGTTTTTAAGGGTGTGCAAACTTATTCAACCCACATATTGTATGCATCTCATTCAGCATCTCCACAACTAACACATTTGTTTGATACTGCATTGGATTTCCCATGTCATATGTCACATATCACTGTGTGTAATGTTATTAAATGCAGTATTGTGGCCCCATTGCATATCATAGAAGAGGCTGGCATGTCAACAGGGGTGTGTACACTCCTCATATCCACATGAAGCTTTGAAGATTGTAGGTGTAACCGGATTTTATTGCACATACATGCACTGCTGAAGATGAGCTCTGCAAATCAAAGGTCAGGCATTAATTAATGACATCAGATCTCATATCATCCTACTTATGTGTCAGACAAACACATAGAGGCTGTGAGCAACAGAGCAAACATAACTGCCAGACATCTACACATTCAGTAATGATCTGTAAACTTATGAAGTATGGTGCACAGTACATGCCAGTGTGCTGTACCGGTGCACAGCAATAATGTTACATGGGTGAAGTGTGTTCCAGGGGAAGGGGCATCACCTACTAACACAACTCATGCATCACAGTGATGTATATTGTTCGTAACAAGGATTATGAATGGCTGCAGTGCATGCTATTGAGTGCCATATGTCATGCCTGTCAACTGTTGGGTAATGAGAGGCCTATGTAATATCTTTGTGCCACCTCACCTGTAAGTGTGTGTGTGTGTATGTGTGTGTGTGTGTGTGTGTGTGTGTGTGTGTGTGTGTGTGTGTGTGTGTGTGTGTGTGTGTAGAAGTAAACCATAATGTACAGGTCTTAATTTAAATTTATTGTCTGCCCTTCACAGGTGGTGAGGTGGGTCAGGGCCCCTTCTGCAGGCAACTGATGTTAGTGCCCATACAGATTGTGACAATGATGGTAGGCATAGTGAGGCACAGGCACTGTTGTCAGGGGCTGAATCTGTTCCATTGCTTGGCATCTCACTTTTATCCACCCATTCTCCACACACAGTCGCAATGCTCACACATACCCATCACTAGTAGATGAGGGATAGTTGGCAGGTTTTGGCATGGGACAGGAAAGTGTGGTGACTATGGCAAGTGTATCTGTACACAGCAGCCATAGCCAGATGACCACTGAGGTCCCACACAAGCAGATGGACAGGAGTGCTTGTAGGAGGACTACTGGCCATCATGCCCCTGGCAGAAGTACCACAGCAGGTGTCAAGAGACACATGTTTCAGGCCGCAATGGAGGCGCAGGCACATATGAAACATTACACCAGAGATGGTTTGAGGCTCCAGAGGGCTACTCTTCCTGCTGTACGTGACTACATCTGTGATCATGCAGATGCCCGCCATTATTTTGCAGGTGTCATGGATAGACGGTTGGGTGAGATGGTGGGAATCCTCAACTGTGTGGTGTCTATGGTAGAGCATGTGGTGGGAGTAGGGTGTTGGCCACATGGACATAGGTCAGCAACACCAACAGGTGGAGGGCTACGTGGACGTGCAATGTCTCACTCCCGCTCCCTTAGTGGCAATACCAGCACCAGCACTAGAGGGGGGATGCTGTCCACACCACAATGCAGCAGGCCACATGCACGTGGTTCTGGCCAGTCCCAACAAGGATGCAGATCCAGTGAATAATTGCCATTATCATGGAGAGTACCATATATTGGCTTCTGCCTGATGGTGCCCATGCAATCCCTGGTAGGCGCAGTTCCAGTGTCTGTTTCAGGATACAGTGAACTGTACACCCTGCCATGTATGGTCCACAGCTGTCCAACATACCCCTGTATAGGGCAGCCACATGTCAGAACTGTAAACGTACTATCCATTCATATTCCTTCAATGGAGATTAAAGGGAAGGTTGAGACAAATGCACTATTCAGACATTTACATGAATTTCGAACACATGCATTTAAATTTAGATGCATCTGTACGGTACAAATGGGTATTAGGGGTGGTGATCTAGATAATATTCTGTTATTGAAAGAATATGAATGGATAGTACGTTTACAGGCTGACAAACCTCCGGCCTGAATGGGTCACTAAGCATAAAACCAGTGTTGGTTAAGCGGCAAAGGGAGAACTTATGAGAATTGTTTTGTTCTATATTTTAATATGGATGGATTAGGTAATATGTATTTCTATACATGTAATTCATAAGTATAACATCCTATTTAAGAAATTTAGATATGATGTATTTTTAAGTAATTTGCATAATTAATTTGGGTCTTTATCTGAATGGCTGGCTTGTTCATGTGATTTTCAAATGTTCCTCTATTTAAATGTGGTTTATATAAGCTGATTTTATATGCTGATGAAGGGTGTAGACCCGAAAGCTTCATTAAAGCTGTTTGTTTGTGACTACTGTGTTTTTGGATATTACTTGGCATTTTCTGATCTAGTGTATTTTCGTGGTAAAGACAGTATACCCAGCACTCCCACCCCACATTGGATATTGAACTCACTGAAACCCATGATAATGCTTTGACATACGCACAATCACACATTGACCAGGACTTCATTATAAACCCTTGTCTATCTAATTATTGTTACTACAGGGATATGCATTTATTGCACATGCCACAGGGATAGTATGGTGAGGGTTTTGTCATGGCTCTCCTAATGTCAGCAACATCACCATCCCTTATAATGTATGGCAAGGTTTAGTGAATTTGTAGAATGTGGCCTCAGAATGCTGTCTCCTACAAATATGCACACACACATAATTGCACACAGATACATACACACACACACACACACACACACACACACACACACACACACACACACACACACGCGCGCACACACAAACACACACACACACTCACATTTGCCTTTACTCAGAGGGTAACTCACGCCTATCTACCCATTTATAGAACAGTGTTATGCTGATACTGCAAGCTCCAGGTAGCCCATAGGGTGAAGAGTGTCACAAGGTACATTTAATGTGAATTACAGCAGCAGCCCTTTCTAAGTATAGCAATGGGCGTGTAGTGGGTGAGAAGGTCCTCAGAGTATTTTCAACTACAAGTTTACAAACACACAAACACTGTTATACTCAGTAGTGCACACAGACAGTGACAGTACTGAGGCCCATAGAGGCAGGTGTTTCTAGGTGTGTACCAGGCTAATGTCCATGGAGAGATGAGAAGAGTAAGGCATGTAAGTACACTGATATCATGCCACCTGACATTTGTCAGCAGGCCATCTATCAACTAATGCCACTTGAGTGATTCCCCAGGGTGACAGTTACATTGAACATCCACTCATCTGGTTTTCACTTGAAGAGAGCCAGTGATGTGCTCCAACTGACATGCATGCAACATATATTGCATAACATGGCCAGTCTCTGGGTTAGGGACCTACACCCAAACATGTTCTATTGACTGTGGTAGTCTGGTTGAGGTATCCATGGCATATTGTGCATACCGGGTTGGGTTTCCTAGCTGTGGCATTCATAACAGAGCTGGGCAGACATGTCAATGTCAGTCAACCAGAGATTGCCTGTAAGCAGCCAAGATGAATATCTGACATTTGCACATCTGTATAGAGGACAGACAAAAAGTAGATAGTCAACAGGTTATGCATTAGGATGAATGTTTGGAAAGATAGATGTCTGAAACTAATAGGTATGCCATTACTACATGACAGCAGTCCTCAATGACATGTCCTCAAAACATAGTAGTCACAGTTAATATCAACATATTAGATCAAGATTCAATAGGAGATACATAAAAACATACAGCTCAAACACTAAGGACATGATAATCAGTACTCAGAGTCCAGCTTTGGATGCAGGGGTATATGGTTCCAGTAATACAATCTGCAATCTACTCTTACTTGGAAAAGCACTGTTAAAAGTAGTAACGTAATGATACAATATATGCAAGTGTGACACCATATAACCTGGGATACTACCCAAGTATGAAACACATACAAAGAGAAACAATTGTGGTACTACCCATGTATACCCAAGTCTCCCATACAATATAGTCACACCCCTTGCTACGGTAATGACAGCACATAGAAACATGTTATGTACAGGAAATTAAATACACTTATTAAAGATGTCATTACCCTGATATTTGATCAGACTGGAATGTGATCACTGGCTACCAGGGCTGGGGTATGTTTAGCAGGTTTAAGCATTTCTTAAATGTAAATGCTAAGCAGATTTGCATACTGGTAAGCAAAGCCTACACGGTGTAAGCGCATGTTCGTTTAACCGTACATTAGCAGCTGTTACTGTTGTGCAAACCCACGCAATCCCACTTAAAGCCACTCTAAAGGACCTTAATTACCCTGTCTCCATCAGCACTTGTTCTGCCCAGCAACAAAATAAATAGCCTATGCAGGTCTTCAACTCAGGACCCTGTACACTACAGTCACAGAACTTAACCACTAAGCCATCCGATCTGTAGGAATGTCTGTTGTTTTTTCAAATGCATCATTCAGTGCATGTACGGAATAGTTGCGAACAACTGCTTTGACTACTACAATTGTTTACTACTTGTTAGCGAAAATAGTGTGAAATCAGTCATGTTTTTATAAATAAATATACACATATCAGATAAATATGGTGAGATACATCTGAGAAGAAGTATGCAGCACTCATGTTTAGACATAAAAAGGATATATATATATATATATATATATATATATATATATATATATACATATATATATGTGTATATATATATATATATATATATATATATATATATATATATATATATATGTATATATAGATATATAAAACATATGCCCATAACATGTAGTCGAGTCATACCTCAGCACCATAACTCTCAACCTCTTAGTGCAAGGGAACGTAATGTAAGTAATGCAGTCATAAATGTAGAATGTTGCTACAGTAACAGGGCTTGTGTCAAGGGTTATTTCAAGGTGACTGACATCAGCAGGAGTGCTAACATGGGCAATGGGAAGTGCAGTGGGTGTGTGTGAATAGGCCATAAATCATTCCTCTGGAAACACACACACACACACACACACACACACACACACACACACACACACACACACACACACACACACATACACACACACACACACTCAGTCACACACAACTTTACATTTGACAGGACTGAGTTTACAAATGCTACATGAATACTTATTTGTACTATAGTGTTACACAGCTATCGCAAACAACACAGACACTATAAGGCTGAGGGCTACCAAAAGTAATGTCTACAGTGATTGACATCAGCACATCATGTGATATAGGTCAATGGGATATAGAATTCTCTCTGTCACTGTCTGTCTCTCTCTTCCCCACATCTCTGTGTGTATATGTTTGACATATTATAGATTGTTGGCCTTAGATATGTGTGAGTATTCCTATCCAATGTGTGTGTGAAGCATAAATAGTGTACAATTTGGTGTGTGTGCACAGACATCTGCAAATGACAGATACGTATAGTCCACTGTATTTTCTCTAAGTGTAGGGGCATGCCCAGTATGACCTTCTGTACTGAGTGTGTGAATCCATTCCAGGTAGGGTTGTACTCCAGTCTAGGGTTTGGTATTCTACACCTACAGCTAGCAACCTGTTTCTGCAGGATATCTGTAGATAGTTGACAATATGGAGTCACAATGGGTTAAATATAGGGGGATACTGTAACTATTGCTGTCTGTGCTGCTTGTGTTACATGGTTGGTGTTAGCAGAGATATTTATACATATGTACTATTTTACACTGTGATGTATTATGTCATCAACTACTAACAGATATAATTATTTGCTCACAGTTATTTACCAGGAAATACAAGATGAATGAAGCTGAGTCCAGTATTGTGGGCCACAGCCTACACATTCTTGCACACTCCTGCCATTCTGGAGGGGTAGTTACAGACACTTGCTGATGAGTCTGTGTAAATGGTCCAGCACCTTGGTATTATGGTGGCTGAGGATCTCGTTCTTGTACATATATTGACTTAGCAGAATAGCCATATCCTGCTGTGGCCATACCTCTCAGCTGTAGAGATTCACCCAGGTTACCCAGAGGCAGAGCTCATATATCTGGTCAGTTTCCCTTCACATTGTGGTTTATGAGCAGGTTTGTAGCCACCCATTAATGGGTTTGCAGGCAGGGGTAGTATGGTCACACATCAGAGTTTCAGACTTCACACACTCCATGTCATTCATGCTTCTACACCCCCCTTTGTTATTTGGGGGGCATGCTACTGGGATTTGTCAACATGGCCTTGCATTTGTGTTCTGTTGACTGTGTTAGGTTGTTAGTTAAGACCCCATGCAATGCCATATTTGCACTATGGGTGAGGCACAGACCATTGACAGAGGACTGTAGGCCATTTGGTAATGATGCAGGCCATCTGTAGCAGGTCAGTGCATTCTGTCACTCCTACATTCCCAGGCTGCAAGCCAGTGGATTCCCCTAGGGTGACAGAGTAAGTGTGTGAGGTGTTACTGGCTATACTTCCTGTCCATATTGATCCATTGGTGTGGATGCGGGCAGGGTGCTGCTTACAGCTAGAGACGCACCTGCATATGATACCTCTTCAGCATGCTGCATTCTGTGGGTATTCCCATACAGAAGTGGAGTCATACTGTACTCATTCCTAACAGCAAGTTTATGACCTGTAATAAACCTGTGGCTGATGGTGGGGTGAGCTGAGTGCATGTGTGATATGGAAGATACTTGCAGCTGACTCACAGATATACCTGGGACATTCCCCTTATGCTGCCTTGTGCATGGACATAGGCAGTCTCTCATTATTTCAAAACTGTGCCTTTTGTGGTCTGCCAGTGACACCACACCAGTATGCCATACTACACAGACAACTAATGTGCTGCTAACCTGTATGTACAATTCCAAAGGTGTGTACATTTGACAGTGACATTATATGCACTCTGTCTAGGGTACTTCCACCTGTGTAATGTGTGTATGTATGGGCTCACATTCATGGCATGTCCATCTTTCAGATGGTGACAGTTACTGACATCTGGACAGTGAGTATGGATGACTGCTGACATGGGTATTGCTGGGAAGCATTGTGGTTGGCACTGCAGTTGTCGGAACATGACCCTGTCATTCACAGTACTGCCCATAGGCCATCAAAACACAACCCTCCATGCCTACATGCTGACCACTTCCAGATGATATTAAAGACACAGCAACCAAAGTCACAGACCGCTGCATATTGTACACATGCAACAATCTATCCTGTAGATTGGGCCAGCTTGGGTAATCTGTGCTCCTGTTACTCCTCACATTTACATGTTACTGCATTTCTACATAGGATTGTGGGGGGGGGGCACACCTGATGACTTTAAACATTTGCTATTACTGTACTGGTATTTTAGGTACTCTGCTGGTTTCCATTTCATATTGTATTCTGACCTATCATGCAGACTGGAGGCATATCAATAGAGTACATATATTAGGTTTTATTGACCTACATTTCAGTTTCAGACTTCTTACCCTTCAGAACGAACATACAATTGCCAGACCTGTTGTAGTCTGTCTGTGTAGGTCTGGAGGGGGGGCTGTTCATCATTGCCATCATTTGAAGGCCTTAGCCCAGCCTTTCCTTATGGCCATCTACACCTGTCCTGCTGGCTGAGGCTGATGGTAGTTATGTGAGCCTCACTGACATGCATGTGTGTGTCCTATGGACACCCACAGTTATTTGGACCACCACATGTAGTGCGGTGGGATTTGTCACCTTGTCTAGTACTGCCTAGTATGTTGACATCTGTATTTGTTATAGATTTTATGCTGCCCATATAGGTGTCCACTATCTGCTTCCACCTGATTCCGTTGCATGCTCGTGTCCATACCATAGATACAACTATCAGAGCATACACTCCATTCAGTAATTGATAGGAAGAATGAGTTACCTTGTGGCTGGGTCAGTATTGAGGATGGTTCTAGAGGGCTGACTATGTTGGATGCACATAGTACACTCCCTATACATGGTAAAGCACAGGTAATGTCATGTTTGGCAACCCTTTTACTGTATGTGCGAGCCAGAGAGAGGTGTCATTCCCTGGGTCCCTACCGTGTCAGTGTATGTGCTATGCATTGCCTCTTTGCCAAGGCCTAGGCATACCGGGCACACCTCCTTCTGCCTACATGGGCAGGCTCAGGTAGTTCCTTCTCCGAGTCACTCTGTGCCTGTGATGCCTTGACAATGGTGGTGGGGGGGGCTGTGTGACCTTGCCCTGTGCTGTTCCTGCTGCAGCTGTATCCACAGGATAATATTGCGTAGCATGGCACATACTCTGAACATTTGCGTACACGTAGCTGGAGAGTACTGCAAGGCTCCACCAGATATGTCCAGGCAGCAGAACCATGAGTTGAGCATCCTAAACACATGCACTGTAATGATTCTGGTTTGTGCATGTGCCTCATTATGGAGTTCTTGTTCAGGTGTATTTGCATTTCTGAGGGGTGTCATCAGCCACGGCTCCAGTGCGTAGCCAGCATCCCCCACTAGGTGGCCATATGGGAAGTCCACCACATGCCTACTACATTGAATACATGCTTTCTTTTGAGTTGTCATGCCTCCGTTTTGTAATTAGCAGAAATGTTTTTGGTTAGTAACCGAATACATTTCTGCAGGTTACACTATTCCTTCACAGATGGCTGCCTGCTTCCTGGATCACTAATTCACCTCATTTGCATGGTTTTCACCAGCAAATGAGGTAATTAGCATATAGCAGTGCTGTCCATGCAGGAATAGTGGAGGAGCGCTTGTGCACGTCCCAGGAGCTCGGTCCTGGATCGCTCGTCGGCCATATTGCATGCAGCAGCTCTTGCACTGTTCCTGCACTTTGTGCAGAGATTACTGAATCTGGGGGGGGGGGTTAACTTTACACAAACAGCATTCACATACAGCTCATTAGCAGAATGGTAGATCTCTGCACCACCCCCAGATGCCAGGGGCACTTTTAACACATCACCTTAAGTGTCTGAAAAAAAGTTTAAGCAAAATGAGGGAAGATTAAACCCTGCACCTTTAACTCTCAATGCTAGATGAGTAGTTATTCTAAGAGAGTATTTATTTACACAATGATAAGTATGAAATTCTAATGTCTGGCATTATTCATTGATTGCAATGGTCCATGTGTTAATAAGGAAAGGACAAAAATAAGAGGCTACAAAAGAAGCATTCTCTAAAATCAGGGACATTGAAAGGTATGTGGAGGAGTCTTCAAACCAAAGCGGAGAAGAATGCAAGATAATACCAGGGAGCATTTTTAAACAATGACTTGTACTCACTGAAAAAAGTCAATAGAGCAACAAGTGTAGTATTATGATGTACTTTACAAACAATTAGAAGAAAAAAACTCTAATGTCTGCCATTATTAACTCACTGTAAGGATTGGGACAAAAATAAAAACATGTATCAGGGATGTTCTGTACACTAAGAGACGGATGAGACATGTGAGTATGTGTGTATGCATGTCTGTGTATGTGCGTGTGTTTGAACATGTGCATAGGTGCGGGAGAGTAAATGAGAAAGGGTATCTGTGCCAACATGAGGCGTAGGCTACCAGGGTTAACTAATGCATTGATGATTTACATTCACACCACTTACAGGCAATTCAGAGACATGCAAATTAGCTAATAATGCTGTCTTTCCTCATTGCAACTAACATGACTCTGAATCTCATTTTGCTGCATTGTGCAAACACTTCATTTTGGTAATAGCTTTCACAAATTAAGGTGTTTTTTTCTGAATCTTTGGGACTGCTTTGTAGTGCTGGTATATTTTAGCTGGTATACAGTGCGTGAGCATTCATTTTTTACTTGTTGTTATGTGTGGGGATGAGTTACTGTGACTGGTTACTTGACTAGAATGTTTAAGGTTGATAACAGGTCCAGCAGGTGATAAATGCTTAATGATGCCTTATTACATATATACAAAACAATATACACAGAGTTTGAGTTTCAAACCTCCCATGTTGGTTTCTTTCCGGAATACAGACATTTTTGCATTGCCTGTTTGGTATCCGAATTCTCTGATGCAGAGAAGGGATACCTGGTAGGATTTTAGGTGGACCTGATTTTCATGAGTTTGATACCATAACATAGATACATAATGGTTCAGCCCCTAGGTTTATAAAAAATGTAAAACAAATATATGCAAATCAATGTCACCATCTAGTCTCCTATGGCCATGTTTTGGATCTGACTGAATTTACAGCTACATCTTTTCATCTCTGGTTTTGTTTCTGTGTAGGAATACCAGAACAGAAATTAATCTTATAAAAACACTGTACTGTAAACAGAATATAAGTCAGGACATTCTTAAAAGCATTGAAAGTTAAAACACAGATCACTACCACCAGCTGGCTTCAAGAAACTCTGATAGCCTTGGTGTATTAATAATGCTAAGTAAAAATAATGAAGTCATCCACTGCAAGAAAGTTGGGGTGGCATTATTTACTAACAGTATACCAAGTCAATGAAATGTGAATGGTGTTACTGTTGTGATAATGTCCTGGTGTCTGCTACAAGTCACAGAGGTAGCTGTGTCATCATGTTGTGTCTGAGGAGTGCGTACTGTAGTGCTGATACATGGCATCAGGGGAACAGTGCTATTCAGGAAAAACAGAAGAGGTAACCAGATAATGCAGAATAATAATGTGCACTTCGCACATTCCATTCCATATACAAACTCATTCACACGGCCTTCATGTTACCAGGGTAAAATAATTCGTATAGTGAATATTAGTAGAACTAAAAGTATACATTCAAAAGGGCACACATAATGTTCATCAGTAATATACATAATTAAAAGACCCTGAATTGACAGTTTCCAGCGGCAGAAGTAACTGTTGGTGGCCCCGTGTACATAATTTTGTCTCACATATTTTGAACAAAACTTATTCATTGACAGCAATGACAGATAGGTTTGAGAAATATTAGGCATCTGGTCCACATAAAGCACACATGTCCTTTAACTAAATGTGGATAATTTTACCTTCCTTTTTCCAGTGTGTGGTTATTATTGTAACAGATGTTCTTTTGCCAAACACACCATTACTCAAAAAAATTATGCTTTAGCTACCATTCTGCATTTTATTAACATATTAAGACGGAAAAAAAAGAAAAACTAAAGTTGGCAAATGCATGCAGAAGTGCTTATGCACAATAGTAAAATAAGCTGTTTTATCTGCAGTCCTGAGAAGAGCAGATGTGCACAGCAGTACAGCACATATTTTATTTACAAAAACAAAATGAGCTTTTGATGTCCCTGCATGTCAGACACCTGGAGTTTTTTTCATGTCAAATTCTGTCAGCATTAGTGTCATTATTTGCTTCAGATTAGCCTTGTGTTGGCAGTGGTTCTCAGCTGACTGAAAAATGATCATAGATAAATGCAATTTTTCATCATTAGTTGACCATAGACTGATTATTTGCTTAGGAAACCAAATGCCAACAGCACTAAAGATGCTTTGGTAGTGAACAGTAGTTACTGGGTAGCTTTTGTAGTGAGTATCTGCTCTCCCTAGTGTTTGCCAAACAGCTCCCATTTCCCTTTTGGTATCAAACAAGATTACTACATGTGGGTAGCCTATTAGGGTGGCAGGGGTGCTTCAACAGCAGTTTCCTTTACACTTACAATAGACCAGAGTGGTACAGTTCTGCCCTGTTGCAGAGCAAGAATCATTATTTAACAGACAGATGCTTTATCCCAGTATTGTTTCAGACAGCAAAGAACACATTGTTTGCAATCATCATGAAGCGTGTGTCTTGATTTCATTGTTTGATAGTAGGCAATATTTAACTTTTCATTCATTTTAAGGAAAAAATGCAGGCTGCTTATATTGTCTGCCACTAGTGTAACATGCTACTGTATCTACAGCGCTTGTGTGTATGTGTGCATGTGTGCGTGTGCGTGTGCGTGTGTGTGTGTGTGTGTGTGTGTGTGTGTGTGTGTGTGTGTGTGTGTGTGCGTGTGTGCATGTGTGTATATATGAGAGAGGAGGCAAAGAAGAAATGTTGCAGTGTTTGAACCATACTCCTGCGTGGCACTTCACAGTTCATATACTCACAGCTGCAGATTTAAATTCTGTAGTCTGCTCCTATTCTTGATGAGTACATGGGTTTATTTATCAGAATGCCACAATCCCATGAAAAGTGCTTCTAACGTATTAACATTGCCATTCTGATCAACCATGTACAGAAATAAGTGTTCTTTGCCACTTCAGATCAAACTGTACTGTAATGATATGGCAGCCTCCCTTTGTTTTGTAAAACTGGCATTATCCTAGATCAGAGAAGAAGCAGAAGAGAGTTCTTTTCACTTGTGTTGCCATCTTGCTTTTGAAAGTCTGCTTCCACATCTCAAATCCATTGAAAGAAGATGAGATAAGGCATAGGTAATATGTGGTTGGCCCTGAACAAGGCTATCAGTTAGATAACGATGTATGTGTCTAAAACAGTGGGATTCCAGTAGACATTTTGAAAAAATATATATCTCTTTTTCCCTAATGAATGTATTATGCTGCTTATAAAATATCACATTAGAGAGGAGTCAGAGAAGGAAGAAAGATAATTTGAAAAGCATCAAAACACAGGTAGTCCAATTCTATATCAAGTGTAAGAAAAAAATTAATTTTAATACGATGAAATCTTATCTTTTGTCATTTCTAGCTTCTATGGATTAAGAGAAAGAAAGTCCTTGGATATCAGGTCACAGTGACATCAGTGGGTGGATTACTTAAAGGCAGGAGTGAAGAATATTAATGCAAAAAATACTCAGGGGAAAGATTGTGAGAAAGAATTTTAGAAATTATTAACAGAATATCATTGAATGTTACAAAGCCATTTCATACATGATTCAATTAACATCATAGTTGCTGCTTTGCAATAAGTGATTTTTAACAAATGGCATGCATGGTTGCAGTACTAAATGGGTTGTATGCATAGCTAGTTACTTGTCATGACGTTTTCTATGTGGGGGGGGGGGCGACTGATCAAAAATACATGAACATATTTATGCAATTAAGAATGATGATAGGAACAACACCTTGAACAAGCATTCCAATTTATGTAAGGGTTTAAAAAATACATATTTTATTTTGAAAAACATATTTGAATAATTGGGAAACTTGCTTCATATATATAGAATTGTTTTGGTTGCTCTTCCTAGATGCAACTCATGCTCCAGGTTTAAATCATCGGCTGTCTGTAAACAGTGTTTTAGCTTTAGTAGGAAGAAAATTATAGGATAATTAATCTATTTCCATGTTGTACTGCTGACTTTTTATCCATTTATTATATATCACATTTGATTTTTTTTTAATATTTTATTTTGTTTGTGTATATTGGCAGATTTATAAATTTGCTTGATATAGGTATACATTTGTGGTGAAGATTTGTTAATTCTAATTTTAACACATTTTTAATATTTTTAAATATTTTATATTTTTAGCAATAAAATTAGGATTTTAATTGATATGAATAGATCACATTAGTACATGTTTTAAACAGGACAGGAAATGATAATTTTAGCTCCGACGAAGTTCTGTTAACTGACTGGAACAAAATAGCTGAATTGTTTGTTAATTGTGACTGACACCCAGGTCAGTATTTTGCTTATTTTAATAGCCTTCTTCTAAGCTGAATTGGGGATGTAGTTCTTAAATGTAAAATTATTCACCTTGTAGCAAGCTTCATCAGAGGTTGAGGTCTAATTGTACATTTTATACAGAATAATTTTAACATACTAATTGTATGTTCATTACCATGCTGTGGCACACAATAATTATTTTCTTTTATTGCACATGCTTTTTTACAGAGTATAAGCGGAATTAAGTTGAATCTGCATTCTTTTACTTCACCATTTAAGGTAAAGTCAGTTTGTAAATAGAACTATAACTGGATAAAACAGCAAATGCAATAACCTTCAGAAAATTTTATGTTAAAAAAATAAATAAGGAGCAAAGCAAAAGAATGCTCTCTAAGCTGTAAAGAAAACAAATCAAAAAGAGTCAGTTTAAATAAAGCATTTTAATCCCTACATCTAAGTATGTAGCTTGTAGCCGATACAAGTTGTGTTTATTTTAAAGCAAGTCTTACACAGTTGCAGTAATAAAAATTGATCATCAATTGTAGAAAGTATGACAGTTTTCAACTCTAGTATGATAAAGATAAAACATCAGAAAAGTCAACAAAAATTGCCATGATTTGTCTGGAACTGCAGGCATGCCAGCAACAGAAGAAGCAAGCAAACAATTGATTCACCCTTTTTAAATGTTTGCACAATTTTACCCCTGCTGCCTGCTGATCATCAGCCCTTCTCGGCAAACTGAGACATTTGTTCACTCATCACTGAGAGCGACAGTCAGATAAGAGAGGCCATAATTTAGGCAGCCATCAGGGTGGTTTGATTTTTTTTTTTTCATTTTTTCACTACCTTGTATCCATGCATGTCTGTTTGTACAAGAGAAGGGGTAAATGCAATAGGTTATCCATGCTGGATGTCCTTAACTTCCACAAAGGACATTGTCAGCAAGCAGCCCTGACCGCCAAATAGGAAGCAAAGGGGATGGTTTCCTTGGTCTCCACCAGAGACCTCACCATTTTCTATACGCTTCCATGCACGTCACCTTCTAAAGTCCTTCAGGAGAGGCAAACAGGTCACACCTTTTCTCTTCCTCCAATCAAAGCCCCTTGCCTGGGTCACTTTTGGGCTCACGATCCATCTCCACAACAGAGCTCATCCTTAAGTCAAAAATTAATATAAAGTCCCCTGAATTGTTTTACAGCTCCTGCCTTAACAGACACTAAGCCTGGATCTGTAGAACCAAAATCATCACTTGTAGGCAGAAACAGCTTTCTTGGTGAAAGATAGAAATGCAGCATTTTTCTTGCTCCATACTGGGGTTGGAATAATTGTTAAGGTGTTTACCTCACAAATTCAAGGTACTGGGTTTGATTCTCCCTTCTAAAAAGGAAAATTGCTTGGAAAGGCAGTTATCCTAGTATTATCTATGAACCTATGGCAGGTTGCAATAATACTGCAACAGAGTAGAAACAGTATAGATATGAGGCTGCTTAACAATACAGCCTGAACAGAGGCTGTGAACCAAGAACACACAATGTACCTTTAATCTTCAATAAATCTGAATAACATTCTGGCATTTCAGTGTTTAACCTGTCTCCTTATTGTGCATTTGGTACATATTGTAATTATCGTCTGTAATTATTTGCAGTGTTAAGGTGACACATCTTTACATTTTAAGCTACTTTTGGTATTCTTATTTGCTTTTGCATTGTACTTATACTTTTTGCACCTTTTGTACCTGGGTCATGACTGAAAATGGTCTATGGACCAACTCACCCACCCAGTTATCAAATGGCAAAATAAAAAAAAATAAAAGTAAAATAAAATAAAAAGTAGATCAGTTCAGATAATAGGTAAAAGGCAGGAAGAAATGAACACTTTCAACAGAATAGCCAGAGTCCAGGTAGTTAGCAAGGCTAATTGCTTTAGTTTGGTTGAGGTTAAACTAGCCATGGAGTTAAAGGGCTGGAAACTGTCACTTAAAATACCTAGAACTGAAGAAACAGTTCAAACACAGAAGACAATCTATGATTCTCTAATGCTAATCTGTTAGCAGTAAACCAAAGCAAAGTAATTGCAAAGCAGATAAAAAGCAGTACAAACAACAACAATCGAAAAAAACGAATGGATCCAGTTTAACAAACGTACTCGGAGACAGCCAGATACCACTATATTATGACATATTTAAATGGCATTATGACAGATAGGATCCAAATGCCATGCTTATACCCACATTACTACCTGACATGAAGGATTAGTCTGCAGTCATCAGAAGGATGTCTTACACCTTTTAAATGTTATATAATACCATCTCCTAAGGCACAACCTCATGCACTATACCACAAGGCATTAATGCAGAAAATGAAATATTGCAGATGTACATGTACATGAGTTACTTGCATAGAAATTTTAAATCATCAGCACTGGTTACTAAATATATGGCAATATTGTGATTATTCAGCGTTTTGTAATATGCAAATGTCAGAGGTTTAAACAAGATAATTTTTTTTTGAAGGCAGAACCCATCAAGTGAAGTCTGGTTTTCTGAACCTCTAGCTTGGTTAAACAACACAATTCACTTGAATTATCTCAAGTACAATTGAGTGTAGGTAAGACCCATCTTTATGTCATTGCCAACTATGGGGCCCCCTCCTTGAATCATGATATCCACTCAGCATACTTGGATCTACTTGAGTCAATCAAGATACAACCAAACACCCTGGTTTTGGGTGACTTTACTTACCCGTCCATAGACTGGGTAAATTATATGTGGTCTAACTCACTTGTCCAAAGGTTCCTGGACTTCGATAACTGCAATGCCCTGCACCATCTGGTCGGCACACCCACAGGGGGCTCAGACATCCTGGACCTTGTGCTCACCAACATGGGGGAATGCTGTACCACCCCTAGTGTGTGGCCATCCCTGATGAGATCTGACCACAAATCAATCTCGCTAGAAGTAACTATAACACAGGATCCTCCCTTAGCAACAACTAGACTAAAAAACTTCTTCAAGGCCAATTAAAACCTCTTATGTGATGGCATAAATATCTTCATAGTCTCTCCCACAACTTATGGAACAGACACCTATGCTGAGTTATACACCAATGCTTTATACAAGCACCTGTACAATTGTATTGATTCTGCCATACCTGATAGAATCAAAGCAAGATCTTCAAGGAAAAACAAATATGCCTGGTGGACAATTGCCTTTACCAGGCTATACAAGAGGAGAAAGAAACTGCTGTCTAAGAGTAGGAAGAAATGGCCTCAAAACTGGAAACACTCCTTTCTCAACCTAAACAAGCAAATGAGACTTCTAGTGAAGTCCTCCAAAGCTAACTATGACTCCACATTAGCTTCCCTAACTAAGGACAACCACAAGGCATTATTTAGTTACATCTGTAACCTCAAAGGTAAGGCCCAGATTTGTGCTGAACTCATAGTTAATGATACTACATATATAGAACCTGTGGATATAGCAAACCTGCTAGCTGACAGGTTCAGTAAAAATGTCACTCCACCATCCCTGCCACATATACCCCAAAGCATCCCTAACATCTATCTCCTGCCTAGTATCTCCAAGGATCTGTTCTTAAATGCCCTCTCCAAGGCCAAAAACACAGCCTCTATGGGACCAGACAACATCCCGGGCTGTGTTTGACATGGGTTAAAACAGGAATTAGCATCTCCATTAAGCACACTTTTCAATCACAGACTAAGCACTGGCTTCATCCAAGGGGAATGGAAAACAGCTACTGTCATCCCTTTGCACAAGGCCGGTGCATCCACGGACCATGGGAACTATAGACGCATTAGCCTGACCAGCCTTATCTGCAAGGCCATGGAATGAATCATCATGATCCTTATTAACAAAGATATAGAAAATCTCCAAATGCTCGACCCCACTGAGTTAGGCTTTGTCAAGGGGAGATCATGCCTATTAAACTTGGTGGACTTTTTCGAGACAGTCACCAAAGCCGTAGACGAGGGCAAATCTATGCATACAGCCTACCCAGACTTAGCCAAGGCCTTTGACACAATCCCCCCACTCAGGTATCATTGATAAACTCAGCCAGCTGGCTATGAACCCATATATTGTCAGGTGGGTTGCAAATGGTTCACTGACAGAACTCATACTGTCAAAATAAGGGACTCCAGAGGTGTTCCACAGGGATTGGTTCTGGGTCTCCTACTGTTCATAATCTACTTCTCCAAAGTACGAGCAAAAACTAAAGGACTGTGGCTGACAAAATTTGTTGATGACTGCAAACTGGGAGCAATCATTGAAACCCTAAGAGATGTCAACAGAAGGTATTACACAGACTAATGACAAGTGCCAAAGTCATGGTCTTAAACTTAATGCAAAAAAATGCATTATCATCCCCTCCAGTGAGGGTGATGTTCCTGCAATAGCAATACCCTAAGCACACAGTCAGTTGTGAGAGATCTAGGCACACAGGTTGACAGCAATCTTAAATTTGATCACCATGTCTCCACAGTGGTAAGAAGGGCATTTTATATTGCTCATATCATAAGTAAGGACATTGCCTCCAGAAAAAAAAAGAAGTTATAACCCCCCTGCACTCTGCCCTCATGAGGCCAGTAATAGAGTACAGCGCTCCCTTTGGAATTTTCCTTTCCAAACACCTGCAGCAATTGGAGAGACGTCAAAGGTGTCTTACATAGAAAATTCAGGATCTTCAAGAGCTGTCTTATGCTGATAGACAAAATCATTGTCACTTTACTCTTGTGTCATACAAACTGCTTAGAGGCAACCTGTGCCTTGTATATAGAGCAACCTCTGACCCAGCTTTAATGGAAATGCTGCACATTCGCAAGTCAAATGGCACATGGGTCACTTGCTCAAAGGACATTCACCTAGTATGTGGCATCAACAGAACTTGCTGGAGAGACAGATTTGTCTCACAGAGGTTGCCCCACCTTTGGAACAAGCTTCCTATTTATGTTAAACAAAGTCCCTCATTGGCCCTATTTAAGCACAATTTGGATGACTGAATGAGTAACTGGAAATTCACTCAAGGGGCTCCACCTGTGTCCCTCTTGGACAGGGAAATTAGGTGCTTATTTTAGTATCTGCTTAAACAGATACCCTTGGGAGCATGGGTTGAACTTAGTTAGGCTTGTAAGGATCCTTGGGCCATTAGCCTAGTAACTGCCTATGATCCTATGAACTTTATCATGGGGTAATGGAAAAAATGCATAGAGGAGATCTGGGGACCAAGACTGGGCAAGAGTATCTCTTGGAAGAAGAAAGGTAAGGCCAAGAGTTTGGAGCAAGGCTTCCCTAGGGATTAAGCAGCATCCTCACTTAGAGACCTCTTGCGATGCATCAGATAACATCTGTTCATTTTGTTGCTTAATGATTTGTTTGTCCCAGGAAGTGTTTTAATACAAGAAATCAATGTAATGTCCCATTCCTAAACTTTCATTGCTTCCCAACATAGGGAGGAAAACATGGGTCTATCTTATTTGTTGATGAGCCATACCACAACCATATTGTCAAAGTGAATGGCAGTCATACTCTGAGGAAGGTAGTCTTGAGATGCCTGCAATGATAGGAGGACCATTTTCATTTCTAAGATATTAATGTGCAATTGAATGTCCTTCTTTTCTATGTTGCAGTATTCTGTCCCTCCATCCTTCCCCCTGCATCTTCTCCCTTTCTTGGATGACCTATTTGTTTTCTTAGGGCTAATGTTCCTCATGAAACCTCCTTGTTCTGAGGATGGTACGTTTGGACATCCCTTTTATGGCTGACATTGTCAGACTATACATGTGACGTCCTATGTACTGCCAGTGGCTAGAAGCTTTCATATACTGGCTGGACGTCAGGTCGTAGGGTGGAAGACAACCCATATGTAAAGAATACTGTGACACAGAACAGAAGGACATGTATAGTTATGATAAGATATAACACAACGATTCTTTCTCAGTATGGGCGATATCACACCCTAAAGAGTGATGGAAAACTTCTGGGGGCCCTATATACTATGGATAGTAATCAATAGTAATCCGATGTGAGGTAATAGATACTTTGAAGGGGGGGAATTTGAACAAAAAATTACAACATCATCTTGGCACAACTCATAGCACGTGGTATTCATAATAGATTATTAGAATTAATCTGGAGCAAAATTGACTTCATTTTTTAAGCATTGCAATGAGGTGAAAGCTAATGAAGACCAGACTAGGGCCCAGCCCTGGTACTGTCAGACTCTCACCCACTAAAACACTCCCTAACACTGGGACAATTCTAGCCCACTAGAGATCATATCCTTAGCTTGCTGTATAATAAACAGCATTGGTTCTCCATACCACCATCAATTGGAATCGAACTCACCAATCATCGGTTTAACACCCGATGCCCCAACCTACTGCACCAAGCAGAACTCATTGGGTGAATCTATGATCAACCAACTTTTGTCTTGACAATTTTTTTATGTTCTATTTAAAATTCTTTTCAGGTTTTGATTTTAGTAGTTGAAAATAGGCAAAATGTGATAGTTTTTTATAGATCTTTTGCTGCTGGCTGTGTATGGTTTGGTTTAATTATTATTTTTGTCTCTCTGACTATAACAACTAGTCTTCTTCTTCTCCTTTTGGCTGTGCCTGTTAGGGATCACCATTGTGCATCATCAGTCTGTAGAACAAGTGGCAGTAGAGTTTTAATGTGTCAAGTCGCCAGCCCTGCACCCAACCTTTCTCAGGAGGCACATGCACGCACACACTCAGGGCCAGTTTAGAATGTCCAATCCACCTGCAGCATGTCTTGGGAATGTGGGAGGAAAGCAGAGTACCTGGAGGAAACCCACACAAACACAGGAAGGACACGCAGACTCCACACAGAAGGCACCCCAGCCAAGAATTGAACTAGAGAACCTCTTGCTGTGAGGTGAAAGTGCAAACCACTGTGTCACTGTGCTGCCATCCATCCAGCTATAAAGACTAATCTGCTGGAGTTTTTCAAATGTTAAATGTTATTCATCATCATAACATTGTGTACACAAGTTACTTCAGTTAGTAACTAGTCATCTTATTTTGGCTTTTCCCAGTTAGGGGGTGCCATAATGGAACAACAGTCCACAGAATGATTGGGAGTGGAGTTTTATGGTGTTGAGTTGCCAGCCCAGTGCACAACCTTCCACTAGAGGCACATGCACACACTCACACCTAGGGCCAATTTAGAGTGTCCAATCCAACAACAGCATGTCTTTGAAATGTGGAAGAAAACCAGAGCACCTGGAAGAAACCCATGCAACTACAATTCAGGGGACTTTATATTAATTTTTGACTTAAGGATGAGCTCTGTTGTGGAGATGGATCGTGAGCCCAAAAGTGACCCAGGCAAGGGGCTTTGATTGGAGGAAGAGGAGTGAAAAGGTGTGACCTGTTTGCCTCTCCTGAAGGACTTTAGAAGGTGACATGTGCATGGAAGCATACAGAAAATGGTGAGTTCAGACTTGTGAGAGATGCACTTATATAACCAGACTGGAAGCCATGCACTCTCAAGCCAAGTCCGGAATAGCTGGTCAAGAGGAGAAGGTCAACACCTGCACCACACCACATGCAACACATAGCCCTCTGGAACACCCATCATCACAGCTCTCACATAAAAACACAAACCACACACCCACCTTCATGGAGGCTCTCATTAGAAATCTACCCAAACAGCAGAGACCTCCAAGACAGAAATGTACTCAACCACCACAACACAGCACAAATCACAAGACACATAGCTCACCTATGCAGGGTACCCCTCAACCTAAGCTCCTAAGGCAAAACAGCTTGCCCAATGCACTAATCATAGGTGACTCGATAGTGAGGCACATTGATGTCCCACTCACTAGGTTGAATAAGGATAAGGTAACACTCAGCTGTCTATCACGTGCCAGAATCCGGTACATAACACACGCACTCAGGTCACTCCACAACAAGTACAAGTATGACTCTGTCACTGGCCATGTGGATGTGAATGACCTGAGATGCACCTCTCTGGATTACATGAAAAGAGACATGGAGGAGCTCTCGGATTATGTAGCCCAGGCAGGTATGACCTTAGCCCTGAGAAGCATCCTACCATCATCCAGAATGATACCGCAGTACAAGCAGAAAATGATTGACTTCAACAATTGGCTAAGTTTCTGGTATCTTTCTAAAGGGATCCAGTATCTGTCTGCTTGGGATGACATGATTGACAGTCCTCGATGCTTTCTCAGAGATGGCCTGCATCTATCACCCCTGGGTTGCCGGATACTTGCTAAGGATCTTGTCACCGCTATAGTGCATTTTTAGGCGATATTCCAAAGACCAAATTACCACCATAACAGTTATAAATAAATGCAATCTGAGGGTCATGCTGCTCAATGCTAGAAGTCTAAATCTCAAAATGCACTTGCTCAAAGCACTCCTCAAAATGGAGAGCATCGACATTTGTGCTGTAATGGAGACCTGGTTTAAAGCAGCAGAAAGTACCCCTACACTACCAGGCTATGACTCATTCCACACCCTTTGGCCCCAGAACATGGACTGAAGCTCCAAAGGTGGTAGTGTCTCCATATTCATAAAGGATATGCACACCTCCAGACTAGTAGCCCAGCATAATGCATCTGAGATACTTCAGTACAACTAACATTGGGTAAGATGGCAATTCAAGTGTTTCACTCCACATCCCTAAGCACCCCAGAAACTATTAGGGTCCAGCCCAACACTCTCATACTAGGTGACTTCAACTGGCTCTACATCAACTGAAAAAACTACTCATGCAACAATACACTGGCCCAATGCTTCCTGGAATTCATCAATTCCAGTGCCCTGGACCAGTTCATTCTTAACCGTACTAGAGGAAGCAACATCCTTGACCTGGTTATTACTAACATGGGCAACCATTGCTCTACACCAGCAGTCAATTCCTCCATGGCTTGATCCAACCACAAACTAATCACCATAGAAATCCACATCTCACCCACACCCCCCGCAAAAGTAACCACCATGAAAAACTTCTCCAAAGCTGACTTTGGGCTTCTAAAAACAGAGGTGGCTAACTTCACGGGAGCCATGTCAATGGAAAATAGATGCATGACTGCCGTATCATACACCAATGCACTGTACGAACATGTGCATAAATGCATTGAACTAGCCAGGTCTATATCACGGAATCGAATGTTGTGAATGCCGAATACCGGAAGGTCGAACTTGGTAGTTCGAAAGTTGAGAATGTCGAAGATGCGGAAACCCGAATTCTTTCCCAGGGAAAGAATTCAGTTGGACGTTTCTGAGGCTTTGGCATTTTCGGACCTCGTCAAGGTAAGTGTACAAATGGGTAGTGACGGACTTTAGGGTTAGTGTGCGGGTCAGGTAAGTGTGTGATAGTGACAGACTTTAGGGTTAGGGCATGGGTCAGGTAAGTGTGCAGTAATGATGGACTTTAGGGTTAGGGCACGGGTCAGGTAAGTGTGCGGTAGTGCCAGACTTTAGGGTTAGGGCTGGGTTAAGGATAGTGCATAGATAGTGGTGTATGTTAGGTTTAGTGTAGGTTTTGAAGGTGTTTGGTGTGATTGTGTTATATGTGTGTTTTTCGGAACAGCAAATTTTTTCCCTGGGAAAAAATTCACTGTTTTGAAGTGTCGATGTTATCCGAATTTGATCTTCCAAATTTGAACTTATGGTGTTCGACATTTTGGAAGTTTGATTTCGTGATATAGACCCAACTAGCCATACCCAACAGAACCAAGATGCTCTCCTCCAAAAACAGGAAGCCGGTCTGGTGGTCCCCTGTCATTAATAAACTCTACAAGAGAAGGAAGAAACTGTTGCAGAAAAAGGTGAAGTCCCAAGATTGGAAAAACTCCCTTTTTAGCCTCAACAAAAGATTGAGATCCCTCAGCAAAACCTCTAAAGCCAGCTATGAAGGCAGAATTGTGGCAGACACTAAAAACAACCACAAAGCCTTCTATAGTTATATCAACAATCTCCATGGCAATACCCAGGTTTGCTCTGAGTTACTGCACAATGATACCTCCTATACTGAGCCAACAGATATTGCCAACATACTGGCCGACATATTCAATGTCAACTTTACCCCTCTCACCCCCCCAAAGGTCCGATCACAATACCGGAGGAATGCAGAGCACCCAGCATTACTGCAGCATAGGTTAAAGCTGCATTGTCCAAGACCAAGAATACAGCTTCCATGGGACCAGACAATATCCATGGATGTGTTCTACATGACCTACAAAGTAAAGTGACACCACATCTGCCCTGTTCAATCACAGCCTCACCACAGGCTTTGTCCCTAATGAATGGTGCACTGCTACAGTCATCCCTCCCATAAAGGGGGAGCGACTACAGACCCTGGGAATTATTGCCCCATTAGCCTGATGAGTCTGATATGTAAGGCTATGGAGTGCATTATCATGGACCTAATTAACAAGGATATATGGAATCTCCAAACTCTAGATCCCACGCAATTTGGTTTTGTGAAAGGAAGATCATGCCTGCTCAACCTGATTAACTTCTTTGAGTCAGTCGCCAGAGCTGTGGATGACAGCAAGGCAGTTCATACAGCCTACCTCGATCTGCCCAAGGCCTTTGATAGAATTCCCCAGTCAGGAATTATTGATAAACTCCCCAAACTAGACATCAACCCCTATATCACTAGATGGGTTGCAAATTGGCTCACAGATAGAATCCAGAGTGTGAAAGTAGATGACTCCAAGTCAGACCGCTGAGAAGTCATAAGTGGAGTCCCACAGGGATTGGTCCTGGGTCCTCTCCTGTTTGGCATCTTCTTCTCAGAAGTCCAGGCCAACAAGAAGGGACTCTAGATGACTAAGTTTCCAGACAACTGCAAGCTGGGAGCCATTATTAATTCCCCAAGTGATGTAGGCATCCTACAGAAAGGCCTCACTGAGACCAATGGCTGGTGTTGAAACCATGTTCTTAAACTTAATGCCAAAAAATGCATTGTCATCCCCTTTGGGAAAAACTCAGTTCCCACTAATGACCACATTGATGGGAGGCCACTGAACACTGAAGGTGTTAGAAGAGATCTGGGGACACAGGCTGACAACAACCTCTCCTTCGACCACCACATTGCCACTGTGGTCAGAAAGTCCTTCTATGTGGCACATCTCATTACCAAGGGTTTTGCTTCCAGGAAGAAAGAGATCATCATCTCTCTCTACTCTTCTCTCATTAGGCCAATCATTGAGTATAATGCCTCATTTGGCATGTACCTCACTAGACACATGCAACAGCTGGAAAGGCCACAAAAGTACCTCAAGAATAGGATCCTAGGCTTTAAACACATGTCGTACATGGACAGACTCAAAAACTCCAGCTATTTTCTGTCTCATATCGTCTACTAAGAGGTGACCCAGCTCTGTTAGAAATGCTACATCTAAAGAAATCCCAATCCCTCCACACCACATGCTCCAGAGACCTCAACCTCATTACCACAATCAACAGAACATGCTGGAGGGACAAGTTCATAACTCAGAGACTGTCCATGCTCTGGAATAGACTTCCCATACATGTCAAGCAGAGCACCTCACTGGCCCTCTTCAAGAGAAATGTTGATGAGTGGATGGGAAATAGAAAGTTCACCCCGGGGATCACTCCAGTGGCTCTACTTGATAGAGGCACTGGGAACTAACATCTGGCAGCATGATGCCAGAGCACTTCTATGGGCTAGGCATGTAAAGGCTCCAGGGCCGTTAGCCTAGTACACACCTATGAACCTATGTGGTTCAGTAAGAGACAGTCACAAGATCACATGCAAGAGTGGCCAACATGCAACTCGAGTAGACTTCCTCATACTAAAGAAAGGGTGCTTGAGTACAATCAGTGATAGCAAAGTCATCCCCAGTGATACAGTTGGCCCACAATATTAATCACTGGTTGCCACAAACAGCTGCAAGCAGTGATCACAGAAGGTCCTAAGTTCAACAGAAAAGGCTGAAATTCTAGAAGTTGCCTGAAGAGAAAGCACAAGAGTTCAAGGAATTATTCAGGGCTCTAGCACCTCAAGAAGAAGAGGAAACAGGTGCAGCTAAAGAAGAAGAATGGCAGTGCCTCAAAACAGCATGTGGTGAGGACTACAGAACAGGTACACGGATAAGCCATGTGTGGAAACATGGTACATAAGGAAAGCAGGTGGTGAAATACAGAGGTCCAGCACATCATCAAAAGAAAGAAGAAGTGCAAAAAGTGTGAGGTAGAAAAGATAGATCAGGCAAAGAAGGAATACTGGATGGTTAACAAAGAGGCTGAGAGAGGCATTGCATTAGCAAAGATCAAGGCATCAGAAGCACTCTGCCAGCTACTGGAAAGTGACTCAGCAGATGGCATAAAGAAAATCACATTAGCTAGCAAGGCAAGGACAGAGAGATAAAGAAGATAATCAGATACCCTTTGTAAAGTATACCAGCAAGAACCTGTTCACCAGCCCACAGAAAATCAAAGGTAGATGAAAGGAATACTTTCAGCAGTTTCTGAATGAAGAAAACTCCACAAAAGCTGTACCCCATACACAGCCTAGAGTGAAAGAAGAGAAGCAGCCTATCCTAGAAGACATAATAACAGCAATAAGGAAAATGGAGTCATGGAAAGCAGCAGGCTGAGATTAGGTCACAGCAGATATGATTAACATGTTGGGTGAGACGGGGAGACATGTCTCCTGAGGATATTCATAGCAATGCAGAGAGAAAGGCATAGAGAATAAGTATACAAGTTCCAGTGTACAAGAACAAAGGGGACATCTAAAACTCTGGGCAGTGCAGAGGTATTAAACGCCTGTCACATTACTTGAAAATCCCAGAAAAGGTGACTGATAAACAAAT
Source organism: Protopterus annectens (assembly GCF_019279795.1). NCBI lineage: Eukaryota > Metazoa > Chordata > Ceratodontiformes > Protopteridae > Protopterus > Protopterus annectens. The sequence continues at coordinate 514,809,879 of NC_056728.1, read as the reverse complement.
ACACAAAGGAGTAAAAAGTAAGATGGGAGATGAGTTATTTAGAGTCATATCAGGATGCAGCACAACTGACACAATCTTTGCACTGAGATAGACAGTTGATAAAAAGCTAGAGATGAGGAGAGAGTCCATCTGGCATTCCAAGACTTGGAGAAAGCCTGTGACAAGGTCTCAGTAAAGTTGATTTGGGCAGTTATGCAGTGGTTTGACATCCTAGCATCATCGGTATAATTAGTTCAGGCTATGTACAAGGACACAGTAATTCAAGTATGAACAGTGTTTGGTCTCACAGAGGTTTCCTTAGAGGGAATGGATGTGCATCAAGGTTCAGCTCTGAGCCACAGCTGTTCATACTGGTCAAGGGTTACATTGGCAAACCCGTCAGAGGGAACAGATCAACAGATCGACAAAACTGCAGTATACAGATGATGTGGCATTACAGGCACACTCTGAGCAAGAGCAAAGGGTAGAGGAATGGAATCCAAAACTGAAGGCACATGGGATAAAACTGAGTACAGATAAGACAGTTGTAATGAGAGCAAATAGGGAAAATCAGAAGACGTTGAAAATTGAGACAGAGGAAAATGGTGGATAAAGTTAACAGCTTCAAGTCTCTGGGAAGGGTTGTGGGGGAGAAGGGAAGTTTGAAGGAGGATGTCAAAGCCAGAATCAGAGGGGCTGCATCCAACTGGCACAGAGTGGTAGGGGGAGTGTATGACAGAAGAATGCCAAAGAAGCTGAAAAGTAAAGTATCCAAAACTGTGGTGTGACCAGTACTACTCTATGGTACAGAAACCTGGGCAGTAAAGGAAGAGGAGTGCAGGAAGCTAGAGGTGATGGAGATGAAGTGTCTGAGACAGGTGGTAAGATGCACACTACAGGACAGGCAAAGAAATGAGGACATCAGAGCAGAAGCCAAATTAAATCCAATTAAAAAGGTCAAAGAGAAAAGATTACTGTGGTTTGGAAGCATGTGTACAAAGGTATAAGGCAGTCTGGTGAGGAAGATCTGAGACCAACAGGAAGATTGGAAGAGGAAATGAGTGCATCCAGCAAAGAGATAAATGGACTGTATGAGAGAAGACCTGCAACAGTTAGGCATGACTGCAAAGACTATAGGATAGTGCAGATGATAGCAGGGATGTGTTATTTACCATTATACCATGACCCCCCATTAATATTCCAAAACATGCACGCTGATTGGCCAGCGTGCACGTTGTAAATCGACTTATACTAATGGAAAAAGGTCCGGTCGCCCAGACTTTTTCCATTACTATAAGTTTCTTTTAAAACACTGTCTCGCTATGTTAAAAGAGTTTAACATAGCGACACAGGTTTAAAAAAAGCAACGAAGATCTCCGTTGCTTTTTTTAAAGCTGTCTCGCTATGTTAAACTCCTTTAACATAGCGACACAGTGTGTAAAAAGCAATGAAAATCTTGCTTTCTCCGTTACTTTTTTTTTAAACCTGTCTCGCTATGTTAAATGGGTTTAACATAGCGAGACAGCTTTAAAATAAGCAACGGAGATCTCAGTTGCTTATTTTAAAGCTGTCTCGCTATGTTAAACCCATTTAACATAGCCAAACAGTAAAAAGCAATGGAAATCTTGCTTTCTCCTTTGCTTTTGGCCACAGCTCTGATGTATTGCGTAGACATGCGCAGTACATCAGAACTGCCGTGGATACCAGACAGCTGCGGAAGGGCAGCAAAGAGGCATTATACAATGACATTATTTAAGAAAAGTAATTATTTATTTTCTTAAATAATGTCATAGTATAATAGCAATAACCCACTTCTGGGTGTGGGTAATGCGGTATTTACCCACAGTTGTCTTTGTTTGGTCCCTCTGGCTTCGCCCTCGGGACCAAACCATGCCAACCGTGGGTAAATCCCGCATTACCCACACCCAGGCATGGGTTATTGCTATAGTATATTTCACTATTTAAAAATTACTGATAAAAATCTGTATACTAAAATCAATGATAGCTTGTGATGTGCTGGGTATGTTTTCCATGGCATTTTGAAAATAGGGTCAACTAGTGTATCAGGCAGTAGATAACTGGATTATTTGTTTTTGGGGATGGGATAAATACATGTCTGTGTGTGTCATGCGCATACAGTAAAGCTATATTTATGAGAATAACGGTCATATAACAATGTCAGAATTATTACTGTAGGATAAGAGGTGATTATAATTATTTATTTATTTCTTAAACAGTAGACACTTTTTTTTTTTTTTTTGCTATCTTTGCCCATGCTATCTTTCAATCATCAGCCTCTTCTTGGCCAATGAGTCCTTATGTTCCCCATCACTGAAGTGAGGATGAACAAGGAGGAGTCATCAACAGCACAGCAACTGAGGCTTTTTGAGATTTCCTATTTGATTCCTTAACTTCTGCAGATATATGGCAAAGCATCAGGGGGGGATCTACAGGGGGTTGAGAATGGAGGATGTGCCCGCACTTCTGTAAATTACTTTACCATCAAGCAACCCTGCACTTCTCCCGAACCATGAGTGGCAGTCTCTTTGGTCTACAACAGGGACATCCCATAACCCAGTGTGCCCCTAAAGTACCATCTATCCACCCCTTGGGAGAGGCAACTGGACCATACTCTTTCACTCCTTCTTCTTCTTGCCTGGCTGGTCTAGTGCTAAGGTTACTAACTAAAGCCCCACTGCTTTGGCTTTAGTCAGGACTCCATCCCTCTTTGCCACGAACAATGCTATTTTACAGCAAAGTTGCAGGAATACTTGTACAGGTTGCTGACACAATTTTGTTGAAGTGAGTTCTTGGATGCTGATATTGACTACAATGTTGCAGATAACAATGTAATATGTAAATGTGCCACAGTGAACTCAAATAAATTGGCGCACAATGGAGTACCTCACTAGTAATGGTGCACTGTACATTATGTGCAAATAATTCATAAGAAACGAAACTTTCTGTCAAAGCATGATGTATATTAACAAAATTATGGAAAGAATCTCACAATTCAAGCATCCTGACAGTCTTACATACATATCTATAACAGAATATCTCCAGTAAGCTTAAAGACAGCTACAGACTATCACAGTAAGTCTGCTATTGTAATAACATGCAAGCTACCTCTTACAGATTCCAATGGAATCCATACATTTTTTAATAAAAAATTAATAAAGGTGAAGGGCAATCACAGCCACACCACCACAGCTAATATTTGCTAACAATGGGTGTAGGACTTGCATGAGATCACAGGTAGCACACCCACACAAGGAAAGTGGGAGCTAAAAAAGAAGATGTGGGGTAATGGTGGAGTAGAGGGACACACAAGAGGGATGTTTGAATAGGAAACTCTGAGGGAAAGTCATGGGGATTTTTTTCTTTTGGTGGAAATAGGCCCCATTTTTTGTTTGTTATGAACAGAAGGAAAAAGTAAAGACAGGGAAAGAGGAGAAGGCCATCACAACAGGTACACCTTAAGAACAAATATCACAACACATGACAGACAAAATTGGGAAAAAATAGTAAGGAAAGGTAAGTTACACAGAGAACACATTGCATAACATGGGCAATGGAAAGTTGTCAAACTGGGTTGGGATGCATACCCACCATGGCAAAATGCAGAAAAACATATCTACCTATGCATTATCACATTATGAGATGTTGCAAACTTTGTGGCAGCCATACAAGGATGTCTACGACCAATGGTAAATTTGTGTTGTAGGGTAATAAATAAGTATCACAGTATACATTGGATAAATAAACACATATCCAAGTAGTCTGTCAGCAGAGTAAGTACAAGCCAAGCAACATTTCAGATGAGCAAATGCAGCTCTAAGAATACTAGAGAACTGAACCTACAACTATGCATGTGAAAGGAAAGCTAGCAAGCACAGTCCCAAACAGCAATATTGTAACAAACTGACTGCTAAATAGACAAGTAGTTGTATACAACACAAACAGATGTACAATGGAATGCATATATGTGACATACATATGCCATGTCAAAGGCAACACACAGGTATAGATGTATATGTATGACTGTCAGTGGCCTAAATCGAACCTACATTAAAGCAATTTCAATACACATACACACACCAATGACTTGTAAAGATATTTCCAAAAATGTAGCACTAGAGCTTAAAAAAAAATTCAGGTTGTGCACATGAATTTCAACAATGTACATTGAATGTATTGCAAGCAGTAGCCAGTGACTTATGTGCAGATATCCTATATCTGTAAAATGGCCATACATTTGCCACATGTTCGCCATGGGAGTTAAGATAATGTTTAAGGTGTTTACCCCAGAAACAAGAAGTACAGGGTTTGATTCTCACTGATGGAAATTGTCTAGGCTTAAAATGGCTCATAAGGGTAGTATCCTAGACTCTGGAATAGACTGCCTATACATGTCAAGCAGAGCGCCTATTTGGCCATCTTCAAAAGGAACCTTGATGATTGAATGGGAGATAGGAAATTCACCTCGGGGATTATGTCAGTCACCCTGCCAGACAGGGATCCAGGGAAGAAATAGCCAGGAAATTGTTATGGCTAGGCTGGTATAGGCCCTAGGGCTGATAGCCTAGTACCAACCTATGAACGTATGAACCTATGAAGTTAGCCTAATGATTACCTCCTTTGTCTTGGATGGTGTAGTGGTTAAAGTGTTTACCTGACAGATATTATGCAGCTATGAAGGTGGAAGTGAGGTGGACAACCTGGGCCAACATCAAGGAAGGCGATAAACCAGGACAAGAAAGAAAGAAAGGATGCACATTGCAAATGCATGTGCACTGATCAGAGAATGCTGTCCAAGCCTACCCAAATATATTTAAGCAAATGGCAAATGTGGGTCACATGGGCAAATATATTTAAACAAATGGCAGATATATGTCACATTGGCAGACTGTATTGGGAATGTCCACAATAATGGGCATGTATAAATCCCACATACACAGTAATGTTCAATCATGTAAGATCAAAATGCATAGGTAAGCAAGCTAAGAATTTCAGTCACATACACATATCCTGTCATGCTAATGCTGAATAAACAACCACAGGTGTATGTCACGCACCCATGTCATGTACCCTGCTCATTACTGAGGAGAGGACACTCCTGTGAGCATCATTACAGCACATCAATGATAAGTCAGCAAATGCTAAAATGTCAAAGGTACAATGGTGTTTCAGTATAGATTGGACTATGTGCAGAGACATGTAGTATCATTAGTTAATGTGTACAAATATTTCTGGAAGGTTTGAAAATATGTGAATAAGGAATGAATGTGGAAATGTAACATAGAGCACACATGGTGTAGTGTACTGTTACTGAATAAATTATCATTACCACGATGTGTACATTAATGTTAAATTGGCATTTTACGCAGTCGGAAAAGTAGGACTACCCATAGGTATAACATACCTGTATATGACTCCACATATCATCAGTACTGCCAACACAAGGAATACGACAACACATCATGCCAGTGGGACAGCATGACAACTGTCACCTAGAACACCTGGAAAATGACATGTCCATAGGTTGCACATAGATGATATGGCAATACACAAATCTTAACCATGCACAGTGGTAGTGCTGGACTAAGGATAACATCTGTTGTGTGCCAGTTTCTGTCAGTAAAACACATGCTTACAAGGTAATTGTTGCAGTACTAGCTGCAGGTTAGCAGCCACAACGTATGGACAGCTGAATGTGGGTGGAAAGTATTATGTGTTAATGTGTGTTATGCAGACATTGAAACATAATTAAATACCACATGACAATATCTGCATGGTATGTTTTCACATGTAGCACATAAGCATGGCAGCTACATGGTATGCATACACAAGAGTGTGTATAAAGTCCAGTCAATTATATGGCAATCAACATGTTGGTTATAGTTATGGCTATAGTTATAGACATGTCCAATAAAAGAACATGTCAGGTAGAATGTATTCATCACCAATGTGAATAGTTCAATCAAGGCCATATAATGGCATACATAACAGCTTACCACTAGAAATCATGACATCACCTGAACATTTCCTTATTGACCAGCATGAAGCATGGCAAGCATAAGCAAAACAAGCATATTTAAACAACTCTTAGATTTCCTTCTGAAGAACAAAATTCTTTCACCCGATCAGCATGGCTTCCGTCCAGGTCATAGCACATCTACTGCACTACTATCCTTCTTAGATATACTCAACAAAGCCCATGACACTGGAAATATAGTATCATCCTTATTCATGAACCTATCAAAGGCTTTCAATACTATCAATCACTCGGTCCTCCTTTCTAAGCTCTCCAGTATAGGCCTTTCTTCACAATCACTTACCTGGTTTAAAAGCTAGCTCTCTAACAGAGAGGATGCTGTTAAATGGCAGAACTCCATTTCCCCCTATATTCACAGCCCTACAGGAGTACCCCAAGGCTCAATATTAGGCCGACTTCTGTTTAATATTTTCATGAACAATCTCCACCAAGCTATCCAGCAGGGTTCCCTAATCCAGTATGCAGATGACTCCACTATAGTCTGCTCTGCTGTCAACTCAGATATATTAAAACAACTCACCAAAGGTGCATTTTCTACTGTGGAAAATTGGCTCCACAATAACCACGTTTCTTTAAATCCCAAAAAGACCAAACTTATGATCTTTACTCCCAAGAGAAATTCTCCTTTTAATAAAGCCAACTTCAAAATACTCTCCCTTAATTCTACCAAAATCAAGTCAGTGACCTCTGCTAAATTGTCAGGTGTTACAATTGATGACAACCTTAAATTTAATCTTCACATACGAAACAATAGTTGCAAGACCCACAAAGTACTTGGGCTTCTCTATAGACATAATAAGTTCCTCTCCCTCCCTGTCAGACAAACAGCCCTATCTTATCTTTTACCCTCTCTAACTTATGGTGTCCTTTACTAACTAACCTACAGTCTTCATAAAAAACAAAATTAGAAACATGCTATAACAAGATCGCTAAATTTGCCACAAAGAGCTGCCACTGTACTCACCACTGTATTTCCCTAAAACAACTTCAATGGCTGGAATTCCCTCACCACTTACTCCTCCTTCAGCTCACAATTACTCACAAGTTGATATATAAACCTCCGCCCTGCACTCATCTCTTTATTTGCCCTCTGTAATCCTGTCAAGCCTCTTCATATTGAACACCAATATCTCTAACAAATTCATAAACTTCAGCTACCTACAGGTCAACTATTATACTCATGGAACATTGCTAAACTATGGCATAATCTATCCGCTTACAACAATATCCTTCCTGTTTTAAAGCTGCAGTGCACAACCATCTTCTCTTCAAGTGGACGTGTAACTGGTCCACTACTCACTCAGCCATTACTTAATCTTCCAATTTTAACCCCAAGACTTTACCCCTAGTTTTAGCTAATAAATGTTTCCTTTTCTTCTGACTAACTTTTATTTTACTCTACACCTCCTCTTAATTCCATTACACCTTATTCATCCCTCCCTCCTTTCTTTTTCCTTTCCTTTTTTCATCTGCCTTCTTGTTCACTCCTTCTGCATCTGCCTCTCTCCCTCTTCCTTTTCCTTCCTTCCCCTATTATACGATAAAGTAACTGCTGCTTACCTTTTAACCAAACTGTATTTACATTTAGATACTCAGCTTGGTTGTCTTTCTTAAGGCCTTACCATGCTACACTTCTCTTCTTGCATACATCAAACAAATCTTGATGTAATTGTTTTGCTTTGCAGTATGTCCTGTTATTATTGTACCCATGTACTATGAATATTCTCATTCCCTTATGTCAAGATGCTTGTAGCTGGTTTATTTATTTCTATGTAAATTCTGTTAATTCTTTTCAAGAAAATTGTTGTTTATTTCATTCTATGTATATTCTGTAAATTCTTTCATGAAAATTTTATGTACATCTTTATGAACATTCTGAACTTATATGTTAATTTCTGCTCATTTTTAGTGTACTTGCTCTGTCAATCTGGAGCTAAATCTTTTTTTTTTTTTTGAACTCTGAACTTTTATGATAAATCCTGTAAATCTTTTTGCACTTGCTTAGTCACTAAATGGTGCTTTTTTCCCCGGGCCTCCACTAAAAATGGAGTCATTTTGGCCCAGTGGACTTTCCTGATAAACAAATTTCAATAAATAAATAAATACATAAATAAATAATATATTCATAAACACAGGATACAAGTATGTTGTAACAAAAACACCCAAGTGTTGTGGGTAGATGCAAGATGCAATACCAAGGTTGAACTGAAGGGCACACTACACAGAGTGAAAGCAACAGTGTGAATACTGACACAGCATAACCCCAAATCACTAAGAAACATATCCACACATACAAATGTACCAACACATGCATTATAAGCAGCAGTCAAAACACTACTTTTATATAAAACATGCACCATGCAATATGTGTGACAGATACACAAACCCAACTGTCATTTAGGCTGTGGCTTACATTTAAAAAATACATACTCAGCAAACATGGCTTGATGCTAAATGATATTTCAACATATTTGTATTTCAATCAGATGTTTAAGCAGAGGTATCCTGTGATTATTACACTTACCTTACTGATGCATGATGGATATTCATGGTCTTTCTTAGCAATATAAATGGTAATGTAAAAATTACAGGCTGTAGCAAGGATCAGATGCATTTTACTAAACAAAACAGAAAAATTAAGTAACATACCTGTCTCCCTCAACTGCTACTGAAGCCTGTGCATCCACTCGATGCACAGGTCATGATTATGGCTCCTGTCCCCATCGCCTGAAAAAAGGAAAGATCAACTATGAATGATGTAGTCTTCAAATAACAGGGATATACATTGTTCAGATCAGGTTCTAAAAAAATTGCTTCTGAAGATCACAAGACACATTTTGCAATGCCACACACAGGCTTTTACATATTTGAACACAGTTTGGAGGGTAAGAGATTCATACCTGCCACTCTAATGTACATCCACACTTGAAACCTGATATCTACCTGCCTAGCTAATCCATCTTGCCTGAAAGGCTCTGTTGTGAATGCAGTGAAAACACTTGGGGTTATGACATCAGCTGGCTGGGGATGGACTACTAATATGGATCATGCCTTAGGATTGCAAAAAATGAACATGCATGTAAGTAAATAATTAGCAAGAATGAATTTATGTCACGACTGTGGTCACACCCAGTAACACCAATGGAAAAAAATCATACCTCAGACAGCGGGTCAGTGGGACAGTGTCATACATTTAAATGTTATTCCTAGGCAAAGTGTACATCACAAATCAAATGCATACATGACTGTATCTCCCTTTTCTGCATTTCAGCTGTATAACTGACCATCTGACTCCCTCAAAAGATAAAGATGAGGTGGCTCTTGAGGTGAACTTAATAATGAATGACAAAATCAAACATGATAGCAATTTTGCAAATAATACCATATTCCGCAAGAAGTTTTGTCAGAAATATAACAGTCTGTTCCAAGCTGTGCACATAACCCTATACTTAAAGATTTGCTGTTAACAGAACATTATGGATTACAAAGACATTTGCAGAAATTCAGTGAATAACCACATTATTCATGACCATGCACAAAATAAATGTTAATATAAATAAGGAGTTATGTAGAGAAGAATATTTGACAATGTGTGACATAAACCAAGATAACAATATAATGATATGTTTCCACTATGTGGATTTGAAACCACAGCATGCCAAGATATACGCGTGCTGGCAGGCTGAGCAAACAGGAAGCACATTTTTCTTCTTAACAAGCAGGTGCTGCATGTATTTATCTATAGTCCCATGGATAATGGATGAATTCTGAGACTTTCGATACTTATTGACCATTATAGTCTAAAGAAATAACAGATAACACATAATTGAAAACATATGAGTAATCAATTGGATAATCATTCCCCTTGGCTTAAACAAATGGGACTGTAGTAAGAATGTTCACTTTATTAGGAGGAATGAAACACAGAAATAAAGAAGTTATATGATGGAAAATAATTTATTGATGGAAAAGAGACTTACAGCTACAAAGGTGAGAATTATGTATATTACAAACATTAGTAAATCAATTAAAAACATGGGAAGAGAAACCATACTTACATAGACAGCAGTCACCATACCTTCTTAAGTATCCAAATGAGCTAATTGTCAAAACAGCAACTTAATGCTTATAAAAGCCGGGTCTATATCACAACGTCGAACTTACAAAGGTTTGATCATTGTAATATCGAACCCTAAAGTCCGAAACCCAACAAAACTGAGAACACAGAACAGCGATTATTTCCCAGGGAAAAAATCGCTGATCCATGACAAAAAAAAGTAACCTTAAACTTAAACTAAATTGGGGGGCTAAGCCCCCCACAACCCCATCGGGGGGCTGTGCCCCCCCACTTAAATATACCAACTCTGAGATCGCACCACAGTGGAGGAAATAGCAACGCTCTGAAAATGTCCCACTGATTTTTTTTCCCTGGGAAAAAGTCGATGTGCCTTGGCTTCGCTATTTTCAACTTTCGGCCTTTAGGGTTTGATATTACAATGTTTGAACTTGTTTTAGTTTGACATTGTAATATAGACCCACAAAAGCCATGTATATATTTGGGACACAGCTATATCTCTAAATTCTTTAGGAATTCTCAGGTATACATAGGATTGTGACACTTACTGCAGGCATCCATTGTCTGCCTCTGCATCTCAGGAACCCTACAATGAAGCTGCTCTGCATTCCTCCAATGCAGGACATCATAACAGTGGTGAACTTGCAGTCCAATCTGATAGATTCCCATACATTGTTGATGCTTCCTCACAATTTGTTTCCATAAGTTGATCATCACAAAGATCATTGGCCTAGGTCTTATCCGATGCTCCACTCCAACATAGACATTCAGCACCTGTGTGGTCTCCTCCTCAGTCCAGCTGGGCACCCGGACATGTTGAAGCCTTCTGGAAGTAGCCATGTTGATAATGTCTGTACTCCAATGGAAAATGTAGTAAAATTGGAAAAAAATGCTCAGTGAGGTCTCACTCAGTTTGCAGGTAGCAATGTTCTGATCTATTAATGTATCAGAATCAATATTTAGAAGTGGCACTTATGGCATGTTATCATTCCACATGCTACTACTTACCAGTACCTATTAGGTACTTGTGTAGAACACCTTCATATTATGCCAAGCTACTGATTAATGCACTGAATTTCGAGAACTTACTCAGACATGCACAAATGAAATTCCAAAACCTGGAATTGTAATAAAGCTCATTAATTATGTATGGTGCAAATGGTACTTAAAGATGGATGCACAGAAGGTGCTCTAACTTTCAGTTATACCTGAAATAGTTGATAATATAAACTGACACCTGCTAGCATTTCTGTTTTGGGAATATTACCTCTGTTAATGTTACTCTTTCACAAATATACCTGTTTAGATTTATTTTTATGGAAATTCTGTGCTTTTAGACAGATGATTGTGACTTACTGGAATACTGCTTGAGTTACATTTATGCATGCAGGTGTTGCCATCTACATTAAGAACATGCATTAATTTCCCATATGCAGTTGTATGGACAGATTTACACAGCAAAAGTGAACATACATAAAGATGGATTTACAGATATGTCTTGCAGATGTTTCCATGCACTCTGTGATGTATGCGAGGAAACCTACTGATTCTGACATTATCCGTATATGCTATGCCCTTTTGCTGTTAGGACATCTATTCACTGATGATTATTAACACAAGCCTTGTTACTTGTACTGGTTCAATATAAAAAGGATCCATACTCTCTGTAGGCTGCTTCTGGATGCACAGGATTTCTGACACTTTCTGTAAGTTATTAAATTAATAATTTGTGTAGTATTGTAAAGTGACCTGCATACAGAGTGCTGTTTTTACAAATATTATGTATCCAGGCATTGTTGTAACTTTTTATATGTCACATTACTATATGTCACACTGAGTGTTTTATACATTTTTGCATTACACAGGAATGGACATTGTTTACTGTGACATAAGCTGTCCACAAAATCATTTGTATTACTGGGCCCTCACATGAATATGAACATTTGCATAACACTGTCTTTCAGATGGCAAGAAAATGACATCATAATAGATAATCTGTGACAACATTGACAGAGACTTTCTGGATGTGCAGGAAATGCAGTATGAAAGAATGAAGTGTGGGCTAACACCAACATGATTAATGTGGTTAGAGGTCATGATAGATCCCATGAGGCCTGTCACTGACACTGCTCCATGAAACAAACAGGTTACAAAGGTATGAGAGATTGAGGGATGCAACCAGTGGTGGCCCACCACTGACCCCCTCCTTGATCACAATATTTCTTGCTTCTCTGCATATGGTGAGTGGGGAGCAATGCATACCCAGGGGTGGGATAGAAGCAAGAGTTCCAAGCCAAATATGCATGACTTACTTAGCATTTCATGGATGACTGTTGAGTAATTCATCACATATTGCTGTTGCATGCATGTTCATGTATTCTTATTTCAGATTTATAGCAGCAGATCCACACAGGGTGAAGACAATGAATGAAGTATAACGATATGTAGTAATGCAATCACAGTACATATAGAGCAGTGAAAACAACATGTGTAATGCTGTCTGCATTAATAATCACAGGTCCATCTACTTCTGTACAACACCAGGAAATGGCAGGTGAGTGTCTCCATACTGTGTTGCTGACACCACTACCTGTTATTGCCTCAGCCTCATGTCATGGCACTGCTATTCACTGTAATATTGATAATTACTATACATTGTACACTACAGGTACATCCAGTTGGGGCCCAAACTATACAGGTTTATAGTTTGCTGCAATGTGCAGCAGGCCTGAAATACATGATGTGAACGTCACTGTTTTTCTACACAGGGACATCTGGCCAACAGGAGCAGCACCTGTCATGTAAGTACCTGTAGCCCCTGTTACTGTGTCATATAAGTTATGCTGTCAGTGTTATGTTACCTGCATACATGACTGTGTTGTCTTTCTCTTTACTTTTCCACTGCAGGATCCACAGTACAGCACACAAACTCACAACAGTTAGAGTTGGTCAGTGGTATGTTATTACCTATCTTTCATACCTGTCATTGCTGTTGTTGCCCTCCATTAATAGTTGAAGTTCACTCTCTTCTACCACACCATTTTCCCAGGAGGACTTGCCAGGTGTGTGTGTTATGTTTGTATTCACCACATATGTTATGTATGTTGGATATGCAACCTTATCATCAAGTCCAGGTTATGTAGATTCCATGACCCATACACAGACAAGACCTCATGGTAAGTCACTGTTATCTGCAACATTGCAGTGAGATATATGTGTCATACGTCTTCACTGATATCCAGCATGTGAGTAAACTTGTTGACATAATCTCTGCCATCTGTCATTTCTTTTAACACATCAACTACCTGTATAGTCTATTAACTCTTCCAGTGACCACAGTGTGGGATTTGATGTGTCTCAGTATGGTAGCATGGCCCCTAGCACACAGGACAGTGACATGGTGATACAGCTTGCCCAAGATGGTGACAGTCATGTGGATGCAGCTATAGCTTCAGATGTGGAAGGAAACTTGTCACGCCATGCTGACAGTGAGGGGACATTGGATGGTGGGCAGGATGAGGCCTGTAAAAAATAGACACATACTGAGACTGCTGCTGCCAGTGTTGATACTTCCTCACAACACATTGATAGTGGCCATCACAGTAGATGTAGGCATGCAGCTGGTGTGCACAGGCAGGTGTCCAAGGATGTCTGCTTACATTCCCAATGATTCATGGATCTGACATTGGTACGCTTCTCCATACCACAGATCATGTTGCATACCAGCAGAGTGCACTGCATGAAGGACAGGAATGCAGACACTGTGAGGTAATTTTGGCATTGGCTGCTCAGAATGAAAGTATGTTATCCATGGCATGGTCAGTAGAATCCCTGGCCTCTGCAGTACTATGGCTGAGCTGTAGTATAAGCAGGGTTTTGCATGCCATGACTGTGGTTAGCCAATTGCCACATGGGAGAACCAGGGCCCCTCTCAGCAGAACCAACCTTTCCCACTGGGCATCAGTGTCTGCTACAATGTTATCTGCCTGTGTTTCTTGGCAAGTCTGATACCATAGGAGTTCAACAGGTTTCCTAAACATAGCTGACTCCGTTTATTATATTATTCTATCAATACTTTCAAGTGATATATTTGGCTTGTGATATTAACAACAGTTGGCTTGTGATATTAACAACAGTTCAGCATTATGTTCTGTGTTGTTTACCTGTTTGCAGGTAACAGGTAAACAACGAAAAATTGGAATATGTTGCAGTGATGTGTGTCTCTTGTTGAGTCCCATACACTGATACAACAATCTGAGTCTGTATGTATACCTGTGTTAGAGTTGTGCCCAGAGGTTGATGCCACCTGTTGTGATAGATTTGTATATGTTCATAATGTTATATGTTAGGATTATGTTGTTATGTCTGATGCTCAGTGTGTACATCTAATGGGTAATTGCCATTAGGTGCAATCCGTGCTGCTGTGGTGGGGCAATACCTGAATACCAGTGTTTAATCTGGCCTCTATGAATGTATGTATGTGTGGCTTGTCATGACTCAATGTTTTGGGTCAGATGCTGCAATGTTGCCAGGGCCTGCACTTGTGGTAACACCCTACATTGCCTACACCTGTGTCTTCTGTCCCTTGTGTCCTCCTGCTCCTCCTGTGGGATATCCTCTTCAGACATCTTAGGTTCTTGGGGTAGTTCACCCACACCTACATCTGGAAGACTGCCATGTGCTGTAATTAGCATGTTGTGTAAATTCTGAAAGAGCAACCATAAAAATGATGGCAAGAACTCTCAGAGAAGAACAAGTATGAAGCTATGTTAATCTGGATATCAGTAGACAGCACTGAATGAAAAGGAGACACAGGCAACAAAGCATGTTGCTGATGTGGATATCATTAGCAATTTATATTTTGTAGCAACAAAAAGAAAACTTTTTCAGACAACTATAGTCAAAATGTATTTATTTATCCTTTGTTAAATGGGTTAATGTCACTAGGCTAGTAGCCTCTTTTCAGGGTGGATCTGAGGTGGAATTTATACTACCAGGAGGCATTTGGCCAGGGCATTGGGGAGCATCTCCTGCTTTATGAAGCTAGTAGATGGCACCAGGGACCTCCTACAGCAACAAGGAAGAGGCCTAAGGGGAAGCAACAGCATGGAGGAGGAGAGAAAACCTATGGAGCGTTTAGAGGGAGAAAGTCAGAATTTGAAGAAAAATTTTTGATATGGAGATTCCTGTGTGGTAGATGTTACAAATAAGCAGTGTTTAGTTGTTTTCCTGGAGAAGAAAGTAAGCAAATATATTAAAGTGGTGTAGATAACAGAACTGGCATTAGGAGGACTTGCAGATGACGTTTTGTTAAAAATATTCAAGCTGGATGATCCAGGTGACAGTTCTGCTATTTCATGGAGTGAGATGACAGATAATTTTTTCAGAAGTACCGAGGATGCTAATGTGGAAAAGGAACCAGGTGATGTGGCAAGACAGAGTGCAGCAGCGACAGAATGTAAAAGAGGAAAGCAGTAACAAACTGAGAATGTGTCTTGTTGTGGCAGTAGATAATGTAGCAAATAAAACGTGCAGCAGTGACAACAGGCAAATAGATCAGCAACAAAATGTAAGTAAAACTGTTGTTTTTAAAGAAGAAAAGACCAACTGTGAGAATAATTATAATAAAAAATGACACTATAGTAGATTATAATAGACAGATAATACACAATATTTATGTATAGGACACATTGTTAACTGTTCTGGGTTTTAAAGCTCAAGAAATTTGAACTTTTACACATACTGGACCAGAGACATCTGCAACTGATGATAACATTTCCAGAACTGTGTAACAAAAAGAAAGACATTTTTCCATGGAATAATTATGTTTCTGGTAGTAACTTAAATGTTTAAAAAATGTTACTTTGCAGTTGAGAATTGATGAACTGGAAGAAGATGATCTTAAAAAGTGCACCCAAGGTCTGTGTGAAACTGTTGATAACATTGTGAAAGCTAGAGATGAAAGAAGCAGGTAATGGAGGATGGAAGTTGGAAGCTGTTTTGGAATGTGAAAACAAACATGGTGAAGTACTTGCCTAGAGTTATTTTTGTGGCAGGTCATAGAGGGACATTAAGATATGCTGGCCAGCCTAAATCATATTTTTTTCATGGGGGCTTTTATTTTTAATTAATGATTGTGACAAGCTACAGTGTAACCACTGTGGGAAGAAAGGACATGCAGCAAGAAGGGGTGTGCATGAATGTAGGTTGTTTAAAAAAGGGGAACTTTTTGGATGCACTGTCAAGGCCTAACAGTAAATAATGAAAAAGAAGGAACATGGAAAGAAACGTATATGAGGAAGGACAACAAGAGGCTTGGGGAGAGGGCAAACTAAGTGAAGAAGAATCTGTAGAAGAAGAGAAAATATGGAGGAGGAAATGTGGAGAGGGAGTGCATGCAGGAAAGGAGATCAGGAGAAGGGGTTGATGCTAATAATTTTTTGATGTTCTAGCAGTGAAAAATCTGTTTCTGAGGATCAAGGATTATTTTCACATAAACTCAGGAAAAAATATCCAAATAGCAAAAGGAAAGTAATTTAAAAGTATTTCCCCTAAACTTACACAGAAGGAAAAGAAGCAATTTTAGAGCAATGTGAACAGTGCTATTAACACTTTAAGAAGGATAGGGATTCTGGAGTGGTGTGCTAAATGTGATGTGGATATTATTCTGTTAGAGGAGGGATGATTTCTGACAAGTGAAGAAGGACTGCAAACTGAAAAATGTGGGATGGAAATTAATATGGAACTTAGGAAGTGAATGTTGTTCTGGAGTGGCTGTGTTGTGTGAAAAAAAAAACACTGAAAATACTAGATGTAGCATTGCTAAGGATGGAAAAGTTAAATGTTGTGGATGTGAGCTGCAGAAAACATGTTTGTAGAGTTACAGCCTTACATGTATACATAGCAAGAGAGAAGAGAATCTGTATCATCAAATATGAGACTATGAGGTGGCTAACATGAAAATTATAATCCCGGGGGACTTTAATTTTAATTTAAAGGGAAAATATAAAAAGAAAGGGAAAGATGTTAAAAAATATACAGGAAGTTATTAAGAGGGAAAAATTAGCTGTGTGGAACAAAAGTCAATTAACTTTTAAAAGAGAAGGCACTTCTGAAACTGATTATGTCGTATTCTTGGAAGGCTTGGGGGCAGCAGATGGTGATATACTTGTGATGGGTTTTTCAGACTGTTTAGCAATATGGATGGCGGTGATGGAAGAAAGGGAGATATTAAAATAGGAAAGGGAGCACAAAGAATAAATGAGAATTCATGGCATGAACTTGTAGAGTGGGAAGTATTGCAGCAATGGAAGGGTCATATAACCATGATGGGGGTCTATAAATTGGTCTGAATGGTGGACTTAATTTAAAAAAGAAGTATAAAAAGTATTTTTTGCAATGGCAATATAAAAGAAATTGAGAAAACAATACATTACTGTTTAGGCAGAGATATTATTTATAAGGAAGAAAGGAGGAGGTATCTGTATATTTTGGTAAAATAGTAAGGGAGGATATCAGTATAATGAGGGAAATGAAAAATGTAAAATGAGATGTCAAAAGAACACAAGAGCAAATTATGAGTATTATAGTTATAGCATGCCCCATGTCTTCCTTCTCTCTTCATATACTGTTTCCTTCCCTTTGTGGGGTGCCCCGATTGGCTGTCCTCCCTACCAGTCCTTTGGATCTTCTCAGGGATGAAACTTCCAAAAAATCATACATTTCAGTATTAACTTCATTACCATTGTCCACACCATCTCCATCAGGGGCACTATCAACACCAGAACCAAACTCTAAAGATTGGATAAACCATCAGATTTTCATAACAATTATTATAGCTCACAAGTTTCTTATATTTTTTCTGAAGTTCAAATCAATCCAGTGTTCCATTTTACTAAACACTTCACAATATTCCACTTTTTTAATCTCAAAAATCAAATCCAATTTCGGTTGCATATCCATTTTTTTAATGTCTGTGTATAAAATGCCCATTTGCTTCTCATTGTATTTTACCAGTATACCACAATATTCTAACGCAGACCATTCAATTAATTCAATATGATTTTTTTACCCATGCATAAGTATTTTACAGTCCCACTGAGAAATTTCCAGGCAGAAAGACCTTTATGGGCATGTTTCCTTCTTAAACTTCTTAAACTTCCCCTTAAAAACAAATTGTCCATCTGCAGTGGGCTAAATTTTTTTTTCTCTAGTAACTTCAAACATGAATTTAAGTCCGCCCGACAGTCCCATGAGTCTTTCTCAGCTATAGCTTCTTCAATTCTACTCTGAGATAAGAATTTCAGAGATTTGTTTAACCAATCAAGAGTATCATTGACTTCACTGTTATTCAAATAATTCTGTGGTACAGAAACCAAATTCCCATAACAATAATTCAGAATTCCCCAGTGTGAAAAACTAGATGTCCATGTGGCTTCATCAACCACCAAAGTCCTTTGCCCTGGTGTAAGAATTCAACTCAGCCTTCCGAGTCATAACTGGTGAAATACAAAAAAATCAGTTGTAGAATTCATATATTTCAGAAATATATTCAAAGATTGTGCATTTCCAGTCCATAGGATGAAAATATCATCCAAAAAAATGCAAACAGACCCTAATATGTTCCATGTACTTAGAATTCAAAATGAATTTACTCTCCCAGGTGTACATTAAAGTAGATGCCCATAGCCACCCCCTTCTTCCGATTAAAATATTCAATTATTTTCCAACAACACATGCATAAAGTCAACTAATAATTGGGCCTCACTGTCAGATATGTTTTTCTTCATTACCAATGCCTTGGTAAACCATTCTAAGCCACTACAGTGGGGAATATAGGTATATAAATCTTTTGTATCCACTGTGACAAAAATCACTTCTTTCAAAAATATTATTTCACCTATTATTAAAAAAATGCTAGAAACTATAAGGATATATTTTTTATTCCCTTCAGCTTAAGGTCAATAAAAAATGCAAATGGTTCAGTTACGAATCTGGCAGAAGAAAGTATTGGCCTTAATGTGGGATCATTGACATTTTTGAGTACCTTCCAGATCCTGAAAAAAGCAGGCATAACCAGGTATTTTACTTTCAGAAATATGAATAGTGTCTTATCTGAAGGATGACACACATAGGAGAGTAACACACCCCTTATGCTGCACTACAACGTTGGAAATTAATCCTTGCACCTGGTTTGGGAATAGAAACCCCTGTCTTCTGAACTTTCAGCTCCAAATATAAGTGTGCTTCCTCTGCTACCACTTACACTTCATTAAAAGTAAAAAAAAGTACGAAACACATTTGAAAACTGCTGTTTGTACTCATCTGGAACTGAGAGAAATAGAGATGTAAAAAGAGGAAAAAAAATTGTAGGTTATAATCATTTCCAGACTGAATCACACAGTACATTCTGAAAGGACAGTGGTGAAATCCAATACAGTTCTAGGATGTGCAGCTACAGCAACAGATTTCATGGAATTTCAGGTCATTTCACTGCAGAAATCATTATTAAGGTTATGCTTAATGTACTGTGGCCATATCTGTTTGGAAGTAGACAGATTGAGATGATGCAGTTGTTAACCACTTTCTGGATTATTCACATCAGAGAACTATAAACAGATTTTTTATATTATTTTTGTACCTGCTATCCATAAAGTTCATTCAACTTTGCTTCATACTGGAGAAAACAAACCGAGAGGTGAAAGGGACATTATCCATGATGTCATGAAGGGAGAATACTTTTGGCTGCCTTGCCCATATACTGGCCCCTGCAGCACCTTGAATTAACAAATTCTTAATGTACTTTCCTGATGGTGTGCACTCACTTCCATGAACTACCAAACAACTACAGCGCTATTTACATCCTGGGTGGTACAGATATCTTAACCAATTGTGCTGCATGCCAAAACTCTCACCTGCACTAGCATCATGTCATACCATGGGTCAGTATGCATTATTCCTGTCAGGGCAGACAAACTCTCATTGTCCTCCAACTCCCATCTTCCCATGTTGGCTCATCCAAAGTTTGTGTCGTGACGTGATCCTGGGTTATCTGAGTAACAGTTTCGCCTTCATCCTTCGGTGCAGTGGAGCTCATATGCCTTTGTGGAAAAGTTTCTCATAGATTTCTCCCCACTTCATGCTTTTAGGATAGTAATGTAGACGGGTTATTACTAAGCAGGGACATGGTAACAAAGGAAGTGAAAACATTTAGAGAAGGAAGACTCATACACATATTAGTATTACAGCAGCCAATATAAGGAATTTATCAGGGGGCTGTTATGGCACCCCATCACAAATATTAGATCTGAAATTGTAGGCCCAGAAACTGTGAAAAATACTGATTATTGAAAAAATACTGAACTCAGAACTATTGTGCCATTAAGGTGTTCAGAATGATGGGGCAAAATTATCGCAAAAATCAGGAAGGGCAATTCCCATAAAGATGAAAACTCTCTCACTGAAGTAAATAGGCAACTAAGAAAGCTAATTGGGTTAAGCAAAGCCAACTTTGACTTTAAGATAGCCTCCCCAGGTGAAAGATAACCATAAGGCCTTCTACAGCTATGTCAAAAACATCAAGGGCAGGAAACAGCAATGTGCTGAACTAGTGGTTAATGGTGCAACATTCACAGAGCCTGGGGATATAGCAAAACTGTTAGTGGACAAATTTGGTTCCAACTTCTCCCTCCCTCTCACAGCAAACTATACCTCAAATTACCCTCAAATATAACCCCACCAACTATAACTAGGGAGCATATACTGACAGCACTTATTAAAGCCAATAACACAGCCTCAATGGACCCCAATAATATTCTAGAATGCTTCCTGAACAGTCTAAAACATGACTTATCAGGACCCCTGGAGTCAACAATTAGCTAAAGTCTTAAAACAGACTTTGAACTACATGAGTGGAGGACTGCAGTGGTCATTGCCATTCATAAGAGAGGACCTTCAACAGATCCTGGAAACTGCAGACCCATTAGTGACTAGTCCTATTAGCAATGCCATGGAAAGAATTATTATGAACGTTATCAACAAGGACATAGGAGTCATCCAGAAACTGGATCCATCCCAGTTTGGCTTTATGAAAGGAATGTCATGATTACTGAATCTGATGGACTTCTTTGAAACGGTCACTAAGGCAATGATGGGTGGAAAACAGTGCATATTGCCTACCTAGATATGGCTAAAGCATTTGATACAATACCCCACTTGAGCATTGTCAACAAACCTACAGAACTATGTATAATCCCCTTTACAACACACTGGATAGCTAGCTGGCTCACTGATTGGACCCAGGAGGTTAGAATCAGTGAGGCTACCTCCTCACAGAGGCTCATCACCAGTGCAGTCCCTCGGGTCTGTATGCTGGGTCCACTTCTCTTTAGGCCTCTGCCTAACCATGTCTGTAGATGATTACAAACTGGGAGCAGTCATTGAATATCCCAAGAAGAGAACACCTTTCGGGAAGGTCTAATACAGAAAAACACTTTGTACTAAAGCTATGGCTTAAAACTCCAAGAAATGCATTATAGTACCTTTTGGAAAGGTTGTCACCCTAGGTAACTATGTCATCAATAAAACACCTTTAAAATTGATTCAATAGCCAGGAATCTAGGAACCCATGTAGATTGTAACCTAGCCTTTGACCAACATGTGTTCAAGATCGTAAGAAAATCCTTCTATGTGGCTCAGCTTATAAGCAAGGGGATGATATCTAAGTCCAGAGAGGCCATCCTACCACTGCACTTGAACTTCATCAGACACATTATAGAGTATAATGCCCCCTTTGGTATATACCTGACCAGACACATGCAGCAACTGGAATGACCACACAGTATTTTACAAAAAGAGTACAGAGAATAAACACAGTGTCATACACTGATCACCTCATAGCCCTGCCTCTTTCCTTGATATCATACAGACTTCTGAGAGGTGATCTTTGCCTGGCATTTTCATAGGTACTGGATCCTGTTTTGAAGAATCATTTGTACATCTGCAAAACAAACAGCTTCAGAACTACCTGATTAAAGACCACAATTTTGCTTGCAACATAAATAAAACATGTTGGAAAGACTCATTCTCTGGAACAGGCTCTCCACCCATGTGAAGCAGAGATCCTCCCTATCCCTACTTAAACACTTGGACCAATGGATGAATAATTGGAAATTCACCCCTGTTCTGACTCTTATGTTTCTGATGGACAGAGACAGTCAGTAAAGCACCCCTATATAAAGTGAATTTGTGGGTCACATTTGGGTTGCACAGCTAGGCTTATAAGGGCCCTAGTGCTCATTAGCCTAGTAGACGCCTGTGAACCTATAAAACTGCATAGTAAATTCACTCAGCTAAATGGCAATACTTTAAATAACATTTGGTTAACTAATAACAGAGATAGATGACTTGGCTAGGGACAAGTTATGCATGATTATGAAAACAACTAAGATAATTAATATAATACAGTCATTCAGCTTATTAAAACAAGAAGTTGTCAACAGGTCATCAGAATGTTTTAGGCTATCAATTACTTAATTGTAAGTGTCAGAAGTTTCTGAATGGGCCAAGATGGACCACCACATTATAGATAGGTTGTGTTTTGCCTGGTCAGACAGTCATACCATTAATTTTGGATGTACCATTATAATCAGTTTCAAGGATAGTTTACATGCAAAGTATGGACAGAAATCTTTGAACAGGAGCTAATGGATTAAGAAAAGCAGAGCAGTGAATATTATTTCTCTTACAAATGACATTGGCATCCTTTTTTAGTGGTGCTTTGCTTAACAAGACAGTATCTAAAAAGCCAATTTTACCATTGTGTTTTTTGTCCTGACTGCCAACCCTTCCAAGTTACAGATACAGATATTGAACAGCTTGCAGGGGACACGATGGAGTAAAGGGCTAGTGAAAGCTCATCCATCCAAGGGTTATTTTATGTTCATAGATAGTTATTAGTCTATTGATTTGTAAGTATCTTTAGAAGTCAAGCCATGCATTCCCTTGAAGTTACCTTTATGTTTTAAGTATGAGTAATCCAGAAAGGAGAACATTCAAATGTTGCCCCTATCCATGAGGGATAAAGGTACTAAACCAGGGGTAAATTTGTATCTTTTCTTCCATTCATCCAGACTGCATTTAAATACAGTAAGTGAAGTACTTTGCGTTGTGTGTTGAGGAAGGCAATTCCAAAGAAGTGGTATCTATGTGATACATATCTGTCCCTCCAACATGCTCCATTTATGTTGCAAACGGGATTAAGATCTCTTGTGTGGATGTTTATGCCTCCACTGGACTTGCAAATATGCAGTAGGTCTGACAGGATAGGGTCTGTTGAGATGGTTCTACACTGAAAGCTTGAAATCGGAGACATTTGAAACTTACAAAGTCGAGCACAAATTCTTGAATCTTGTAAGCATGGGAACCTCTCCTACAAAACATCTGCTTTTGCAGGAGGACAGGCTCCCTGCACACTCCAATGCCCCCTACTATTTATATATTTCAACTCCAAGATTGCACCGCAATGGGGAAAGGATTAATACCCCAATCCCCACTGTGCCACAATCTTACATAGTTTAGGTTCTGGCAAAAAACAAAAAAAAAAAACAAAACTGTTCCATTTCTTTATCCCTGTTTGAGTTTGCAAGTTTTATGCATTTGTGCTCAGTCTTGTAAATTTCAAGCATTTGAGATTTCGATCTTTTCAGGTGGAACCTTTGAGGTGCTGCACATGAGGCAGAGATTGCTTCTTAGTAGCCTTTATGACACCAAGAAGAAGGACAAGGCTTTGAGATAGTCTATTTAGTTTTTATGATTCATGCCCTTGCTTTTCTTAATAAGAAAGCATTGTGGGTGTTCAAGTTATGTCAGATATTTGAGCAGGTACATACTGAAGGGAGCATTATATCCAGTGATTGTCCTGCTGAATGCAGAATACAGAGGAATAATCACACATCTGAACCTAAACAACATACTATTAGTAATAAGTTTTGCAGTAAAAAAAGGCTTTCTTACAATAGTTGATACATGGTCATTGTCTACCTAGATTATTAGGTCCCTAACTACTGGATCAATTTTCAGAGGTGTGTTGTCAGTGTGATAGTTACAAGGGACCTCTTATTTATCAAAAGATACTATATTACGCATTTCATGTCACTACATTTTAGTCCATGATTTTCACACCAGTTATTGGTTTAGGAAAGGCCTGTTTGAAGGATCTCTGTGTCATCAATGGAGTTTATGATGACACTAAGTTTATAGTCATATACAAATTTGGTCAGACATAAACTCTTAACAGTAGCTTTAACATTCAAGAAGTAAATGACAAATATGAGTGGTCCAGGGATTGAACCCTGGGATACACTGTTAGTAATAGGTCTTTTGGAGTAGGTAGAGCTCAATACCCTTACTTCCTGGGTTCTATCTGTGAACCAGTTTGCTATCCAAGAAATTACATAGGGATAAGTAACTGGGATAGTTTATCTATGATATCTGAGTGTGGCATGGTGTTGAATGCCTTTGTGAGATATAGATATACTGCATGTACTAATTTGCCTGCATTTCTTTGCTTCAGTAACCTTCTTGAAGTAGTCAGCCAGGTTAAGTAGGCAGGATCTGCCCTTGACAAATCTGAACTGACCTGGATTGATAGTTTGTAGGTTACCTACTTATGGCCTTATTTATTAATTCCATAATTGCCTTTTCACAGCCTTTCTGGCACCTTCATTCATATGGCAATCTCTTGGTCTGAGTCAAGAGAGGAGTCATGAATGGAAAGTAACTCATTCTATACATGTGGTATATTAAAGGAGAACTCCACCTTCTCCTGCAGTTTAACTCAACTCTTAGGTTGTGCTTCTCCCTAGAATGTGGTTCCAGTATTCTGTAGGTACATGAAACCTACTTGTACTTTATACAACTTTGATTTCCTTGTCTTGGAATCAAAGGAGGGGAAAGCCCACTCACTTTTTTAAGCTTAACTTTCACAGAATTTGCAGAGGAATTTGTTTATGTCTGCATGAGATACCACAGACACAGAGAAATTTGTAGTTAGGTACTGCTGATAATCTTATATGGGTAGTTAGTCCTGCTGATGTCAGGAGCTCAGGCTGCTGTAAACAAGACAAAGAGGTATGAAACTGTTTTCCATTGTCTTTACGGCAGAGATTAAGAGAACTTACACTGATTCACAGCAGCTTCCAATGTAGCCATGCCTTTCATAGGCAAACAGAAAAATTTGATTAGTTAATAGTTGCAAGGCAGTTGCTGCCTCTTTTGACAAATTTACATAATCAGCACCACAGTATTGAAATGCTAAGCTTTAAACTTTCAAAACGTTGTTGTTTGTATTGCTTTACATTTCAAGATGACTTAAATGTAGTATCAAATATGTCTGCAACACTTAGAGAAAAGCCAGATTTTTTTTTCTTGTACTTGTAAGATATCAACATGTTTACCAAAGTGTAGGGAGAGTGGACTGTCAGTTCATCTTGGACTACAAAAAGATACTTTGAAGAAAGGCCTGCAATTTAACTACTGGTTTGGTTGCAGCTGTTTAATTCTCTACTATACTATAAAACAAGCCCTGAGACATGTACAAATGAGGGCAATTCAAGAAATAAAAGAACCAGTCATGTTACAGAAGATATTTAAGGCGACAGTGACTGACAACAATCCCCTTATATGTCAATGGCATGGGAATACACCACAACATCTTTCTGAGTAGTATGATTCGTATAAAGAAAACCTGAAATGTATTATGGGAAAGAGAAGGGTTGAAGAAAAACAAGGTCATGCTAATAGGCCAAGCCCCATTGGAAAAGATTTTGCAGAAAAAATATCAAAATTCTATTAGAAGCAGTCAGAGCCATTTTGAGATGTTAAAATAGCTCCGAAAACAAAGATAAAGTGAAAAAAATAGATTTTTTTTTTAGTTCTAAGGTGGAGAGTTCATTTAACAAACTTACTATCTATCATATTTATAAACAAAATTCCCTTCTTCAGAACTGTCATTATTTTTAGATGTAAGAGGTAGACACCCTATCATACGTTTGAGCTTTGATACTGCTGAGAGTTGAAACAATGAAAAATGAAATGCAATTATGAGAAAGAAGTTAACTTTGAGTCTCACTGTTATCTAGTAAAAGCAGTTTTGGGGTAAGGAGGTGCACCACCACTGCACCCCAGTGATAGGATCATGCTTTTGACAGCTCTACTACTTACATATACCTAACCCAAGACTGATTTACCTCATAAAAGGGGAAATATCAGAGATACAGCAGCTTTGAACTCAGTATTTATTCATTTTGTTTAAATTTTCACTATTCTGAGTAGAGACCTTGCCCTCCTTAAACTTTCAATGGAAACCCATAGATTAGAGTTAGAGGTAGAAAGTCATGTCTCACAAAGGTTATACTTCACTAAAATGCCTGAGTCATTCCTACAACTAAGAGAGAAACTGGATAATACCTGTAATCTGTTTAAGAACTCTCATGGAAAGGTAATAAGCCATATTCAATAGACCCTACATGTTTTTTTTATACAATGTGCTTGGCATGGCATGGTGCGCACATAGTAGCACACTGTTTTAGATTCAGTAAGCGGATCTGCACAGTGTGTAGAGCTGCAAAAACAAGGTAAACACAGTGAATACCAGAAAGTTCAATACTTGTAACCACAAACTGGAGCCACTGCAATAGTTGAATCCAATTTATTCACAATACGAAATTGCAGTAAAAACAAGTTACAAATAAAACTTCAAGTTAAGCGATTTCTCTTTGTAAAATATGGGACTTCATCAGAACAAAGTTAGCTTACATACCCAGCCATTATATATACATCCTACTCCACCCATTATTACATTCCATAGCCCATCAATTAAACTTTTAAAGTGAAAGGGACCATATCCTAAACATTAGTCTTCTAAAAAATCCAACACATGAATACTTATTAAAATACATAGGAAAATACATGAAAATAAAAATAAAAAATAACTATTGACCTTAATTGCTTTAAAATTAAATAAATAATTGTATTTTCCTTAACCCATAATATTCCTTAACTTTAAAAAAATGGAAATTATTACATTTTCATTTATACCTGGGTATTGTGTTGCATCCAGCTGGAATTGCCATTTTAACTCACAAATATCCGGGTAAATATCCAGAATTGTTCCTTGTGCATCTTTAACCAGTTGTTGTAAAACAAGAAATTTAAAACTATGACTAGGGAATTCTTTCTTATGTCTACTAAGTGCATTAGTCATTTTACATTTTTTCATATCCATGAGATGTTCATACATCCTATCCCTTAAGCATTTACTGGTTTTCCCTATATAAAACGTGGTACATCCCTGACACTTGGCCATATAGACCACATTAGTACTATTACAACTGAAGTGACCTTTTATATATATTCTTTTACCATTCAAAAAATTGTACAGTTCTCCTGTCTCCAAAATATAGGTTACCACATTAGTACTATTACAACTGATTGTGATGCATTTAATGATGAAAATGTCGAAATAAGTATTTTGATAGAACAACTTAGAGGTAAAGATATTATTATTATTATGGGTGAACTTGACAAAGGGATAATACCTAAGAAGTTTGGTGAACCGTATATAATTACCAATGCAGCAGCAGATTTTAAAGTGTATAATTATTCAAGTAAAATAATATACTGTAAGCATGCAAATCTATTGGCCAAAGGGCTTACATTTCTCCCAGGTAGGAGGGGCAATTTAGCTGATGCAATAATTAACTTAAAAATGTTTACTCGTAAACTAAATTTAAAGGTTTGGTTTGGTGAAATGAACAGGGAGGCAAATGGTAATAATGAAACAAAGTTAAAAAAGCCAAGGACCTTTAACCTACCCGTTAATAATGTGATAGGAATATATGGCAAAATGTGTGAGAGGGATATTAGAAGGGCACATGGAAGGGTACCTCAGTCCATTGATATGAACATGAGTAAAGAAGAGCAAATTGTTTTGCATGATTTAATCAGTGACAGGGGCATTCATACAATGAAGCCTGATAAGGGAAATGGTATAGTAATCATGGATAGGGGGAACTATTTAAATGGAATTAATATATTGCTTATGGATGGGTCATATGTGAAAAGTTCTATTAATGAAATACACATTACCAACAAAAAAGTGGACTCATTACTTGATGACATGTTGTATCAAGGGCAAATTGATGAGGAAGAATATTAATATATGAAAAATGATTACCCGATGATATCTAATATTTTTGGAATACCTAAGATACATAAGGGTTTGAAAGATATGAAATTTAGGCCCATAGTTGATGGGAAGCAATACAAAACTTGTCTCATCAGTAAATATTTGGATGTCCAGTTGCAGAAGGGGTTAAAATTGTTTTCTTACATATATATGCAATGACTCATGGTAATTTTTAGAAAATCTAAATAAAATCCAAATAGGGAAAAAGTTGATATTAGTCACTATTGATGTATGTAATTTATTCTCTGTGATACCCCATGAGCAAGGTCTTAACTGGTTAGAGGTTCAATTATTTAAAACTGGAATTTATGATCAAGATCAAATTAATAAATACATTACCCTAATGGAAGTAATTTTAAGAAATACTTTTGTGTATTTTGAGGGCCAATACTACAGGCAGGTTATGGGTGTGGCAATGGGGGCCGCATGTGTCCCCATTTTTACCAATTATGTCATGTCATACTGGGAGCAGGAGTATGTAATGGCAAAGTGAATATTGGCAATACATTGAGTATTATACCAGGTTTTTAGATGATGTTTTTCTAACGTGGAAAGAGGAAGAAGCCCAGTTGAAGAATTTCCTAGATTATATTAATATGACACGGGACTTTTTAAAGTTCACATACACTTATAGTAAAAGTAATATATCATATCTGGATGTGGACTTGAGAATAAGTGATGAAACTAAATATCTGGTTTTCAAGATTTATAGGAATCCGATGTTTTCAAACTTGTACCTGGAATTTGGAAGTTGGCACCGGTACCATCATAAAAAGTCCATTGTTAAAGGACAAATGGTATGGGCAGCCAGGATGGTCACAAGGAATAGTGACTTTTTGATGGAAGTAAGATTTATCATGGGAATGTTTGCCAAGAGGGGTTACCCAGAATTGCTTTTAAATAATATTAGAGATGAGACTGTGAAGAAGCGACAGGAGGGTGCGTATCAACCATTATTGGTGGGGGAATGGATGTATGGCAATATGCAAAAGGGAAAGGTTAATGAGAGAAGGGGTAAGTTTCATCACAACATATAATTTGGATTCTGACCACATGGTAGGGGCTATAAGAAATAACTGGGAAATGTTACAGTTTGATCAACTGGTGGGCCAAAAAGTTGGTAAAGTACCTAAAATAGTGTATAGGAAGGATAGATCATTCAAAAACATACTGGAAGGCTTCCATGACAGTGGGTATGTAAACAGAAAGTTAGGTAACTGTAAATGTGGTATGTGCCCCTATTGTCCCTATATTTTGGAGACAGGAGAAGTGTTCGATTTTTTGAGAGGTAAAAGAATATATATAAAAGGTCACTTCAATTGTAATAGTACTAATGTGGTCTATATGGCCAAGCATCAGGGATGTACCACATTTTATATAGGGAAAACCAGTAGACGCTTAAGGGATAGGATGTATGAGCATCTCATGGATATGAGAAAATGTGAAATGACTAATGCATTTAGTAGACATAAGAAAGGATTCCCTAGTCATAGTTTTAAATTTCTTGTTTTACAAGAACTGGTTAAAGATGCACAAGGAACAATTCTGGATATTTATCTGGATATCTGTGAGTTAAAATGGCAGTTGCAGTTGGATGCAGCACAATACCCAGGTATAAATGAAAATGTAAGCATTACCAGTGTTTTAAAATTAAGGAATATTATGGGTTAAGGAAAATACAATTATTTATTTAATTTTAAAGCAATTAGGGTCAATAGTTATTTTTTATTTTTATTTTCATGCATTTTCCTATGTATTTTAATAAGTATTCATGTGTTGGATTTTTTAGAAAGACTAATGTTTAGGATATAGTCCTTTCACTTTAAATGTTTAATTGATGGGCTATGGAATGTAATAATGGGTGGAGTAGGATGTATATATAATGGCTGGATATGTAAGTTAACTTTGTTCTGATGAAGTCCCATATTTTATGGGAAGAGCGCTTAACTTGAAGTTTTATTTGTAACTTGTTTTTACTGCAATTTCGTATTGTGAATAAATTGGATTAAACTACTGCAGTGGTTGCAGTTTGTGGTTAAAGGTAAACACCGTGGCATGCTAATTACAGCATAAGCAGCTGAATTGTATGCTAATCAAGCAATCCAAGATCGAGGAGCTATTCAACAAGCTATAAAGCAACTGTATAGACTCAGTGCTGGCTTTCCCTGAGAATTCTAAAACCTATTGGAATACAGCCACAGAAAGGAGTTTACACAGAAACAGTGTTAGTGGCTGTTGTTGCTTTAATTCATGTGTATGTGCAACAGGCTGAATACTATGCTGCTGCTGGTACTAACAGACCAAAGTCAAGAAGAGTGTTCGGACCCCATTGATTTATTTATCTATGTTATGGCATTTGTTTACCTGGATAGTCTACTGGGCCAAGCAAAGCCCATTTGCAGTGGAGGCCTGGGGAGAAAAGCTCCACAAAAAAGCACAGTTATTATTTAAAGCACAAAGGATAAACTTATTACAAAATAACATATGTAGGTATATAAAAATACACTGGATAAACCTATTGCAAAGAGATACAAGTAAAGCTGACATAGTAGAATGGGTAAACATTATATCAAATGCTAAACAAACATAATGTAGCAGAGGTTCTAAGCTTGAAGTACATTAAGATACTAATGCAGACAGTTGTGGGAAGTGATAGGGTATAACAGGAAAATAGTGGGGAGGATATGACAGGGCAAGGTGAAAGAAAGAAATGATGTTAGAGTAAATGTGTAAGGGTGAGGGTGAGAAAGAATTAGAAATATATGACTGTGGAGAAGTTACCAAGAGTAAAGAATAAGGAAAGAGAGAGTATAAGTTAGGAAGTTTACATGAAGTGAAGAGAGAGTAGAGTGTTAGATGGAGTAGGAGATTATGGGACTATTTGGAGGGGAACTGAGGAACTATGTTCCTCCAGCAATTCCTGAATGGTATGCTCCAACATGTCAGTGATCACATATATTTCCCCCGTACTCCTGAGGACAGGGCCAGAATCATGCAGTTCTACCCTGTAGCACACTGCCCTGAAATACTGGGTGCCATATATTGCACACATACAGAAATTAAGGCACCACCTGGGAAACAGGGAAGACTCTACATAAACAGAAAGGGCTTCCGTTCTATTAACTGTCAAGTCATGTGTAATGCCAAGGGAATAATCTCAAACATGTGTGCTGGCAACCCAAGCAGTTCCCAAGACTCATATCTCCCAAATGTACCAGATGTTTAATATGGGGGAATATCCCATAGGGTCATTTACTAGGTGATGCAGGTTATACACTGGAACAGTGGCTGATGATACCCATCAGAAATGCACACACACACACACACACACACACACACACACACACACACACACACACACACACACACACACACACACACTGAAGAATGCCATAGTGAGGTACACCCTCAAACCAGAAATATCATAGAATGTGGCTTTGGTTGCTGAAGTTGCAGTTCTGGAGCCTAGATACAGTGGAGGGAGTTCTGCAGTACAATCCGTGTACATGTACTGAAATATTCACTGTATGTGCCATGCTACACAACATCATCGTTAGAAAAGAGCTTCAGCAGGATCACCAGGGGCACACACACCACCACCAATGGCTAGGTCACCACAGGCACATGCAAGAAAGAGTCAGAGGGGGAACCAGCAGTTGCTGCGGGTGTAGGCAGACATAGGCATGCTGGCTTTGTATTGGCTAAGAGGCAACACATAGCGCACTCACTCACCACCTAAAGGGCTAAAACCTTCCTCCTATGCACATGCATATAGTAAAATTGATGCCAAGAAATGCTCACAACCCTTACCTACCCATGTAATGTCTGTGTACTGCTAGCATCAGACAGAGTCAGCCCTGAACTAAAACTGTTGCAACTGCTAGATTTACAAGGTAAGTGTTGAACCTGGAGTATATTGTGTAATAATATGAATCAATGGCATATCCTTGCATGTTGTTACTTGGTAGTGTAAGCAAGTAAAAGATGGGTGATTTATACAGAAATGATTTTAACATGTGACAGCAGAGACTTATGTAACTTAAATGTGTCCATTATCAAGTAGTAGGTCTCAGGCATCAAAAATTCACACAGTCATACCTCTCAAAAGTACTGATAGTTACCAAATGTCCTCAGTTTAGCAGCATACATTTGTACTAGTAAATCATGAAAGAGAGAAGTTATAAGGTAATGAGACACATTTCATTTTCAGACTTCACAACCCTAATAAGATATTTAACAATAGTGAGTTAAAATGTTTGTTGCTATCAACTGTTTAACTTTCTAAGACCAATATAAGTCAAAATTACAATTACCAATTTAATATAACAAATGCAGATATAATGAGCACCAAGTCAGCTATGCACCCTGAGCATCAGACACAAATGTTGTGTATCCCTCAATCCAAACGATAGAAAACATGGATATGGCACAGATATCATCACTTATACAATGTGTTTTGGGTGATTGGGGGGGGAAGGAAACCTAGGCTGACACAAAAGGTTGGTGAGTGTGTGTGAGTAAGAAAGAAAAACAGGCAAACATTTGGATAAAGTAACAAATGGCCAGTGAGACAAAAGGAGCTTTAAGCTTCATGGCTGAGCCATGTAACTGTTGTGTATGTATCTGTTTGGGTCCTCCAGTGAAATTGGTGTGTGAGTATCTGCATTAACACAGCCAAGCTCTGTGCTAGCTCTATGTCTTGGTATGTCAAACAGGTATGAGCCATGTATGGTACAGGTGGAAGTTCATCATTGTCATACCATACCATGAGAACTGGCTCTTCCAGGAGTTGCACTGGCACTTATACACCCACAGTCAGATGCACTACTTTTACTTGAACATGATTGATGTCCACTGGTTGAGCTCCCCTCAGGAAGATGCCCAGGACCATGATCCCATGGCCTGCCACGTCTGGGTGTGGACAGCTCAACCACTGATGGAGCAGTGGAAGTACTGCCACTATGGGAGCGTGTTCAGGCACAGCCACATCGGCTAACAGCAGATGATGTGACTAATCTACACCCATAAGGATGCCAATCCCCTTCCAACAGATGTTCCATCACAGACACCACCCATTCCAATGTGTCATTTATCTGATCCATGGAATTGGCAACATGGTGTAGGCAGTCATGCATGTTAGCCTGTACTAAATCTACAATCCTAAGTGCTTCTCTGGAGCACCTGAGGTGAACATGTTGAGTGGCATGGGAAGAGATGCCTGGATCAGGTAGAGCATGGACAGCAGGCCTATTCTGAGCACCTCTAACAACCCTCCTACATGGCATGTCAACCACACTTTGGCTACCACCAGAGTTAACAGGCACTGAAGCTGCAGTAACCACATTTTCATGACTGAGTGTCTCACCTTCCACCTATCCAATATCTGAGGGCTCACTGGAATGGGTAGACATAGGCCTACTCACTATGTCTGATGGAATTGCAGAGGATGGCTAAATGTCAACATCAGTGTCACATTCAACCTCTGCACCCCCTGACTGTGTCTTTGCTTTGCCACCATTATCATCAGAGTCTGCTGGTACTCTTAAATCAGGTGGTAGAAGTTCCACACTTCCACTGTCAGGATCACCTGTGATAATAAGCAACAAATGCAGGAAAAAATAATACTTACACTGCTATAGTCCACTATATGCTAACAGACTTACAGCGGTTCTGCTATCACACACAGTACAGCAATACACACAACAGTCCTGACACCAACATCACAAACTAAATATTTCTTTGAACTGCTCATCAGTACTGACTTAAAATTGTTTGGCTTACCATGTGCAGATGATTATAGGCTCACTATGCTGGATGGTATTAGAAGAAATTAAGCCAAAGGTAAGGGCAACATCATCACAATTAACAGTAACACAGGTGATAAAACTGTTTTTCCCTTCATAGGTCCATTAACTATACTTTCAACAAAACTTGGATGACAAGTCCAACCTAAGCCCATGTGTAATCAATCAGAATGTGTTGCAAACTGTAGGAATCTACAATCCCACCAACCAATTTCTTGTTAAACAGAACTAATGTATTGTTGTAATATTTATAGAAGAGTATTTAACAATTGAGATTACTAAGCCAACCTGGAAGCTCATCTTGGGAGCTGTCTGGATCCCTGATCTATCTGATCCTGGTCCACTACAGCTGCTCTCCTCTGTAGAGATGAGATCATGCCAGTGGCCCTATGGCACACTTGATCATATGTCCTGCAGTGGCAGCCTACTGTATTCATATCTGCAACTATCTGCTGCCAAATTTGCATTCTGCCTGACATATCTACATGGCCCATCTCAAGGAGAAAGGCACCATGTCATCTAAAAGCTTCCACAATGACCTGATTCCTAGGGTCACTGAATGGTGGTTTTCAGAGATTGAGACAGCTGTGTGCCATAGCCCAAAGTGCCCTG
Organism: Protopterus annectens; assembly: GCF_019279795.1. NCBI lineage: Eukaryota > Metazoa > Chordata > Ceratodontiformes > Protopteridae > Protopterus > Protopterus annectens. The sequence continues at coordinate 514,775,107 of NC_056728.1, read as the reverse complement.
AAACACAACAGAAGGATAATACACAAAAGAATGACATAACTAAAAAAATTCCTGTTTTCAGATAAAACAGAAAAGCAGGTAGCATTTCACTATTACCCACAGGAGAAACATAAAACAGTCTAGATATATGAAATATGAACATGTGGAATTGTGTGGTTGTAACATATTCCATTCACACACAATGCAAGGCATGATGCAAAACAATGGAGAGTAACAATAGAAAAATATCCTTGCTTGTGCCAAAACAGAAATGGAACTTTGCTCCCCTACCCCCAAAAGAACAGGCAAATGACACATTTTGTTAACAAAGCATCAGTGAAATGCTAAAAGGGTTATTAAATGAACTGTTCCTGAAACATGTGTACCTATTCAACACAGAACATTCCATTTTAAGCTATTGCCAATCACATATACCTGTGAAATTCCCTGAAAAATATACCCATGTCATCAGTGCACTTCTAAGTAATGCATACAGATAACAGTAACATTTGCTATATATACATGAAACAGAGTTTTCTTAAAGACATTTCAGGATCTGCAGTATATAGCTGAAAAAGGCAAGCATACCTTCTCAGGTTCAGTAGTGTTCTGTGCAGATATATCCCAAAGTAATCTGCACTTCTGTGTTCTCCACATAAGCCAGTCTCCTCAACTTCAGGTTCCCTCGCTACACTGTTGCCTTTTTATGCTGTAGATTCAGGGCTGTGAGCATGACAATGATGCAAATGAGGTGTGAACTATTTAGTATTGCTGAATCCCAAATATGTGGCTCTGTGCATCAGATATAAACATAGTGCAGGCACTCCCTAATTTTCCCTTATAATTTTTTCTTTTTTTTTTTTTGCCAGTGTTTGTGCAGTGCATGCCTTTGTACAAACAATGGAAATGGAGAACATGAATGTCAGGTTTGGCTGTGCTTATCTTGTTTGTGTGACACTTAGCAATGTGCAAATCCGGACTAGTGTCCCATGCAGGAAGCAGACAGAACACCTACAGACAGGGCATCTGTAAAAGTGTAAGGGTCAAAAAGGATACATTGTTATAATTTTTGCTTTTCATCACGCAGTGCTGCTAAGTGATCCGCGGTGGTGGTGCTGCGGTAGCGTTGTCGCCTCACAGTAAGACGCTGTCTGGTTTGATTCTCAGCTAAAGCGTCTTCTGCGTGGAGACATGTGTGAATGGGTGTACCTTTGTTGAAGGTTGTGCATCAGGGCTGGTAACTCGGCACATAAAAATCAACTACCAATCATTAGCAGACTGAACAAACAAACAAACATCATGCAGTGCTGCTAAGTGGTGTTGCACAGTGGGTAGCAAGGTTCCCGAACACCTACAGCCATCAAGCATCTGTAGACAGGATGCAGACAGTCAATCATTGAAAATGGATACATTAAAGTAATTCTGTTGGGCACCATGCAAACATGCTATGCAGCATTGTGCGGTGGTTAACACAGAGAATTTAAGAATGAGTAGGAAATTATGGAACTATCATATAGCTAGTCGTCTGGCAGCAGGTGTAAGTATAGGACTCGAATACAGATGGTTCTGGGTTCTAGTACAGGGTATGCAACCTATTTTTACTGTTGTATATATGTGTGTGTGTGTGTGTGTGTGTGTGTGTGTGTATATATATATATATATATATATATATATATATATATATATATATATGTATGTGTGTGTGTGTTGAGACAGTGCAGTTTATAGTAATAAACTGAAAAATATACAAGTGTTATCATTGGCAACAGGTGTAAGTGTAGGGCTGCCATACACATGACCCTCGGTTCTAACACAGGATATTCCATGCAATTTTACTGTTGCTCCATTTCCCCTTATATTCACTCTCACTTATAACACTTTAAATAGTGGAGCTGATATGAATTATAGGTATGATGGATAAGACACTGTTATTGTGTTTGCAGATGTATGGCTGAGGGTATGCTGTCTACTATATTTCTATAAGTATGATTCTGCTATCTGGACTTGGATGGCCTTCACAATTAAATAACAACCTATATACAACAACCTTGTCAGGTCACATGAAGACACAAAACAAACTTGGAAAATAACAAAAAAGTATGAACACGACCTGGATACACTCCAAGAAGAATTATTTATTCACAATTAAAGTAAGCTCTTTTGTACAGGATAGTACCTGTAATTCTTCAGACAAGACAAGATAATACTGAATGCAAGACCTTATATATACTCTCTCAGAAGGTAAATCTAATGAGCTCTATCACATGGTGAATTAAACATTAATTACATTAAATAAAAGACCTAGCTTGGAATAATATAAGAAAATCATTGGAAAATACATTGAAAAATACATTTCAAAATACCTCAGTAGTGTACATTAGAAGTATATTGGAAAAGTAATCACTAACACCTGGTAAAAATGTTAAATAACACTTATAAGACTTGAAAATGAAAAAAATAGTAATAAATTAGATAAGAAATAGATAAAATGGATAAAAACGACTGTTAAAAACATTCTTATGCACCATAAGAATGTTAAAATTCATCTATTTGATATAGATAGCTTGCAAAAATGGTAACATAGATGGATGTACAAAATGAACAATTTAAACAGTCTAAAATTCTTAAACAAATACTGAAAAAAAATAATATATATATACATATATATATATATATATATATATATATATATATATATATATATATATATATATATACCAAGGAAAATGCAGGCCTTTATCTTATAAGGCTCCTCAGTTTAAGTATGTAAGCTATGGAGCACATTTCATTAATCCCTGGGTGCCTAAATGCATCACATCTTAGCTGCCAGAACAATTCACATTTCTCCAATCTCAGAGAGGTGGGACCACCTCTAAAATTTGTGTCAACTGCATCAATAACTCTGAATTCAAAAACATGTTCTGGTGAACTGATAATGTGTTTCGCCAACGCATTCTCTATCCTTTTTTTCTTGATAGCATAAAGGTGTTCATACATTCTGTCTCTTAGTCTTCTGTCAGATTTTCCTATGTAAAAGACAGGGCACATTTTGCACTGGGCCAGGTATATAATGCTACAAGTCTTTCAGTTGTATCTACCCTTACATGAAAATCTCATATTCCTGATTTCAAAAGAGAGTCCTGTACTCACATGTTTACAGTAGGGGCAGTTTTCACATTTGAACATTCCTTTAATCCTAGGATTGTATATTCTCCTCTGCTCCAACGTGGCTTTTAGATTAATACCCTTCTTGAATATAATTCTAGGTTTACTTGGTAAACTAACTCTTAAGCTAGTATCAGCTACTATTAAGTCCCAATTCTTGTGTATTATACATTTAATAATGTATGTTTCATTACTAAATAGGGTAACAAATGTGATGGAAAAATCCATAAATGGATCTACAGAGGAATGCATACTGAGTCTATTATTATGTAGACTGAAAGAGCTATGGTCATTCCCATTCACAAGTAAGGAATCATTTAAGATGGCTTTATAAAACCTTGTTGCTCTCTTAGATGTGACCTCCTTTATGATGTCCTCTAATAGGGGCTGTGGGTAACCACGCTTAAGAAAAATCTCTTTTAGGAACTGGCATTCACTTAAAAAATCATAATACCTGGATACCATTCTGGCCATTCTAATAGCTGTCCTTTGACCACTGACTTCTTCTGGTGGTCAGGATGAGAGTTAGTATAATGCAGAAAGGAATTAGAATACAATTCTTTTCTGAAGATAGTTGCCACATAACATTGTTTGACATTATCTTTACTCAAGTTGATATCCAAGTAGGATATGGTTTCCCTGTAGAACTCACGAGTGAATTTGAGAAAATCTGTAGTGGTGTTGAAAGTCATGAATTCTGTGAAAATAGATTAATTGTCCTTGAAAATGATGAAAAATATCATCAAGGTAATGTGTGTAGTAATGAATATATTCTTGGAAAGGTTTGTTCTTGAAAATATATTCCTTTTCCCAATATACCATGACCAGATTAGAGAAACTGGCCCCACACAGTGATCCCACGGTGACCCTGTTGGTCTGCAAATAATAAGATTTTTCAAACAAAATGAAATTATTTGTGAGAATTAGATCTAAAAATTCTTGTATTAAGTACAGCTCATCATCACTAATGCCTATCTGGACTAACAGCTGGCTAATCCAGTCAATACCTAGTTCATGAGGGATCACTGTGTATAAGTCCTTGACATCCACTGTAACAAAATTAGACTCCTCAGTATAATCCAACCCATTCATGTTAGTCAAAAATGACCAAAAGTCCTTGCAGACTTGTATTTCATCTGTTAAAAATGTCTTAAGAAAATTATCCATGAATTTGGCCATGGTGTAAGTAACTGAATTACATCCATTAACAATAGGGCACAAGGGAGGATTGTATACATTTTTATGAATCTTAGGTGTTCCAAAATTGATTAGAATCTGTGGTGCTGGGACTGTGAGGTAGTTAAACATCTCTAAGGTAATACATGCTTCTATGAATATATCATTAAGGAATGTTCTGATCTTCCTATAAGTCCCATTGAGCTCATTCAAAGATACTAGTTTATAACTATCTGTTTCTAACATACATTGCATTTTCATTTTATAGAAGTCATAATGAAAAATCACAATGCCTCCACCCTTATCTGGTTGAGAGATTCTTAAACCAGTTGTAGTTAAATTGGTTATTTCTCATCTATTTCTTATCTAATTTATTACTATTTATTCATTTTCCAGTCTTATAAGTGTTATTTAACATTTTTACCAAGTGTTAGTGGCTACTTTTCCAATATACTTCTAATGTACACTACTGAAGTATTTTGAAATGTATTTTTCAATGCATTTTCTAATGATTTTCTTATAATATTCCAAGCTAGGTATTTTATTTAATGTAATTAATGTTTAATTGACCATGTGATAGAGCTTATTAGATTTACATTCTAGGAGAGTGTATATAAGGTCTTGCGTTCAGTATTGTCTTGTCTTGTCTGAAGAAGTAGAGGTACTAGCCTTTACGAAAAGTGCTTACTTTATTTGTGAATAAATAATTCTTCATGGAGTGTATCCAGGTCATGTTCATACTTTTTTGTTATTTTCCAGTTTTGTTATTTTCCTCAGGTCACACACATACATGTGTAACACCTCAAACTGTCACCTGTATTATGTGTAATTCCTGATGATGTCTGAGCAGCACTTCTTCTGTGCCAAATATGGAAAATCACAGCTGTGGAAGAAAAAGTTTTGTCCCTTATCCCTAGGTTTGAATCACACACTTTAAATGTAATTTTACCAGTGTATAAATCTAAAAACAAATGTGTCAGGTTATGACATTTATGCCCCCAGTGCATGTCTGCAAACTTAACTGAACTTAAAGGTATCTTCCAATTTTAGATATGTATATTTCCAAGCTAAAACTGTAACTACCTGTCAAACTAAAGTCAAGTGTCAGATTGACCTTCTAATTTAAAATATTTCTTTCCTCCCTGCTTGGCAATGCTACTGTCCACTTAACATCACAGAAATATGGTTGGCATCATTGCTTGGGTTTGCACCTTACCAATAAATGTGATAGCAGGAACTGGCAGGAAAGAATTAGTTGTCATTGCTCTACTTCAGCTATTAGACATGTCTGGAGTCAGAGGTGAAGCTGCCCAGTTTAGGGCACAAAGATGGAGTGTACAGGCATCCAGGATATTTACTGGACTCCTGGTAGAATGCCACAACTAAAGGATTCTGCATGGGGGACTATTCTGGCTCGCAGTACAAGTCTGAGGCTTGGAGTAGTTTAGCTCAGGTTGTATCCAGTACTACTGGCATGCTACACATTGGAGAAAATGAAGGCATCATTTTAATGACCTACAGAGGTGCAAAAAGGATACTACCAGTGGCTGAAAGAATTTCAAACTGATGACAAACCACAGCTGTATAAGTATCATAAGCGAGAGTATTTGTAATGCATGGCATGCTAAATAGAAGCAACACTGGTATGCATAATGCTCTTCTTTTCTGTTCTTTCCACAGCTAATGCCGAAAGAGAGTTCAATAGATTGGCTCATGCTGATCGAATGGAATAACTGAGGGAAGGAAGTGGTATGCATGCAGCAAAAGAGAAGTATTATTGCAGTTTTAAAAGTTAAAGATAGCTTGTTGTTTTTTTATACAGTCGCAGCAAACTGAACATGTATATCCTAATTGGAAAAGCAGGGACAAACCGACTTTTGGAGTCAAGTATAAGACTGTAGTCAGAGGCTGTGGGTACAAGTAATAACTACACAATACTGCATTTCTTTAATAATATTATATTAGCTTAAACTCTATACAGCATAAGTGCCCTGCTGTTAACTGTAATCTGTACAACTGGACTAAGCATACATGCAATATATGCACATTTCAAGGATTATGTTCAGCTATCTGTGTTTATAGTGTGTAGTTGTTAAGATGTATGCTTGAATATAATACTTCAGATAAAATAGCTGTATAATTGTGTTAGTGCATTGTATGTTACATATGATGGTACTAATTTTATCTTTTTTTCTCAGCTAACCTTTATCTCTCTTTTTTATTTTCTATTATGTATCATCAAAATGTCTCCTTGTCATCCATCTGTACAAAATCACTAAATGCTTCACAGTACAGCAAAGTAGGCCAGCCCCAGTGGATCAGACTGCCTCCACTCCACTGGCTCCAGGACCAATGCCCAGCACATCTTGGACTGAACCTGGCAGCATTGCTCCTGCTGCCCCTGTGCCACCCTTGCCCTCATGGAGTACTGCCCTTCAGCTGGTGCTGCGGTACCATTCTGGAACAGTAGAAGAGGTGGGTATTTTATCACCCGCAAGAGATGCCAGGGTTGGTGCAGAGGGTTTTGCATTGCACCATTGGTGTATGCTTACAGTAGATGGAGAGGCTAGTCTCATAGGTTCATAGGTTCATAGGTTCATACTAGGCTATCTGCCCGAGGGCATTTACAAGCCTAGCCCATAGTTTTGTGGCTTACGCCACCCCTTTAGTATGGGGAACTATACCCATTATTTTGCTGTGTCTCTGTTGATCAGTGACACTGAGGTAATCCCTGGGGTATATCTGCGATCTCCCATCCATTGGTCAAGATTTCTCTTCTCTTGACTCCCTCATAGTACATGGAGATGTCAAGCACTCCAGGCACCGGCAGAGTAAGGAGACAGTGATGACAATCCAGTGAGAGAGGACTAGATTCTCCCCGTCTCTATGTTTGACAAGCATGAGCCTGTGTTGTCCCCTCTCTCACTCGAATCATGGTGTCCTCCAACCTTTTGTGTCCCTTACCATCACTGTCTCTTGTTTGTATTGTTAGCATTTGCTTCCTCACCTACCCAACTTACCTGACCCAGGAATACCTACGTCCCTTACCCAGCATTCCTCTCTTATTAAATTTAAAAAAAATGGGCACCTGTCCCACAATAAAAATACTGTCCCACACATAGCTCTCCATTTTGGACACATATTTTCTTGACACACTTGATTCAGTCCAGTTGGCTATATAACATGATTATGTTGTTGTCACCCCTCTTTCTGGAGTTGACAGTCCAAATCCAGCTAATATTCTGCACATATTCAGTTTAACTGTTGAAGAAATGGATAGCTATGGTTCATTCCTACCTCCCTGCTGGACATTCCTGTATTGCTTTCCCTTCATTCTCCCCCCTGCTTGCTCCCCATTTCACCACTTTCCTATCTACCCCATTTTAACACTTATAATCTGGTCAAAAAAATAGAATAACACACAACATATATAAGTACCAGAAAAAGCAATGGATCCCTTCACTTTTCTAGCCTCTGTGTTTGCACAGAGGTTGGCATTACACACCAATGCCACGTGATGATGAGTGGCCCTTCAATGCTGTGGTTACAGCTACACAATGTTGATTAATCACCTATGCTATGCAACACATGTACTATAAAGAACTGATGTCATTGCATTCTGACTGTTTATTTAAAAGTATTAGATATACCGGGATTTGAACACAGTATCATTTGGGCTCAAAAATAAATGTATTAATGCATTTACACCTGCTGTCACAGAGTCAGCTAAGCAGCACGTGTGTTTCATAGACTCATTACTAACTCTCAGAATTTTAGCACCATGGTTTGCATTTGCATACTGCTTAACTACAAACAAGGAAAGTAATGGCAATGTGTATCTTGCAAGTGCAAACACATTGCACAAACCCACTGCTCACCTCTGCACTATGCAAAGTTTGCTTTTAGCATGTATTAGTGCTGTTTACTGTTCATTTACTCTTTATGCCATGAAACTACATGTGGAAACATAAACTGAAGGCCTATCTAACAAGAGGTCACATATTTACAATGCAGCCATGTGGTGCAGCCCCCCCTGCACTGCAACCCTGGTCCCTCAGTACTTGTTCACAAATATATCAACTACACTACATAAATTAATAACAAATGTTGTGTGATATGCAATGGACATCAATCTAGTAACATGCAGAACTGGAACTATCTTCACAGTTGAACATGCCTAGAGATCCATCAACTGACCCTGGGAGCTATCGACCCATAAGATTAACCAGCCTTATTTGAAAGGCGATGGAAAGAATTGTCATGGACCTTATCCACAAAGACATAAACAACCTTTAAAACTCTTGACTGGACCCAGTTTGGTTTTGTCAAGGGTAGATTTTGCCTGTTAAACCTTGTGGACTTCTTTGAGAATGTCACCAAAGCCCTAGATGAGGGAAAACAATATATACCACATATCTTGATTTAGCCAAGGCCTTTGACACAATCCCGCATTCAGGTATCATAGAAAAACTCTCCCATTTGGGGATTAGCCCATACATTACTAGATGGGTAGCCAACTGGTTCACCGACAGAGGACACACTGTCAAAGTTGGGGATTCCACCTCCACCAGTAGACCAGTTACAAGTGGAGTACCACAAGGATCTGTGCTGAGTCCTCTACTGTTTGTAAACTATGTTTCTGAAGTCCAGGCAAATATAGATGGCCTGTGGCTTACCAAGTTTGCAGATGATTGTAAACTGGGTGCAGTCACATGGAGTCCACCAGCAATATTAACCTATTACAGAAAGGGCTGACAAAGCCAAATGACTGAAACTTAACACAAAAAATATCTCATTGTCCACTTTGGCAAAAAAGTAGCCCCTGCTAATTATGATATGCATAAACCATGCTAAGCTCTAACTCAGTGGTGTGAGTATTGGTAACTCAGGTTGATAGCAATCTAAACTTCAATCAACATGTGTCCATAATGGTAAGATAAACATTCTATATTGTGCACCTCATAATTAAGGCCATTGCATCCAAGAACAGCAAGGTCATAGCTCCACTGTATTCTACCCTTATCAAACCATTAACTGAGTACAATGCTTCCATCTGTATGTACTCACCAGACACCTGCAGAAACTGGGGAAACCACAAAGGTTTCTGACCAAGATAATCCAGGGCTTACAAAACATGACATGCATGGAAAGACTGAAAGCTCTATCACTGTACTCAGTATCATACAGGCTGCTGAGAGGTAATCTGTACCTGGCCTACAGAGCAGTCTTGGAACCTGCCCTAATGGAAATACTGGATATCCACAAATCAAATGGGACAAGAGTAACTTGATCCAGGGATCACAACCTGGTCTGTGACATAAACAGAACATGCTGGATAGATAGATATATCTCCCAGTGATTACTGCTTCTCTGGAATAGGCTCCTACTGCATGTGAAGCAGAGCTCCTCAATGACTCTATTAAAGTGCAACCTTGACAACTAGATAAGTGAAGGTAAAGTCACCCCACAGGTGGCACATATGTCCTTCATGGACAAGGGCAGTTGGTGATGGACACAAAATCGCTCAGCTAATAATGACTGTCTATGATCAATAAGGGTACTCAAGTTTTCACATGGCTAGGCTTGTAAAGGCCCTACAGCCATTAACTTAGTAACCTCCTATGAACCTATGAACCTAAGCAGGCCTCCCAACACCCTTATATCCAACATCCACTGCTGATGTCAGCCACTATAAGTTGTCTTGCAGCCTTGTAAAAGTCTAACTTGTGCTGTGGTGCATACATAAAGTACTGATCTCTGTAGTCTGTATACTTAGGTAGGGGGTTCTGTTCTCACTGAGTTCAACTGGGGTGTGTGTGCATGTGTGTGTGTGTGTGTGTGTGTGTGTGTGTGTGTGTGTGTGTGTGTGTGTGTCTATCTAGCTAGAAGAGCATACATATGTATCCTACAGTTACCACATCACTCCTCTGGACTGACTGTATTTTGACACTTGCACATGCCTACACATCCATTTCATGCAGGTCCCCTAACATCTTCTATTCAACGTTCACTTCTGATGTCATCCACTATAGGTTGTCTGCAGCCTTGTAAAAATCTGACTTGTGCTGTGGTGCTTGCCTAAAATACCAAACACTGTAGTCTGTATACCTAGATAGGTAGGAGATTCTCTTCTCACTGCAGTCAGCTGGTGTGTGTGTGTGTGTGTGTGTGTGTGTGTGTGTGTGTGTGTGTGTGTGTGTGTGTGTGTGTGTGTGTGTGTGTGTTTACCTAGCCAGAAGATCAGAAGTGTGTATCCTGCAGTTACCACTGCAATCACATGGATTTACAGTATTTTGACATTCGCACATGCCTATACATCCATTTCATGCAGACCTCCCAACATCTTCTCTCCAACATCCACTGCTGATTTCCACTATAAGTTGTCCTCCAGTCCTACAAAAGTCAGACTTATGCCATGGAGCTTGTGTAAAGTACTGATTTCTGTACTAAGATAGGTAGGGGTTCTGTTCTCACTGGATTCAGCTGGGGTGCACATGTGTGTGTGTGTGTGTGTGTGTGTGTGTGTGTGTGTGTGTGTGTGTGTGTGTGTTTGTGTGTGTGTGTGTGTGTGTGTGTGTGTGTGTGTGTGTGTGTGTGTGTGTGTGTGTGTGTGCATTTGTGCACTTGCTTGACATTAGATAGAGCCTTTTACACCAGCATGTGGGACAGTGTCTGTTGTTTACTGAATCATCTTCTTGTGGGGGGGCTGCTCCCTCCACCCCACCTGCTAATTATCTATTCTAACACTGGGATCATACATTTATAAAGGGAGAATATTGTTATATACTAACATACAAAAGGCGTACTGTACTTTATTTTATACAGTGTGCACTTTAGAAGTTGTATGTCTGAACATTACTTTTATTTAGTTTTAGTTGATAGCATCATCAGATGATCCTGATGTTTGCCAACTGTTCTGTTAGATGACTTTGTTTACTATGTAAAGCCTATATGGTGAATAGCAGTTTTGATTAGTAGCATTTGATTAAATGCCATTCAATGGATTCTTTCTTCGACAATTAACCATAGTCCCTTCTGTATTCATTTATTTACTATTTGCTCATTGAGCAAGTACACTTGTCTATTGACCCATTACAGCCACAACCCAACCTCAAAGAGTAGAAAATACATCATGGCCTTAAAAAATCAACAATATTATATACAAAATAAGTGCATAACAAAACTCAGAACATAATGGTAAGACCGAATGCTGATAAGGTAAGATACATAGATACAATCAGAGTGCATTGAGACAACAAAAAAGTTTATATAAACTGCAAGCTAAGGTATGCATAAAATATGGTTTAATCATAATAAAGCAATGGAAAGAACTGCAGTGGAAATGATCAGTAATGAGATGCAAAACTATTAAAACTTTAGACACTGGACCCAACCCAGTTTGATTTCATCAAGGGCAGGTCATGTCTACTCAGGCTGCTGGACTTCTTTGAGAAGTTCACCAAAGCAATGAGTGAGGGCAAAATAGTTCACACTGCCTATTTTGATCTGGCCAAAGCACTTTGACACAATACCCTGCTTGAGCATTGTTGACAAACTCAAGAGGCTATGTATAAACTCTTATGCCTCCTGGTGATCAGCCAGCTGACTCACAGACAAGACCAAGAAAGTTAGAAAGTCCACCACTACAAAAAAGACAGTCTTTAGGTGAGTCCCTGAGGGATTTGGTCCTGGGACCACTCCTTTTTTGGCATCTACTTCTCTGAAGTCTATGCAAATGTTAGCCTCTGGCTGACCAAATTTGCAGATGATTGCAAATTAGGAGCAGTCATAGGATCCACCACCAGCACTACTGATCTCCTGGAAGGGCTGACATTAACAAATAACTAGTGTCACAGCCATGGACTAAAACTAAATGCCAAGAAATGCATAACAGTGTCCTTTGGGAAGTCAGCATCCCCTGGTAACTATCATATTGACAACGCACTCTTAAGAGTCAACCCAGTAGTCAGGGTCTAGGTGACATATAGAGATAGTAATCTAACCTCTGACACAGAGCCAGATCCAACAATAGGTGACCAAGGCAGTTTTCTAGGGCTCACTGGCTGGGATTGGGCCTCTGCTAGATGAGACCTTCAAGGGAAGAGATGTATAATGCTGATCATGCTAAGTCTGTTTATAATGTGTAACTGTTTTGTTTAGCAAATTGCATCACTATTGTGCTTTAGAGCTTAAAAGCATTGTTAGTAGCCTAACAGGCAGTATACTTGCTTTGAATACAGAAGACTGTGGGTTCTACTCCCATAGCATGTAGATGGATTGCAGGTATTATTTTGTATTTTAAGTGTGGTGGGGTTCTGCAGTCCTGAGTATATCCTCCTTTGGATGGGATGCCTAGTAACTATGAACGTATTATCAGTTTACCATCTATTCCCTATTGGAATATTATCAGCAATACTTTTTTTTGATGTGACATAGACAATTTATTCTTCAAGGGCAGCAGGCACTAAATTTGTAGATGAAACACTAAAATATAAAGTTGTTTACTAGCAGTAACCTCTTCATTAGTTACAAATCTCTAATGTGTAATTATTCAGATGACTTTTACTTCTGCAGAGATTGTGCATATTGACTGAACTTGGTGGGTTGTAATGCAGAAGTTTGAGTAGCCATTTATGATTGAAGTATTCTGAATTGGGCAGTTTTGTCATTATTGGTTCATACATTTGTTTAACTGTTTACAGGAAAAATGTTCAAAACAATAAATTTAAAACATGGTCTTACAAGTGGTGATGTATTATAGAAAGAATATAATTTAATACAATCAGGAAGGTGAGTCAAAGAACTCATGCATGTTTGAATGGTCCTAAAATGTGTTTAAGGGGCCTATGATTTGAAAACAGTCCAAAGGTAAACCTAATCTGCCACTGGTCAGATGCATTTTCTTTGAATGTAGGTTTCAATGCCATTTTAATGAATATGAGCTTCAAGGGCAGAGAAGTATTTAATACTAAGTCTGTTTTCATTGTGAGAGTGTATTTCTCTATTTAGTGAATGTCTATCAGTGTTTGTGCTATAAAATGTGAAATAAAAGTTTCAAATTAAATCCAAATATCTGTAATCATTATAGAAGTAAAGCAGAAAACAGTATGCTAACTGTGGAGAAATAGGCAAGTACTAGGACAATGGAATGGGGGTGGGGGGTGGGTTCTGTGTATGGGGGGATGAGGTGGCTGTGTATGGGGGGGCCCCAATCTATTACAACATGGTCCAGCTATGTTCTGACTATCATGTGTCTATGGTAGTAAGGAAATCATTCTGTGTTGTGCAGTTTATAAATAAAGGTATGGCGTATAGGCTTAAGGAGGTCACTGTTCCACTGTATTTGGCATTTATTCGACCTTTCATTGAGTACAATGCCCCCCTTTGGTATGTACCTAACCAGGCGCATCCAACAATTGGAGCATCCACAGTGATTCCACACTAAAAAAATACACAGCATAAATAACATGCCCTATGCAGATGCCTGAAAGCCCTTTCCCTGTATTCTGTTTCCTACAGACTGTTGAGGGGAGTTCTATGCCTGGCATACAAGGTATTGTCAGACTACATGCTGATGGATCTCCTAAATATCCACAAAATAAAACAGCACCAGAATTATGTTTTCTTAAGACTAAATCTTGCCTATGATTTACATCGAACCTACTGGACAGACAGATATCTATCCCAGAGACTACCCCTTCTCTGAAACAGACGCCCCATCAATATGAAGCAGATATCCTTAATAACCCAATTCAAATACAACTTGGACAACTGCATGGTGAATAGGAGATTCATCCCTTGTTTGGCACCTATGTCTCAAATGGACAAAACAGCCTGGCAGACTGTAAATGGTTCATATCCTAGGCCTCTACTTGTAAATGTTTCATCCCCCCAGCCTCTGCTTCATTTATCAAGGGTACCAGAACTTGTCAGAGATTTAGAATGCATGCCTAGGCTTAATAAGGCCCCAGTGGCCATTAGCCTAATACACACCTTTGAACAAGTATAATACATAAACTCCTATATGTATGTGAAATATATGTATACAAGATGCCACATTTAAGAGACTGAGAAAATGTATGCATGCCGTATGTGAGTATCCCCATGACCTGTGATAGACTGGTATGTCATCTAGGCTTATTTCCTTCCTTATGAGCAGTACTTGCAAAGTTTTATGATGGCTTCCCGCAAATCTAAACTTGATAAAGTGGACAGTTAAGTGATCTATTTTTTATAAGTGAACACTAGGCTAGTTGCCCTGAAGGCCCATTTTAAGCCTAGCCAATAACCCTAGATTAGAATCAAATGTTGCAACTTGTGCCTATGAGGCAAAGGCCTTAATCATTATGCCAAACCCTCCCCCCTTAGTGCTATGATACAAGCTGTAGTTGCAGCAATTTTGGGGAAAGAGCACATGTAATGCGGGGTTTGAACCTAGTTTACACATGAGTGATCCATTTTTAATGCATTTGAAGCTCATTTTTAATCAATTTAGTCAGGTTGCTGTACATGCTTTATGTAAGGGTAAAGGCCTAAATATCAGAGAAAATGAGTCTGGCTTAAATGACAACCTAGATGAATGTAGCAAACATCCAATGTCACAAAATGCTGTCTAAAAAAAAGCAGATGTAGCTGATTACAGGTACAGATTCCAGAAGATTTGGGGGACTCAGCGAAGTGTGTGGAGTTCAAGGCAAGATTTGTGAGAAAGCAGGCAATATGCAAAAAATACCTCAGCATAATGCAGTCACAATATGTAAGCAGTAATGTCATTGCAGCATCATATATAACCTGAAACCATATGCCCCCCCAAAAAAATGTTTATAAGTAGATATGGTCCCATTAGTAAGGCATATGTATGGCATTTGCACAAAATCAAACATACTTGTCTCTAATATGTCATAAATGACTGACAGAACATACAGGAGAATCAACAGATTCCAAGTATACTATGAATATCCACAATATATTGCAGATTCTGTCATAAAATGAAACTTAAAAATGAATTAGTACTACACATATATTTGAGGAATCCATCACAATCTGCAAAAAGTATTAATTACAATGAAGTGGCATACACAGGCACATTACCAACTCTAACAAAGAGCATGGAACATGTGTGGGGAGCACAAGTAATAAGCATACTCTAGGAAATAAGGTGATAGAAAAGTAGATGTTGTGTGAGGGTGAAGAAGAAGGGCACACAGGAGAGATGAGTGAACAGGAAGGTCAGATTGAATGTCAGAGAGGCATGAAGAAAAGAAGGTTTGAACACGGAAAATGGAGGAGGAGAAAAGGATGAGTAAAAAACATGTAACAGACATCACACCACAGGGTATAGAAAGGTAGTCAATATACAAAAGGGACTGCTGTGGTACGCAGACAACACACATATGCACTGCACAACAGGGGTCAAGGGAAGTCAAAGAACAGGGCAGGGATGCATACCAGCCATCATGCACTACAATAACACATTGTGTACCAATGCACAAAGAAGTACTGCAGTGTTGCAAATTGTGTGACAGTTGTACAACAAAAAGAGTATAACTGATGGTAGGCATGAGAAAGAGAGCACTAACTGGGAAATTTCAACTCTGCAGAACAAAGTGAAGAACAAGCATCATCATCCAGTAAATTGTCAGTAGTGCAAATGTAACCATGCAAGAGTTAGGCAGATTGCATGCAGAATAGGAAATGTGGGAGCACAAAAGCAGTGATCAGAGTAGAACCCCCAACCCTGTCTTCAAAAGGCAAACATCTACACACAGAGCCAAGCAGCAGTACTACAGCAATTGTGTTGAGTGTCTGTGAAGTAAGCAAATATGCATGCATACAACACAGCTGGACAGCTAAACTGGGATGCTCTCATCACAGGAGGTGTTACATGCCAGGGACAACACAGATGGTGTTCAGGTATGCAGTGTAGATATGTATCATGCAATTATATCATGCAAGTGGAACGTCCAGAATGATCATCGCACATACCTCGAGCAATGGCAAGTAATGTTAAGTTGCCATGCATAAAGGTCATGGTGATAGGAAGACATCAAAGAAACATGACAAGTGAACATCAGTAAGTTTGTTTATTGACAAGAATGCCGGAAGTATGGAAAATTTGTCACAAGAATACAATGAGAAACTAGCCAAAATCACACACAGGTGGAAACATTTCAATGACCACCAATGTGTGTGAATATGAATTGCACATGTGTGACAACATATCATGATTGTCCAATAAGCACTGTATTGTTAAAGACTAATGATGCTATAGAGCCCAAAGGTGCACATAAATGTATATCATGCACATGTGTAACACATAACCAAAAGCTAGTAGGGAGAATGGAAAATGCTGATGTTATGACCCAGTAGTAATGAAGAACATGTCTGAAAAAGCTGTCAGATAAAAACACTGGACAGGAACTTCTGAGTAAAACCATCACACATGCATGGACTGCAAGTCAGAGGGTCATGGGTAAGTTTTTCACCAGAATAGCCCCTTTTTTATTTTTAGAGAAAAGAATGTATGAGAAATTCATGGACTACAAGTGTGGAGTAAAAGATGCTGTAAGGTGCATTGAGCAACGAGAAGAGTTGTGATGTATGAAATTTACACGTGCTGGAATGTAAGGTGTTTTTATGTAAGGGACACAAATGTACAGCCATACAACACACTGCAGGCATAATATGCAGAATGTGCACAGCAGAGGAAAGTAAGCAGCTGGTATGAGCACTAAAGGTATACACAATGCAGAAAATAAGCTGAAAGTACAACACTGTGGCCTCAGGCCATAAAAATGAGACTGAGCACTATTGTGATACAGTCCAAGTGATATTACAAATGAGAGGGTAACAAACTGACAAAAATAATCCCTTTGCATATCATTTGAACCCATTAATGCCATATAGCTCTGAGACAGGCTACCCACAGGTACACTACCTAGGCATAAGTGCCAGAAATTCAGTTGTAGTATACAATACATGGGACACAGTGCACGGTAATCACATAGGCAGATTGTGCATGGGAGTGTCTGACACACCAGTATCAAACTTATTGTGGCCTCTCGGCTGTGACAAATATATACATTACCGGCATGGCACCAAAGACATGCAAAGTAGGCAAAAATCTCCACAGGATATGTGCCCATAGAATGGTGCATGGCAATGGTGGTCCCACTACACAAGGGTGGGGCCACAACTGACCCTGGGAACTACCGACCAATAAGCCTGACTAGTCTGATCTGTAAGGCTATGGAGCGAATCATTATGGAACTCGTAAATGGAGAGATTGGGAACCTGCAGTCGCTGGACCCCACACAGTTCGGCTTCGTCAAGGGCAGATCATGCCTCCTGAACCTGGTGGATTTCTTTGAGACAGTTACCCAGGCTATAGATAAGAGAAAGGAGGTACACACAGCTTACCTTGACCTTGCTAAAGCATTTGACACCATTCCCCATTCAGGTATTATTGATAAGCTCACCAGCCTGGGCATAAACCCTTACGTCACAAGATGGATCACAAACTGGCTCTCAGACAGATCCCATAAAGTAAGAGTAGCGGGATCTATGTCCGAATCCAGACCAGTAACGAGTGGTGTGCCTCAGGGCTCTGTCCTGGGGCCCCTCCTGTTTGGCATATACTTCTAGGAAGTACAGGCAAGCACGGAAGGCCTGTGGCTGACTATGTTTGCGGACGACTGCAAACTGGGTGCTATAATAGAGTCTCCTGCCGACATGGAGATCCTCCAGAAGGGCCTAAATGAGACTAATGCATGGTGTCAAAGCCATGGTCTCAAGCTAAATGCAAAAAAATGCGTAGTCATCCCCTTTGGAAAAAACAGAGTACCCGCAAACTACAACATAGGAGGTAATCCCCTGAAATCTGAAGAAAAAATAAGGGATCTAGGGACCCAAGTAGATAGTCACCTTTCCTTTGATAACCATGTTGCCAAAGTGGTTAGAAAATCTTTCTATGTGACCCATCTGATCACAAAAGGGTTTGCATCAAGATCTAAGGATATAATGGTGCCCCTCTACTCTTCCCTCATCAGACCCATTATTGAGTACAATGCACCAACTGGAATGTACCTGGCTAGACATCTCCAGCAGCTGGAGAGACCACAAAGGTACCTAACCAAGAGGATTACAGGCCTCAAACAGTTGCCCTATGCAGCACGATTGAAAAAGCTAAGACTGTTCTCTGTTGCATACCGCTCTAACGTACAGAGCCATGTCCAACCCAGAATTGTTGAACATGCTCCATCTTAGCAAAACCATATCTACTCGAGCTACATCCTCTAGGGATATAAACCTCAACACAACAATGAATAGAACATGCTGGAGGGATAGAGTCCCTTTGCAGAGACTTCCCTTACTATGGAACAGGGTCCCGATTTACATAAGACAGAATCCCTCACTATCACTCTTCAAGAGGAACCTTGATGAGTGAATGGGTAACAGAAAGTTCACACCGGGGATCACACCAACAGCACTACTAGATAGGGGCCAAGGGTACTAGCTGCTAGTACAAGGGTCTAGGGAACTACTAAAGGGGCGGTGAATACTGCACAACGTGGCTGGGCTAATATATGCCTTCGGGCAGATAGCCCAGTACCAATCTATGAACCTATGAACCTATATGCAGTTATTACCACAGCAGAATAGCATCACAGTGGGACATATGGAGAAAGTCTATAATGTTAGAAAGTGTAATGGCCCACACATGCCATATACTATCCCCTGTTAATACAGTCACGTGAGCACTGCCAATATGACAGCTGTGTGATCAATGGTGGACTGTAATCTGCAATGCTCCTATCTGTGACAAACAGGGTCAAACAGGATCATAAATTATGACATTATGGGCTGCAGTATGCAGATTCGGCAGGCTATAGGCAGAGTTCAGGGCTAACTGAGCTTTTCTTCTGTAACAGTGACATCATAAATGATAGTAGTGTATGCCTGTGCTACATGATGGTTATACTGGAAAAGACTGTTCCAAAAATGTATTATAAAGCAGACAAATGGCATTGCCTCATAAGAGTTGGACTGTGAAGTGTGCATCACAATGTAAATAGTAAAAGGATGACCACAGGATGGGTAAAGGTGCACAAATATGTGCTTATAAGTGAAGAAAAGACTAATTAATAATACACCATGGTGGCAGCATTACATGAGTGAAACATGTAGATAATACTTACAGTGCAGTGGCCCCACCTTAATTGGGTTGAATATCCCAGATAATCTCTCTAGTGATCTCCTAGAAGGAGACGTGCATGGCTCATGCCATGTCTTGGCAAAACATGTCCATGAGGTCCTGCAAGTGTGTCTGGAAAACATCTGTCATCACATTGTGGATCTGGTGCCTCAGGTCATTTGGCTGAGGTGATAGTTGTTGTCACCATTCCTCAGCTGGAATGATGGCACCTGATGGTCTTGACCTGCCATCTTTATCTTTGTCTGGCTGTCCTCTTTGCTCCAGAGTCACAATCTGCTGGCAGAGGTCGAACATGCCGACATTGTCTCCTGTGGATGGTTGGGATAGCTTAGGTCCTCAACTCTGTACAATGACAGCTAAATAAATCTTTCACATTGTATTAACAAGCCAAAACACTACCAGATAACATCAATATGCATGACAATGCACCATTTTCAACATGTAAACAGTACAATATATTCAACCTTAACACGATACACAGTTTGCTGTGATGTCTATCAAACTGTATGGACAACACATATGCAAGACAGCAGTATCAGCAGTAATGCAGGCCTCAGTGTTCAGGAATAGGTTCAACAACATCACAATCAGATGAGAGAACACATATGACATTTTGCAATTAAGAGTGTATGGTCTGTCAAAAACACAGTTATGTTAGACACTCTTACTACTACCATGTATAGTGGGTATGCAACAGAACAAAGCGTTGAGACATCATGCAACATGCCAATACATCACATGTACTGGCCTGCACACAAATGCAGACACAGCAAAACGTGAATAGCTCTGGTGTAAGTGTACAGGCCAAAGGATATTATATACAGCTATATCACAAGTACATAAGCTATAATCAGTAAAGATGGTATGTAAACATTACTGAACAATGTCAGCTGTAGCAAATAATTTCTATATTGGCACATGTGCACACGCATCAATATAATCACAAATTGCACCACCCCCGGTGGTATCATCTGTAATGACCATATAAAGAGGAAAGGTGGTGGAATGGCTTTAATATTTCCCAAGAAACTACCACATTTCTCCCACAACAAACCAAATACCAACTACCAAAATTCAATTCAACAGAGCTTTTTGTTACTTTCCTGAAAAATAAAGTTATAAACAAATAATTACTGTCCTCTACATCTTTCCTGGCAATAATATAGCTACACTGGAAGATATCTTACTCTGGGTATACATTCCATAACAATTTCAAAAGAATAAAATACTACTAGCTGAAGTCAATATCAATTGGTTAGAAATAGCCTCTAACTATCCTACATCTAGCATGAACTTGTATGGTGTTACTCAACTACTTAACAGCCCCACAAATTATAGCAAGACATCAAATTCCTTATTAGACTGGATCCTAGTATCAGACCCTAGCAAATTCAGCATCACAGGAACAATGCCAGACTCTCTTAGTGACCATTTCCCAATCTATACAACCAGACATCTCATACATCCATTTAAACAGCGTATTTATAGAACAGCATACAATCTGTCCAAGTTTAACCCAGAAATATTCATTACTACCCTGTCATCTATTAACTGTAACATCCTAAAAACCCTCCTCTTAAATGACACTGTAAATTAACTCAAAACAACTTTCCTAAATATTCAAAATAGCCTAGCATCTCCAAGATGGAAGAGACTAAAAACAAATAATGCAGTTTTACTCTCCAACAACAGTTGCATGCTAATGCAGGATAGAGAAAAACTGTAAAAATAATGGCAAAAATATAAAACATCACAATATCTTGAAAACTTCAAAATGCTCTGCATCTGTACTACAAATCAAATAAATGATGACAAAAATATACTATAACACTTTCATAACAATAGCACGCACAACCATACCTCTCAACCTCTTATAAGTTCATAGGTTCAAAGCATGATACTAGGCTATTGCCCCAGCCTAGCCAAGAATTTTGTCCATGTTCCCTCAAAGTTAGCACCTGTTTCCCCTGACCAGCATGCACACAGGTAGGATCCCAGGTGTCTAGTTTCTGTTTCCCATCCAGTCATCCAGGTTCCTCGTAAAGAGAGCTAGAGAGGTACTCTGCTTGACATGGAAAGGGAGTCTATTCCACAGATGGGGGAGTCTTTGGGACACAAATCTATCCCGCCAATAAGTTCTATTAATGTCACAGACTAGGTTAAGGCCTTGCATGTGGGTTGCCTGAGTGGAGTTTCTCTTATGGATATGAAGAGCAAGACATCTGGACAAAGCCATAAATAATAGTGGGACAAAGGCCCAAAAATAGGGACACTTTTTAAATATTGCTCTTACAAACTTAGAAAGTTGACAGAATAACATGTTTTGCATTAGCATGAATTTTCTGAAGGGTATGAAATCTGAAACTCAAATGTCTGTCATTATTTTCTGACTTCAACCCTCAAAGATTTGCCAATGATTTGTCAGTAAACCACAATTTTATGAGAAACAGACCAAAAATATGAGGCAAGAATCTGGACATTCTACAAAAATCTGTAGAGTTGACAGATATGCAGCACAACCCTAAAAAATTCTGGTCAGCCATTAAAGAAATCTTACATCCTGGCCAAAAAGTCAACCCTAATCCTCCCTCAATAACTCAATACTTGAAATTGCAGTATATTTCAGTTCTTATTTCATTGATAGTATAACAACCCTAAACAAGGATTTTCCAACATCCAATCCCATCTTGCCCAATAGCCCATATCACCACGTCCACTATTACCTTCAAGCCTGTGCCCACATCCTGTATAAACCTGCTCTTAAACTCAAACCATCCTCTATTTCAGCTGATGACTTTCCAAGTGAGTACCTTGAAATAGCGGCCAATAGCATTGCCTATACTGTCTTGATCCTTATCAGCATTCGAGGAATCCCACATTCACTTTGTCTAGAAAAAAAATTGTTCATTATCCATCTACACAAAGGAGGAAATTCAACAGACATTACTCAGACATTACTAACTTTATCTCTATAGCAATCTTATCCCATCCCTCCAAAATGCTCAAAAAATATATTCAAAAACAATTGCTAAACTATGTCCTGCAGGAAGAACTCCTATCCCCCCACAACATGGCTTCCTTTCCTCCCATAGTACTAAGACTGCATGTCTAACCTTTCCAGATACTGTCAATAAATCTAGAGATAATGCCAAACTAGACCTCTCCTTATTACTATACTTGTCTAAAGTCCTCAACACAGTCTGTTACAATAAAGTCTACTTTAAGTGTCCTCACTAGATCTATTACAGCCCACCCTTTTATGGTTCAGAAATAAGTATCACAAGGCTCTTTCCTCAGTCTCCTCCTCTTTAACATTGTCAGTAACACTTTCATGAATCCACATAATAAGCTTCCTTAATACAATATGCAGATATCTTCACACTCATATGCACATTTGACAACCTGGCATATCTCCAAAAATTTTCTCAGAAATCTTTAACACCCACTGAAACATGGCTTTGTAACTCACAAGTCATGCTCACCCCTACCATAAAAAACTACTTCTTTTTCCCCCAAATCCTGCTTTTATGAAAAAACAAAATTTAAAATCCTCTCTCTTAATAAATACAACCATTGAAGTCACTTCTCATAGCAGATCATGAGTGATAATATAATCTTAAATTTGACCTAAATATACAAAATTGTATAAAAATACCAAAACTTGGGATGCTTTACAGAGCCAAAAAACATTTTCACCAATGTAACGAAAGCTACACTTACCATTACTTACTTTCAACCCTCATTGTTTTATGGCTGTCAACTTCTTAATAACCTCCAGGCATAACAAAAATCAAAACTTAAACAATGCCATAATAAAGTAGCTAAATTTGCATCAAATACCCCTTTCAGAATCCACCTCAGTATAGCACTAAAAATCCTAAAATGGTTAGAACTAACCTATCAAATAACATATACATAACTTCTTACCACCTATAAAATTATTCAGCATCCATCTGCTTGTCCAGCACTAAATGCCATTCTATCCAACTTTATTCCCAATTGGTCATTTTGATCCAATGATCAAAAAATCCTCTCTGGCCTCATCCCTATAAAATCTGCTGGGCATGGTCTGTACTTATACCATGTTGCTAAGGCCTGGAACTCCTTACCTGTATCCATCAGGTATCACCTTTTTTCCACTCTTTTAAAACATTCTGAAAGACTTCCTAGAAAAAAATCTGGCTCTTTTCTTACTCAACCCCAAGATGAACTGTGAACAAGTGCCTATTCATACCTTAAGTTACACCTCCTTCCTCCCCCTTCTTCACTCACTTTCTTACTTCAATCTATTTCTTCCAGACTCTTTTTTTAAATATATCATAACCATTTTTTCTCTCACTTCATGTTGCAGTTTCTTTGTAAATCCTACCTTACCTTTAATTTCTCTATAAACTGGCTAAAAATGTTCACTAAATATTAAATCATTGTCATACATGTTGTATCTATTCTTAACCAATGTTTTCATGTTATGTCTAATCTGGTATAATTATTTAAACTGTAGATGATTTTGCATTATTTTTGAAGATTTTAAAATTATTGTTATTAAAATCTTTTGTAAAACTTTTGGAAGTTTCTCCCCAGACCTCCACTGAAAATGGGCATCTACACAGTCAGACTTGCCCAATAAATAAATAAATAAAATATCTGATGTTTATTGAACAAGTACAATGATGTGCACACATGAGTAGTCTCATGTTATCTTAAAACTAAAAGTATTGGCCCCTATGGATAAGTACTACAATTATAAGGGAGGCTGTCACGTTGTACACATCATCTGTCTGAAGCAAAGACATGCAGCACTGTTGTCTATACAGACATAGATGGCTGTGATCTTTACAAATATATATGACTACTTATGAGTGCACCCCCAAAAATGGAAACTCTCCATTGGGAGAGCAGAAATAATGATGGGATATCATACACATGTTTTGAGTGACAGCATGTGTCTGCACAACACACACGTGACGTCACTGCACCAAGACAGCAAGCAATGCCATAACACAAGCATGAATCCAGTGAGTGTAGATTGTTAAAAACATGGCAGGAAACAAAACGTGCTTAACCCATAGAGTGACACTTGAATAACACACTCCCTGTATAAGTAGTGGTGTCAATAGTATAATGCTATAGAATAATGTAACTGTGGCATGTAAAACATGTTGATAAACCCCAACTGATATATGTACTAAGAAGTAACTCCCCACGTGTGAACACTGTATGGGAGAATAAGGATGGCTATGCAGACTAGTGACACACTGCATTATGATATACTAGTGTGCATGTATATATATATATATATATATATATATATATATATATTTGTGTGTGTGTGTGTGTGTGTGTGTGTGTCTGTGTTTGTTACTGTATATCTACATAAATATATATTAGTACTGCAGCTGCTGACTGTTTTCATAGCCTAATGTCCTAATTGTTACACAGTCCTATGATTTGTGTACTGCATCTCAGTGTTATTATACAACTCTCATGGTTAAGCACATCTCTCCCAGTGCACACTCCAGCATGCTTTGTCATACCAACATTTATGCTGCTGCCTATGCACACTAATTGTAAGTATGATAACAGCATATCTGTCCATCAACACTACTTTTGTTGTTCACACCTTAGGTGTGCCAGTCACATACCAGTATGATCACCTTTGGCAGTGTAGCTTGCCTACAGTAGTCCAGTGGTGAATGTTATTCTCTAGTTATCCAGATGTGTTCATTTCTTTCTTGTACATATGTGTACAATATTTTGCAGATCATATTGTGGTTATAATAAGTGTAATGTTCCATCTGAACAACTACTGGCCTTTATCCTGTAGTTGTCTGTTGTGATGTTGTAATGGGACAACACTATGTACACATCACTAGTTTATCTGTGTACTTCTGTATGTGTGGCTTGTCATAACCCAAAGCTCTGAGCCAGATACTGCTGTGTGTACTACAATATACAGCCACAGCCCTCATCTTCGTGTCTGGTTGCTCTGTCCTCCTGATCATCCTTTGACAGCTTTGATAGCTCCATGTCAGATATTTGGGGTTCTTGGGATACGTCATGCACACCAAAGGCTGGCAGGCCACTATGTTTTGTTGTTACCATGTTGTGCAGCATAGCACACACAGTGAGCAAATGTAAAGCCTTGTCCAGAGTGTATTGCAGTGCACCCTGGCTGTCATCTGAATCTTGATTTCAGCATGCCAAACAAACACTCAATAGCATTATGTGTCATAGTGTGTACTCTATTACATGCATCCTCAGCAACTGTAGATGATGCACTTTATGGGATCATGAGCCAAGGCTCCAGTGGATAACAACATTCACCTATATGTAGAAAGACATACATTTAGTTACCTAGACAGGTCTTCAGATTGCATCATAACTGCAGTTCTGTACTTAGAGAGTAAGAGCCTGTCTGGAATGTAACCCTGTTGAAAAGTGGCCATCAGCTCACTTTCCCTATGTATTGCAGCATCATGCACATTGTGTTGTCATGATACTGATAATGAAGCCATCTGCAGAGCACATTACATGACAAATGACTGATAGCCACCCCTTTCCATTAATGCACCGTTCATTATTGTCTGATGCAGGGGTTTTGATTGGCATATGGGTGCAGTCAATTGCATTGAGGACACAAGGAAAACTTGTGATGGCATAGAACTGCTTCATGGCAGTCCTGTACTCCATGGCTGTTGCTGGGAAGTAGATGAATTCATCCACTTTCCTGCACATAATGCCAGGAACTGTCCTATTATTTGACTTGCAGCTGGCTGGGACACCTCTACAGATTCACCCATATACCAATGGAATGTTGCAGAGGCTAGTATACCCAGACTCAGGCAAATGCTTGTTTCTACTGGGACAGTGTACCTCACAGACTGTGGGAAGACATGAAGACATGTTGGGTGCACACATCCTGCACACAAAATGCACCATCTCTCTGTCTAATCTGTATCTAACTGATTTCCTGGTCAGATAGCTGGCTTAATTGCACCCTGGCTCTGTGCATCTGGCTATGTCCTGGGATGCATTTGCATATCATCCTCCAGTATAGCTGGTACAGATTCAGCTTACTGTAGAGCATTAACTTCAGCTTGCATTTTTTTTAATAAATGGGCTGAGACTCCACAGGATTGCAGATAAATTCATATTAATATGTTTGCGAAAATGGTCAGCACGTATAGCCTCTGCTGGGTACTTTCATCAAATTGTTGATGCACTCCTCTGTCATATTTTATTCTCTACTGGGTACAACAACTGTGTTTTGGAATCTGCCATGTCTGCACTTAGTCCACAAATATCATATGCTGAATAAATTATCAATTGCACTTGACATTACTTCTGTTATTTAATTGTGCTTGTTGCGGCTTCAAAGACTTTTTCCTTTGGTAGACTGTGTTGTCTGTAACTTTCTTTTGAAATCCAACTCACAGTCTTGTTAAAATAGTGACCTTGACTTACAGTGTGACAGTGCAGAGAGAAGGAAGTAATAAAGCAGCAGGATCATTTTAGCCTAACTAAAAAAAAAATTGTTTATCAACCGTATGGTGTAGGTTTATACATAGGCAAAAGTCATTTGTGTAGTTGATTTAAAAATACCTTGTATGTGCTCACCAGGCTACTGTAAATACTTTATTATCAGAAATTAATTAGTTTGCTGCTGTTACAGATAGTGTGACATTTGAGAATAATTGCAGCATTGATTGCAGTGGTCTGCAATTTAAAATATTTGAAAATCAAAATTATAATAGAAGAAAACAAACACTCCTTCATGGATTTGTCTACTATTTCCTTTCTTTATAACTGACCTAGAATGACAAAAACAAGTTGAGAGCTCAAGCAGAATTATTTCATGACAATGTTGTTGTTAACAACAACAACAAAATGCCAGAACTTAATGGACAGTATTAAAGGCCAAAGATTTGCAGACATTCCCAACACTTTCATAACGCAGGTTGATGATTAGCTGAGAAATACTGCCACCGTTGTTAGCAAAATTGAGATAGTTATGGGACCGTAAACATCATCAGTTAGCTTATCAATGCAGCAATTTTTGTTTCAGTTTGAGATTACTGAGCTATGGCAATGAGAACTAATTAGAATTTGATTGTTAACGATATCAAATATACTAAAGATGACATTCAAAAAATTGCTGTAAAACACCAGCAGAATTTCTATAAAGCTCATTGCCTTAGGATCATTTTTGAGGTAAAAGATGGAGATGAAAAAAGTAGTTCATTCAGAAATTATGGATTATGCTACTGAGTGTCTGAGAAAAAAATTGTTGACAGTCCTGGTCTGGATAGGAAATGTTTTCCTTTAAAGGAAATGAAAGGAAATGCCAAGATCACAGTGATACAAAGACTTGAAAATGATATTTCAGTCAAAGGTGATGATTTTGAATCCACAGAGGATTTTTAACGACTTGTGATAGTAGTGTGAGACATTATACAACAATTTCAAGCACTTCAACTTTCATAAAAAATAAATATATATACTTCAGTAAATAAAACATAAAATAGTGAAGAAATTTAATAAAACATAACAGATTATCTAATGCTTAATTCTTTGAATGAAATAGACAATAGGAATCAGAAACTGCTCACGTACATAGATTTTATGCTAAAACTCAAAGAATGTTTGAAAGACTCAATGACCAGGTAAATAAAACTAGAAGAGATAACCTCAGAATATATATAGTATTCCAAACTATAATTACTGAAATGATACAATAAATTTTCTTTTTTATACTAAGCTTGTTCCTCCAGTCATAAAACTTCATTAAGCTCTTTCATATGGCCTGGAGAGCTTTAGTCTCC
This sequence comes from Protopterus annectens, assembly GCF_019279795.1. Taxonomy (NCBI): domain Eukaryota; kingdom Metazoa; phylum Chordata; order Ceratodontiformes; family Protopteridae; genus Protopterus; species Protopterus annectens. The sequence goes on along the minus strand of NC_056728.1, from coordinate 514,746,751 downwards.
ATTCATAACTATACTGCTCATAAAACAAAAGGAATTATAACAAAGTTCAGTCCCATTCTTTCAACATACTGGAATTCAGAACCAGAGAAATCTCAGGTTTTGCTACACATCCAAGAGTCAGAGTTGAGGATCAAAAGTCATAGAAAAAATTAATGAACCAAACAAAAAAAATGACTTGTAAGGAGATCTTTGCTGCAGTTTAGCAAGTCTTTTGCTGTTGTTTTTTGTCCTGAAACAAACATTATTTCTTGGAATTGAGGAAGGGTTATTGAGAGGGTTAAGCTCTACCACAAGTGGCCAACCACTTGCAATAGCATCTTCCGATTCAAACAGAGGCCCACCAAAGTGATTTTGTATGGTTAGAATAATCACAGTGGTGGGCTGCCCCACCGGCCATGCTGTAGGATAATGGAACAGTCCAAGGGAATGGTTAATGTTAATTAGATATGTGCTATCCTCCAGCAATGCAATGGCTACAGTAAGTGATTTATGCTGCAGTCAGATTCTCTGAATCGCATGGTTATGTAAAATGGCATGGTTTGTTATGAAAATTAACATGGCCAAAATGGCATGCTCTCTATTCAAGCCAATGGGAGAGGCCACATTGCAGGTAAGTTTAGTGACATTTAAAAGAGAGGGAGTGTTGAGGGTTGTGTGAGTATGTAGATGTGTTTGGAAATGTACGTGTATGTATATATATCTGCAGGGGGTATGGCTGGTCTGGGATGACTGTGTAGGTTTGTGCGTGTGTGTGCATGTGCATTTGTGTGAAAGTGCATGCCTGCATATATGATCACAGAAGGAGGGATAGTTAGGGGATCATGAATGTGTGTGTGTGTGTGTGTGTGTGTGTGTGTGTGTGTGTGTGTGTGTGTGTGTGTGTGTGTGTGTGTGTGTGTGTGTGCGCGCGCGCGTGTGTGTGTGTGCATGAATGTCTGAAAGTATGTGTAAGAATGTATGGGAAGTGCCTGTGCCAACATGATGCATGAGAAATAATTGCAGCTACAAAATGCTTTTACCACTGAGCGCAATCAACAGCAAGCCAGGGACATGCAAACTCACTGATAATGATGTCTTCCTTATACTGTGGCAGAAGAGCACATCTGGCTTACATCAAAGATTGAAATAATATTAATTTCATGAGCTTTAATCATACTTTGACTTAGGAATGGGGTCCATCCCCGTCATGGTATTAGAAACCCAAAAGACTTGGAGAAATTAAAAAAAAAAATGGCAAAATATATCTCTGAATTGCATTTCCTGTGCTTATGTCAACTGATGTACTTGTAGTAGACACTTTACATGTTTGTGGGATGTTTATTTCCAGAATCCCAATGCAGCATTAAGTAGCTGTGTTAGGATCTATATTAGATAACCGAAAGAGCAAGTCAGCGAACGCTCACATGAGCGAAAATGCCAGGACAAAAAAGGTATTTGTGGGGTCGGGGTACAGTGAGGAGTTGGATATTTGCCCTTTCCTCACTGTAGTGTGACCTCAAAGTTGGAATATATAGTTATTAAGGGTGTGGGGGGTGCAGCCCCCCACAATAAGGAGTTTGATTCCCGGCGTTTTCGCTCATGTGAGCATTCGCTGACTTGCTCTTTCGGTTATCTAATATAGACCTGCTGTGTTGTCATGGTTGCATAAATGGTTTTACAGTACAGGCAGTGGTACTGCAGGGGCTGATCTGCAACAAATCAGCACTTACAGAAAAGTGCAGATCTCAACCCTTAACTGCTTGCACCAGGTGAAGTCACCCCCTCTTGCCTTGCCCTTGCTACAGCTCTACTCAGAACTGCATGATGCTGCCTTACTCCCATAGATATGTATTTGTGTAGTATCTCAGTGTCAAAACTGAGCCCAAATGGCAAATTGTAGAACTGTAACTGACTGTCTTTTCCTTGTGAAGCACAGAAACCTTTGGGGTTACTTATGAATTTCCAGATGTAAATAAGCAACGTGAAGGCCCAAAGAAGACATGCAATCATTTTCAACGAAGCACCGAAGGACCACCTGAGCTTGAGACTACCTAGAAGGGATCCTTGGGAATGAAGATGATTAGGCTTCTTAAACCTGGAATGTGTCTGAGGTCCCTCATCTTTTTTTGAACCTAAAGGTACCTAGAGTAGAATCTTTTCTCTCTCTGGTCTGGTAGAATCTCAGGTATGTCTCTTTTGTTTAATAAGTGAAGCATCTCTAACTTAGCATTCTTTCTATAACTGGATAGGACATCTGGCAATGGGGCTATGGGAGTACAGGGGTAGAGATGAAAGGAATTTTGACCTGTTGCTAATCTCCCATACCATTGATTGGTTGTGATTGAAAAAAACATTTAGACTGATGGCTGGCCAAATAACCCCAATTACCTCCATAGTGCAGCAGTCAGACACGTCCTCATTTTTGCTACAGTCTCCCTTGGGGGGACAACATTTGCCCAGTGATTGCCAAAGACACTTTCAACAGCTGTTGCATCCTCTTTGGAAGGAATCAGATGAAGTGAGATACTTGCTAAAGTTTCATTTGTAGTAAAACCGTATCTTACATCTGCTTTTTGGGAGCTGGACAAAGTACTCTGAAAGGAAGAAAGCATGACCCCCCCCCCCACCTTGGTTAAGGAATTCACTTGTTTTTTTCACTTTTGACATGTTAGTTTGGCCTTCTGGTCCACAAATCTCTGGCCCATGGCAGGGGTATTCATAAACATTTCCTTTAAGTAGTGAAGTTTATGAAATGCTGAGTGGGAAATACTGTGCACAATACCCTAGAAGCAGCTCCTTACAAACATAACCAAGGGGGCCATGGTCAACAGAGAGGTCAGTTTGTACAGCAGTTTGCCTCTGTCAAGTCCTTCTGCTGTCTTAGGCAAAGTAGAGTCCATATTATCAGCTACATCATAGAAAAATTCCACTATATAACCCAGATAGGATAACACCTCCAATGCAAAAAAAGACACATCAACAGGATTTCCTAATTTGTCAATGGCCAATAGAATCTTTTCTGGGTGGATAACCTCTGGATATTGAATGGTAGAAGTCATTTTTAGATCAGTACAAAGGCCAGCACATTTGGTCTGTTAGTCTGTGTGAGAAAGGCTTGATCTCTGGCAAGATGCAAGACTTCATCTGCCTTCTAAGGAACAGGTGTCACTGTCTGGGGGTGGAGCAAGCATCTTCAGTGGCCAATTTTATGAAGCTGCTCCTGTTGATGCATATGAGTAGCAGGGGTGAACCAAATCAAAAATTCTGCAATGTAACAATCTTTTGGATGATTTCTTCCCGCAGGAATACCTGTGGATCTATGCTATGTAAGTACAGCAAATGAGCAATTGACTTCAGTCCACATAGGCTCTGAATTACCTAGACATAGTAGGGCATTACTAAGTTTTATGCTATTGGCTGCCAAAAAATAATTACTGGAAAATGGAAATTAAACTCTAAACCAACTGTAATTGAAGTATTAAGTATTGTAAAATACATAAAACAAAGAGAGTTGGGATCCTTCAAAAAGGAAAGCTCAAAATACATTGGAGTAAATGGAATCTGTGGGAACAATGCATGCAGAATAATGTTTAGAAGGAAGGACTGAAGTATAAAAGAAGGAAACAATTGAACAGTTTGTATAAATGTAAAAATTGCCTATCTCACAAGTGCTAATTCAAAAAAGGTGTGTTTAAAAATATTGTGTAATGTCGGTGTGAATGATTATTAAAAAAAGTAATGCGTATACTACATGAAAAAATGTTACTATGGTTGTTTTTCTTTTATATTAAGGTATGTGTATCAGTATCACTGTTTTAATTGTGATTTAATTTGGATGATTATAAAATCGACAGTGCTATGGCCAACCTGATACACCAGGCAAAAAAAACAGAGAATGATACATTAGTAAAATATCTTCCCCAAAACAAGACAGGGAAAGAGACAGAGACCTGACTAAGAAATTTCTAAAGAAGCAGTTGGACCATGTAGGTCCAAGGAAAGGAAGGGGAGAAGATGGATGGAGTCTCAGAAACCAAAAATGAGCAGAGTGTTAGTTATGACCTGGAGACAGCCAAATCCACTAAAAAATAATGTAAATTCTTTACAAAACCCAAGGACTGCTTAGAAGAAGTGTGACCTTGATACAATGTGCAGCATGTAAGATCTGGGGTAGTGAGTTAGTGCATTGCATATTGGGAGAAGAATGGTTTACATCCAAGAAAGGTTTGGTGGGTTGAGTAGTTCAAATGCTGACAGACATGATTCTTAGTATTACTGAGGATGGCCCAGTTCCTAGGATAATATCATGTTTCCTATAATGTAATTTCTAAATGAAGACAATTATACTTATGTATAAAACAGTCAGCTGGAAAAAAAAAGTAATCTCTTTTATTACATAGTGCAGTTAACAATTTTTTTCCATAAGTTCATAGGTTTGTACTAGGCTAATGACCACTGGGGCCTTTTTAAGTCTAGCCATGCATCCCAAATCTCTGACAATTTCTGGTACTCCTGGTAGTATAAGCAGAGCTGTGGGAGATGAACCATTTACAGGATGTCTCTGTCCATCAGCTACATAGGAACCAAATTTCATCCAGATGTTCAAGTTGCACTTGAACTGGATTAGTCTATTCCAGGGAAGGGACAGTCTCTAAGATACATACATGTCTTTTCAGCTGGTCCTGGTTATATCACAGGCAAGTTTTAAGTTTTACTGTGGATAATTCTGATGCTGCTTGTTTTGCAGATATATATGGGAGGTCCATCAGAGTGGTGTAAGAAGATGCTTTGTATGCAAATAGATCTCCCCTCAATAGTCTGTAGGAGACAGAATACAATGATAGGGATTTGAGATAGACTGTATAGGACATGTTATTTACCACCTGTATTATTTTAGTAAGAAACTTCTATGGAAGTTCCAGTTGTTGGATGTGGCTAGTTAGGTACATACTAAAGGGGACATTGTACACAATGACAGGTCCAATGAATAATGAATACAGTGGAACAGTGAGCTCCTTGGACCTAATGTCATACCCTTTTTTTATAGGTTGCAGTGTTAAAACAGTGACTGAAGATTAAACACAAGCACTGCAATATCACCACAAATAGAGAGTAGACTGCATGTTCAGCAGATAAAATCAAAATAAAACCAACACAATTTAATAAAGAACAAATTAAATCCTTTAAACAGTTCTGATGAAGACATAGCTGAAAGCGCTCATCATGTTTGTTTGTGAGGATTTACATCCTGTTGTTTGAGGGATTTTATTTGTAAATTGTGCTGGTTTTATTTTGATTTTAACTGCCGAACATGCAGTCTACTCCCTCTTTGTGGTGATATTGCAGTGCTTGTATTTATAATCTTTTTTATAGGCTGGTCAGCACAGAATGATTTCCTCAGTACAGTAGGCAGGTAATGGTCAAAGGCTAGATTACTGTCTATGTGTGTATCTCCCCAGGTCCATGATGACTGGGTCAAGTCTTAGGGGTGTGTTGTCAATATGATAGTTATGAGGGGTGGCTGGCTTCTCAAAGGCTACTATTGTACATTTCTTAGCATTTAGTTTTAGTCCATAGCTCTGACACCAGTATGTCTGCATCAGCTCTTCTTGGAGAACATTAGCATCAGTGTGGTGTTCTATGACTGCTCCTAATTTGACATTCGCCTTGACTTCAGAGAAGTAGATCCCAAGAAGGAGCATTAAAAGGACTGATTCCTAATTGAATTTGCTAGTGACAGGCCACTTTGTAATTGTGGACTCCCCTATTCTAACTTCCTGGGTCCTGTAAGTGAGCCAAATGGCTATCCACCAGGTGACATAAGGGTTTATGTTTTACCTCTTGAGCTTGTCAACAATGCCTGAGTGGGCATTGTTTCAAAGGTCTTTGGCCAGGCCAATGTAGGTAGAGTGAACCATTTTTAATTTGTTCATTGCTTTGGTGACCTTCTCAAAATAGTCTACAAGAATGAATGGGCATGACTTGCCCTTGACTAAACCAAACTAGGTTGGGTCCCATGTCTGTAGGTTTTCTATGACATTATTGATTACTTCTAGGTAATTCTTTCCATGGCTTTGCATATGACGCTCTTGAAAATTATGGGCCTGTAGTTTCCAGGTTCTGTAGATGGCCCTCTTTTGTGCAGAGGGATGATGCTTGCCATTATCCGTTTAGGACAGACAAAGCCTGTTTGGAGGTTACAGTTAAACAGTGATTCCAGAGGTCCAGACAGGTCATGTTTCATGCTATTTACAAGGTAGCCTGGGATATTGTTTGGACCCATTGATGCAGTGTTCTTGGCCTTAGAAAGAATATTGAGGTCTTGTTCCCTACAGATAGATGGGGGGGGGGTTAAATATTTGTTGGTATTTCCTGAGAGGAGGCTAAGAGGTGAGAGAGGGGGTTAAAGTTAGAACTGAATTTGTCTGCCAATAGGTAGGTTTGCTGTATCTTTTGGCTCACTGTAGGTAGCTCCACTAACAATGAGCTCTGCACAAAGTTGTGTATTGCCTTTGAAACTGTGGACATAAGAATGCGTTGTGGTTGTCCTTAGTTTGAGAGGCCAGATTTTCCTCAAATGCTGGCTTTGTAGACTTTATTTCTTCTCTTGATGAGAGTGCTTTTATCCTGTTGCATTCTACACCTTGTATATTTTGCCATGATGTTCTTCCTTCTGTTGTAAAGCATGTTGATGTTGTGATTTCACCAATATACCTTGTTTCGTGAGTTAGTTCTACACTTATTCCAAGTGGGTACTCTACAGTTGCTATGCTGATATTGCCACACTTGCATAGGGTTTCTGAGAACAGATATGGCTGCAGTGTTCTCAGTGTTTTATGGGAGCTAGAAATGTCGTCAGGTTATCACTTAATAGTAGGAAGTTAGATATAGAGTAGTTCCAGGGTTAGCTGGGGTTCAGGGATTTTTTTTTACTTTAAAGATTACCAATTATTGGTCTGACTTTAAAACAGAGGACATTAATCTATGGGGTGTGCAGCATTCTCACATATTGATAATGACCAGAACAGATATGTGTGTGCCCCTGGTTGCTATATTGGCAATCTAGTCCATGGAGTTTGCATAAAGTACAGGAATCTGTGTGCCTGCTCATTTGGTATCACATATGATTCCTAGTTAAGTGTGGGGTAATTAAAGTCACCTATGAATATGATATTGAGTTGGATGGTGAGTGTCTCCAGTAGTCTTAAATAAGTGTTACTGTCTTCCTGGGTCATACAGGGGGACCTATAGCTTTCAAGGAATTGGTATAAGACTTTGCCTATGGTGATTTGAATGTGTCAAGTCCATTTCCCTGCTTGCCCAACCTTGAGATGTATTTATCTTTGGTTTAAATCTTGACACCTCCACCTTTAGACCCTGCCTGTGTAGTAGCTGATCAAATGTGTGGTAGGCATTACAGTAATTCATTGCTGGTATGCCCTTCATGAGTTTAAACCATGTCTCAGTGACTGCACAGATGTCAGTATTCTTTATGGTGGGGAGAGATTGCAGAGAGTGGAGTTTCTTGTTTAGGCTCCTGGCATTGAGCAGTAATACCTTTAGATTTTCTTGGCTTTGATTTGCTATGTTGGGAGGATTGTCAGGTTGGCAGGGCCTAAGGAAGGTACAATGGGGGAGTAAACAAGCAAACAGAAAAAGAAAATCACTTTAAAAAGTGTCAGTGATTTAAAGCAGCCATAATTTCTTCCATTAAATGCAATGAAGTAGATGCTTTCTATTATTTCCATGTGACTCAGACAATACTATGGTTGGCAAGTGAAATCCACAGGGAAGAAATAAATGCAAAAGCACTTAGTAAGGAGCTGCCAGTATAGTATGTATTATTTGGTAAGGATATAAGATCTATAAAAATAAGTCTAGTTCTGTATTGAACAATGTGTAGTCTGTCTTCTGATTATTCTGTCTCTACTCATTTCACTGTTCATCTCTGAAGCTTTCAGTTAGATAGGACTGAGAGTTCTAACACAGATCACTTCGCTATTTAAATGCAGGAAAACAGCTTACTTCCAAAAAGAGGATGGTGTCACCATGAATATTAGAAGGAGCTTTTACAATCACTAACCATGTCTAGGCTCCTAGAATCCAAAAAGACAATCCATTCACATGAAAGTAAATTAATTTCACCAGATTTGTATAACTTATTGGAAATTAAGTGTGAATGAGGCTAAATTATATGGTCTCATCCACAAAATTGTGGGGTCTTATATCTCCAATGTATAGTGGAAAGCTGTGAAAGCATATTCCCCAATTTGCTTGATGTCAGTAAGTGCCTTGTCGTAGTTTCTACTTTAAATTATTATATTTAGCTACAAGTATGAGGAACATGGCATAATACACAGTCTGAATCTTCTCTTCAGCATAGGTTCTTCAAATATCTTGCCTCAGAACTATCATAATTTACTAATTTTCCAGCAGTAGCTGTGATAAAGACCTACTGGCTTAGAAAGCAATTTGTTTTATCCACTCTTATTTAAGTTGGCCTGTATCACCAGCTGAACTATTTCAGAAGAGATGTAACTATACATTCTTTTGCTGAAACAAGTGATTTCTGGCTTGAAAATAATGAAAAATGATGTGAGATATTAAATCTGGGTTTTAAATCTTGTATGAAACATAAGTGCAATGGAAGATGCAGTTGATTCCACTAGTAGATACCCTTGGAATGCCAATATTGCAATGCTTTACCAGTTCTTGGGAAAAGAGCTGTGATGAAGTGATTAAATAAAAATTGAAATGTTTTAAGGATAGGAAGACAAAAGAGATTGCCTGATATGGAATCATTATTATGTTGCTTCAAGATTTAATACTGAAACAGTGGAGAGATCACTCTATCTGACATTGTCAAATCTATGGCTTTCCTGGTATTTGTAAGAGTTCTAACCATATTAATAGAGTGCTGAACAGGATGCATTTAGCATATACTTCTAGGATAAAGACTCATAGCCACCTAAAGCTCTGGGACCTTCTACCTATTTAACATCTTTCCAGGTGTTTGTAGATGCCAAATAATTGTATTTCTGAACGACACTAGAACCTAAGAAAAGTATGGAGGAGGCCAAATATATCTTCGATAATACTTCATCTCTGAGAACAAGGACATCCTAACAAATTTATAAATGTGTTGCTTCAAAGGGATTGTATAAGTGTCCAGTCTTTTCATTTAATAACATGAAAATTTCTATGTGAAGGTTAAATGAAATTTTAGATTTAATTAGAAGTGTAGCAAGTAACTTATGCAAAGAACCTCTGTGCTGGACAATTTTTATTTTACAGACAGAAATTTGTTGTAATATTTATAAAATAATTTATAAGGGAGATCATGAGGCACCTGTGTTGTTTAGGGTAAGTAGAATGTTAATCTAGAAATGGTACTACATTATCAGAAGACCGTAACAGCTTAGGCTAAAAGTTCAGTGGCAATCACATATGTAAGAGTGAACACAGGAATTCATGATGAATTGTGAAGTAAGCCAATTTAACCCTAGAGAAGGAATCTTGATATCATAGATAACGCCTGAATTAATTCTGTAAGAAATATCAATATTAGAAAGGATGTCAGCGTAAAGACAGATATTCTCTAAACATTTTCTGCCTGCTTGTCTTTTCAATTTTCAGTTTCTTTTCCAAGTTCTGTACTGTTTCAATATTTATTTGAAAAGAGAATACTTTAACTCACTGACTTCAAGTAAATACTTTTATATCTATCTTCAGGGTGATGTTTTAATTAATAGCTTAAGATTTTATGTATTTTACTGAGACCTGTAAGGAGGATTGCTGTGCAGAGGTAAATGTTATAATCTGAATAGTTAAATGTTGGCTTATTTTAAGGGTAAATAGTTAGAGGTGCCATTAGTTTTGAATAACTGGTAACAGCACATTGAAAGCTTAAGAAAGGGTATTTGCATAAGAGAATTCTCACTCTCTTTGCCCTTTATGGAAGATAGTGTGTGCACGTGTGTGTGTGTGTGTGTGTGTGTGTGTGTGTGTGTGTACAGATATATGTATTTGTGCATATGTGTGTATGGGCATACATGTATGCACAAAATTATTTTGCTCAAATTTCGATTACTGTTGTTCAGGCTGCATTGGAAGGCCCTGGGATTAGACTGAGGTGGGTAAAATCCTGTGGCACCAGCAATTATAATATTGATCCATTGCTATAGAATATAAAGCCTCTTTTTGAAATGCAGGATGGCAAGTGATGACCATTATCAAGACAGTGATGCATGTTAAGGTCAGTTAGCCTTTTTACATAAATTGCTATTAGTGTAGAAAATCAAACCCATTTTGTCAGTTCCATTGCCCAAAAATATTGACAAAACTAGCATGCACTTTAAAGTCGTAGCCCCGGTCTGTCACAGTAAGGAACATTCTTCTCCTGGTATGATGTCATATCAGGAGAGAGAGGAGTTGGAAATTAGTATGAAAATAGTAATGTATGATGTTGGAAGCTCTGTGCTATGCTACTTCAAAGTTCTTTGAATTCCCTTCATTGCATGGTTGTATATCGTCCTCTAACTTAATGTAAGATGAAGCATTACCTAAGAGATTATCTCTGATATTCTATGTAAAGTTTTGCAAGCATTAAAGAAATGTTCTTATTTAGAAATGCTTAGATATGTTTCCTCCATTTAGTAACATTGTGTATTCCATCCTGATCGTGCTTCTGATGATTTGCTGATAAGTTAATAAGTTCATTATGTACAGGGATAATGATTTATTCTAATCTTTTTGAAGAAATTCAGAGGTTATTGAAAGCTTTACAAGGATGCTGCCCTTTAAAACCTCCACAAGAAATGAGGCTGTGGTTCATTCAAAGTGTTACACTCTTTCATTTCTAGTGATATTTCCTTAAGAAAGTTAGAGAGGGCAGCATATTCTGTTAGTATCATATTAAGGCACCCTGTAGTAATTAATAGTGGAAAAGAGATACTGTGAAATAAACACAGCACAGCAGATTATAGTCAGAGAAAATATTTAAGTTCACTGTGAAATTTGTTAATCTATTTTTCATGACTAATAAACAGAGTATTCTATCATTTTTTGTAGCACAATCTGCTTATGATGGAATAAAGGGTTTAATATGAGGGAGAATAGCTGAGAAATCCTTCAGTAGGTCCTGAAACCTGCTATACTCTGTATATATTTATTTTTCTTCATTTTAGAAGTGAAATGACTAGTGGTCCCTGAATGGAACTGAAGGTGAAGAAGATAACATATTTTAAGTTTACGTACTGACTGTTGTGACCCCTGAGCTGTGTCTCATGGTGGATTAAATATAAGCCCACAAAGGCATGATAATTTGTACTAGGGAAGATATAACAAAAAATCATAACTGTAGTTCTAAGCTCACTATACATCCTCTCTGTCATTTTATTGACTAACCAACTTGCTAAGTATAGTAAAATCTGTGTTCCTCTGTTAAAATCAATATACCACAAGCAAAGCTGTAAATTATAGCTTTTCTGTGAAAATGTTTGACATCAGCCTAAGACAGGCATGTAAAGAGTATACTAAATCAGAGTTTACAACTGAAATATATTTACAATTAAATATTGCAGTTACTTCTGTACACTTTAAGGGGATAACATTACAACACTTGGCAATCTTTTCTTTCTCAGAATGTTAAATTTCCTTTCTGAGAAGTAAATGACCATAATATACATATGCACATGATAATATGCAAAACAGTTTGTGTTTCAGCAGTCTGAAGCTTCAAATATGTTATTTTTCTGAAATACATAAATTAAATGTTTAAAATTCAAACTAGAGATTTTAATATGTTTCCCAGATGTTTCAAATAGAAAATATGGCTTATAAGATGTTTTTCAGATATTTTAGGGATAGCCACTGGAATAATTCTTCCCAGATAAGGGGAAGATGAGTCTGAGAATTTGTAAAATATTATATCAGAAGACTGCACTTTGTAATAATATTGTTTCTAGAAGGAAAGTTTATAGACACTGATGCAAATTCAGTAAAGCTTACATGGTCATTTTTTCTGTGTTCTTATTGTGGCACGATGTGAACACAGGCACATCAGGTTTTAGATTCACAGAGGAATTCAGTAAAACTACCATGAATTTTTTTCGTGTATGCATCGTGCAGCAATGTTTACACAGATGTGAACAGGTTTAGATTCAATAAACCCTGTTTAGCAGTGCGCAAGCATGCATAGACAGGAAACCTTCCATGCAATGCAAATTTTGGCTTAAGTAGATGAATTTTAGGCAAATTAGCCATGTGGAGTAATCCAATATGAAGTAATGCATCTGTGTAGACTCTGTGTCCCCGTCTGTAGTGTATATGGAAATTGTCCATGTACAGGAGTCTACATTGAAAGAAGGGGATGTAAAAGTCAACAAATATGGATGTAATTCAACTGCAAATGGAAGAACATACATAAATGTGCAAAATATACATTGTGGATGTCTGAAAATGGTAGGGAGTATGTGAAATTGATAATTTTTTAAATAATTTCCACATGCTTAACATAAAAATAAAAAAATGTAAAATAACATTTATAATGTACATAAGACAAATGTACTATAAGATCTTGTGTCTGGTCTGTACAATGGTGCATTTGTGCTGTTACCCAGCTTACATGGCTATGAACTGTGTAGTTTCCAGGCTGTCAGCAGGGATATTATGCAGATGAGGGGTAAATGGCCTGGATTTGCTGATTCACTGAAAGGAACAACCGTGTCCACATGTCCACTTTGTATAGGCTCCTACATTATGTTTATATTTCTACTGGATGTGGATGACATCAGGGGTTGTGTCATGTTACTTTTAGGATATTTTGTGCGTGTTTGTGCAGAATGCTGCTTACTGCAAATGGTTTTGGCAGAGCTTAGCATGCTCACGTGACTAGATCACCCACATCACAGTCATAACATAGCCAACTATGAATAGAAACTGAATATATTCAATTAACAATATATAGTTTTGTATAAGCTATACTGCGCAATGCTGTACATAGCGCCATGCCACACAATAAAGTAGGGCCTTTAAGTCTTGTCATTTATATATTAAGCAGGTGAACTGTATCATAATTAGGCAATGCCACATGGTGGACCTACACCGCAACTCTATAAAGCATGCATACACTCTACATTCTGTTCAGAGGCAATCACAAATGTGAGAGGGAACATAGGAATTCCTAACTAATTCCCTATTATAGCATAAAAGATGAAGTGTGAAGTAGGCCAATTTAACCCTAGAGCAGGAATCTTGATATCATAGATAACACCTGAATTAATTCTGTAAGAAATATCAATATTAGAAAGGATGTCAGCATAAAGACAGTCTCTAAACATTTTCTGCCTGGTTGACTTTTCAGTTTTCAGTTTCTTTTCCAAGTTCTATACTGTTTCAATATTTATTTGAAAAGAGAATACTTTAACTTATCATCTTCAAGTAAATAATTTTATATCTATCTTCAAATGGCTGTGGATGATGTTTTAATTAATAGCTTAAGATTTTATGTATTTTACTGAGACCTGTAAGTTTGTGCTATCTGCATTATGGAGGATCAATCTGCAGAGGTAAATGTTATAATCTGAATAGTTAAATGTTGGCTTATTTTAAGGGTAAATAGTTAAGAGATGCTGTTAGTTTTGAATAACTGGTAACAGCACATTGAAAGCTTAAAAAAGGGTATTAGTTTCTCAATCCTGAATTATCTTCTGTTTCCTTCCTTCCTAGTTAACCTTAAAAAATGCACTTCATTCAGCTGCTTTTAAAGTTTTTGTGTTTTGTCCTACTTTATTACTTAACTTTAGTTTTACAGCTTGTTCTTGGAATTCTTCAGTTGCATTTATTCTGCTGCATTTATTACTGCTTGTTAGTAGCCTGATTAAATTGTAACTGTTATTCTAAGCCTCTTGGTTTTGGTTTAAGCACTTGGACTTCAGGCCAGTTGTTTTATATTAAGAAGGTTTGTGGGCTACACTCTTGTGGCAAGACAGGTAGCTTATATCCTCCTAAGTTGGGAACTGTTGGTTGAAGGCTAAGTGCGTCTGTTATTCTAAAAGTGTCTTAGTTCTGATTTAAGCACTTGGGCTTCAGGCCAGTTATTTTGCAGTAAGAAGGTTTGCGGTCTACAGTTTTGTGGGAGGAGAGGGTAGCTTCTACCCTTCTGAGCTGGGAATTGTTGGTTGAAGGATTATTGTCCCTGCTTATTTGGTCTGTTTTTTTTTCCCATAAATTGATGCACTTTGCTGTAGTGTAGACTAGATTCAGACCTGCTAAATCTAGTACTGTTTGTATAACTCGAGGACTAAACCAGGACATCTTTTTCTAGAGAAGTTTCCTCTACACCCAAGTGGCAGGAGTGTGTAGTTAGAACTCATCTGATTGATGGTTGCTGGAACAGGGCTCAGTTTTGAGCTTTTCTGTAGTTTAATTTGTTTAAATCGGTTTGCTGTTATTTGCTATATAAGCAAATCTAAGCCATCTGGTGACCTCTGCAAAACTTAAGTAGAATTTTTTACTGTATATTGCATTTTTCAATTGCATTTTTTACCATATCACTGCTTATCTGAAGTGTTTTTTTAGATTATTGCACTTTGTAGCTTTAGCATAGACTAGATTCAGACCTGCTGAATATAATACTGCTTGTATAACTCAAGGACTAAACCACGCCCTGTAACCTAGGGGCTGGAGTGTGTAGTTAGAAGAGCAGGCTCCTGCACGTATGGTAGCTGCACGGCTCCAAAATCAAATCACAATCCAAAAAAACTGTAGAGCCAGCAAACAGTGACAAACACAATATCATTTACTGGGAAGACATTTGGCAAAGAATAAAGCAAACACACCGGTTTCGGCTGTCAAGCCTTCTTCAGTGCATTAGATTAAATGAACATACAAGCATGTATATATATATATATATATATATATAGTATAGCACCACCTGAAGTGAACTGGGGTAAACTGCATCCTTCATTAAAGATATTCAGTCAAACCTGGGGGAAACAGGGCACCCAATTTAATAATCCATTTTTTCTCCATATTATTTAATAACTGATGCCATCCAGATTTGTTATTTCTGTTTCTCTGTATTCTATCAATCAATGTAAATCTGAATGTGGCTTTGGGGTGTTTTTGTGTATGTTTATGAAAAAGGCACTATGGGGCTGGAAAGAGCCTTAGACAGTAACCAAAATCCCAGGGGTGACAGATCCCCTTTGAATGACACCAGGAACTAAGCAAATTGTTGAAGTCAATCATTTTTTGTTTGTATTGAAGTACCATCCTAGGTGAAGGTAAAATGCTGCTTAAGGCTAGGGACATATCTGCCTGAGACAAATAATCAGAGAGCTCAGTCGTGTCTCTCTTCATATACTCTAATGAGGTACAACTCAAGTCGTTCATACCAACATTGTCTATGACGGAGTCATAACAGTGCCTGTTGTTGAGACATTTGAGTGCATGTGTGATGTGGTGGATCCTGGCACCTGACAGACAGCTGACCATGACATTTTCCTTATCCAGTCTGGTGACAGGGACATTTGTGTGTCTCACAACTGAATCGAATATGATGTTTGTTTTTGTGTTATGCCTTAGGGGCTTGACTGCTGAGAAACTGGTATGTGATATATTATGTGTACTATGTCCTGTAGAGGATGTATTATGTGAAGCATGCTTGTGTTTGTGTTTGGGAGGCCTCTGATGTTTAAGTAGGCTTCTTGTAAGGACCTCCCCATATGTAGGTTTATGTGTTGTTGGTTTGGTATGTGCAGGAGGTGAGGTGTGCATGCTGACAACCTGCTTAATATCAGATGGACCGAATGGTGAGCAAAAGAGCCTGGATTCTAGGTTCATGATATAGATGCATCTCTCACATAATGAATTTGTGTGGACTAGAAAAAGTGGGTTGTCAATGTATATGAGGCAATTGCTACATTGCCTCAGGATGCCCATGTCGACCAGGCTGGCTGCAGAAACTGTGGGAAATTGTCCTTCCATAATGCTAGGTAAGTTGATGTGGTCAGAAAACAGAGAGAAAACAGGAAGGACCAGGTAAAGTAGAGGACAGGAGAAATAGACAAAAAAATAAGAAGGGCTAGGGGGCAGGATCTGTGTTGGTACCTCAGGAACTCTGCTGAATGCATCACATGTCAGTGAGGGACAATCACGGGAATGTACAGAAGGAGCACAGCAAAATGCTAAAGGAAAATTTGCAGGCAAAAGTGTTTTTGTCTATAACCACCAATGGTGCCCACCACTGCACTGCAGTGTGTGATGTACAGACAAGGTGCTATGTTGCAAACAAATTAAAATTGATCTAAACAAATTCACCAATAAAAAGCACAAAAGTGAGCACTGTTCCAGCAACTTCCAGTCGGATGAGATCTAACTGCACACTCCTGCCACTAGTGTGCAGGGAAATCCTCTGCCACAAGAGATGACCTAGTTTAAGTGCTCAGGTTATACAAACAGACCTGTATTCAGCAGGTCTGAATCTAGTCTATGCTTCAGCAAAGAAAGTGCAACAATGTCAGAAAAAAACAGTTCAAATAAGCAGTGATATGGTAAAAATGCAGTTCAAAAGTGCAACATACAGTGACAAATTCTACTTAAGTTTTACAGAGATCAGCAGATGGCTTGGATTTGCTTATGTAGCAAATGGGAGCAAATTGATTTAAACAACTTAATCAATAAAAAAGCTCAAAACTGACACCTGCTCTAGCAACTTCCAATCAGATGAGTTCAAACTACACACTCCAAAAAACTGTAGAGCCAGCAAACAGTGACAAACACAAGATAATTTATTGGGAAGACATTTAGTCAAGAATAAAGCAAGCAAACCAGTTTCGGCTGTCAAGCCTTCTTCAGTGCATTAAATTAAATGAGCAAACAAGCATGTATATATAGTATAGCACCACCTGAAATGAACTGGGGTAAACTGCATCCTTCATTAAAGATATTCAGTCAAACCTGGGGGAAACAGGGCACCCAATTTAATAATCCATTTTTTCTCCATATTATTTAATAACTGATGTCATCCTGATTTATTTATGTTTCCCTGTATTCTATCAATCCCTGTAAATTTGAATGTGGCTTTGGGGTGCTTTTGTGTATGTTTATAAATCACACTTGTTTGTTTACCAGTTCTAATATCACTGAAGTATTCTGATATTCTGAATTTGACACACCTGGATATTTGTCCCACATAGAAGGCTGAACAGTTACAAGAAGCCATGTAAATCACCCATTCAGACTGGCAATTGGCAAAAAACTTTATAGAAAGCACTTGTCCAATATTTTTACTAGTAAATTCTTTCATCTTGGACATATTCTTACAATGGGTGCAGTGTCCGCATGGAAAACATCCCTGCAAGGGCCCACCTTCCAAAGTTATTTGTTTAGAGCTGTTATCAAATCTATTCACTAGTTTGTAATGATTCAAAAATGAACCAATGTTCTTACCTCTTCTAAAGGAAAAATGACATGTATCATTTACTAGTGTACTGAGCTTGGTATCGGCCAATAGGATATTCCAATGTCTGCGGACACTGTTGATGAGGACATCCGTGTTTCTCCCATAAGTGGTCACCAATCTGATTTGGGAATTATTGCTTTGTTTTTTGTCCCTATATTGGAGTAGGGTATCCCTAACCTGATTTTCAGCCCAACGTCTGCCTTGAGCGATGTCCCCTTTCTTGTACCCTCAGTCGCTGAACCTTTTAACCAAATCAGACTCAAATGTATGATAGGTCTCAGCATCAGAACAGATCCGCTTCAGGTGTAAAAATTGCGAATGTTTCTGCATATATGGAGAGAATGAAAGCTGAAGACATGAAGCAAGGAGTTGTACTCTGGGTATTTCTGATAGACTTCAGATGTCAGTGTATGGTCTGCATTCTTAGTTACTAGTACATCCAAAAAAGTGATTTTATCGGTGTTAAATGTAATCGTAAACTGAATGCTCCATTTGTTCTCATTCAAATATATGACAAACTCCTTGAGATATATAATGTCAGACCTCCATACCAACCAGCAATCATCCAGATATCTCCTCCATATGCCAATCTCATCCATATATATATATATATATATATATATATATATATATATATATATATATATTATGGTCTCTATCATAAATAATCTGTTCCTCGATGTAAGCCATAAAGAGATCGGCATAGAATAGAGCAAATGAGGCCCCCATTGCAGTGCCTTTAGTCTGTAAATAACAGTTGTTCCTGTAATATATAACATTTTTGGCTAATACATGCTCAGCAAAACATAGCAAAAATGTTGACTAACTGCCTTTTTCAGCAGTGTCAAAAGAACAAAGTTCCCAACTTAAAAATACCCTCTAAAAACAACCTCAGTGTAATGCTGCTAAAAGCTAGAAGTTTAAACCAGAAACTGCACTGACTGGAAGCAGTCCTCACCCTGGAAGATGCTGATATTTGTGTAGTTACTGGACCTGGTTTAAGGCTGTGGAGAGCACTCCAGCTACACCAGGATACATTTCCTTTGACACGTTCAGACCACAAGCGAAGGTGTGAGAACTAAAGGACGTGGTGTATCAAAATTCATTAAAGATAAATACTCCTCTAGATTGGTTAAACAGCACAGTTAATCGAACAAAGCGCTCTGCCAGTACGGTAATGCAAGGTCGAACCAACTTGTAATCCAAACACCAATGACCAGCATGTAGGTATATAAGGCAATAAATCTTAAAAATCTAACACCATGTTTGATTTTATTCTTCAGACAGGTTTCAGCTCACCAGCCTTCTTCAATGAATCATAAACACACAAAACATCATACACCATGCTTAAATAGTCTTCCCCCCAAAACATGACATACATAGTTCAGCCCATATTAAAAGGGCAAGAAATAAATCCAAAATCCCATGTATTACATACAGTTAATAACACCCATGAAAAACAACATAGTGAACCTAAATGAAAACACATATAAATATATTTGGCATGACTTTATAAATGATCATTAAGTCCAGGGGAAACAATCACCCCAAATTAATAATCCAGTATGTCTCCTTTTTGTTGATTACTCTGATCCCCAATGATTCTATCTATAATCATGAAATGAAATTCAGCATCAGCATGCTTAACAGTGTGGCGATAAAGTGCATTGATTTCCCGTCTATTCTGTATGTCACTTCTATGTTCAGACATACGTATCCTCAATGTTCGAGAGGTCTGACCGACATAAAATGCTGAACATTTACAGGTAGCCAAATAGACAATCCAACTGGTACCACAGCTACCAAAAAATTTTAGATCATAAACCCTGCTAGTATTTTTACTAGTAAATTGTTTAAGTTTGCTTACAAATTGGCAAGAACTGCAATGTCCACATGGAAAAGTACTCAACAATCGGTCACCTAACACCATAAGTTGGTTATATACAGCACCACCACTCTCAATATGTTTAAAATGTGATAAATGGGACCCCAAAGTTTTGCCCCTTCTGAAGGAAAACTGACACCTATTGCCTAAACAAGCTCAGAGTTCATGATTAGCCAATAAAATATTCCAATGTGCATTGATAATATTCCAAATAATATTACTATTACGCCCATATGTAGTCACAAATCTGACCGTGTCCCTGGTTTGAGTAGTTGCAGTATGTTGATATTCCAACAATGATTCCTTGTCCTTACCACTGGCCCAATTGGTAGCCCATAAAATATCAATATTCCGATACCCTCTATTTCTGAACTTCTGACACAGATCTAATTTGGACAACTCAAAATTCTCCACAGAAGAACTAATTCTCTTAATGCACAGAAACTGGGATTTAGGAATATTACGGATGGTGTGTTGGGGATGCAAGCTGGAGGCATGGAGTAAACTGTTATACTGAGGATACTTACAAAAGGCTTTAGTACCCAAAGTATTATCAGCATTACGATATACAGTTACATCCAAAAATCGATGGCATCCTTATGAGTGGTGGCAGTGAACTCAATGCCCCACTTATTTTCATTAAGATAGTGTAAAAACTCTTCTAAATACTCAGCATCAGCCCTCCACACCATCCAACAATCATCCAGATATCTGTGCCATATATCTATTTCATCCAAATATAAGCTGTGTGAAGAATAAATGAGTTGTTCTTCCAAAATGGGCATAAATAGATATGCATAAAAAGGTGCAAACGATGCACCCATTGTTGTCCCTTGTAGTTGCCAATAGCACTCACCCTGAAAATAAAAAACATTTTTGGTTAGTAGATGCCCTGCCATACATAAAAGTAATGTATTAAAACCAACCGGATATAAACTAATTTGTTCCAACCAAAAATGTAGTGCTTGAAGACCGGCACAATGAGGGATGTTGGTATAAAGGGCCTTTACATCCAGAGTGCACAACAACCATCCAGGTTCCAACTGTGTATCAGAGATAATTTTAAGAAACTCTTTGAAGTTATGAAATCTGTCAAGTTTTCTGAGACCAGCAGACCTACTGTGGTCCATAATAATAAGAAAAGACCCAGGTCCATATTAAAGAAGACTGATTTATATGATACTAGTACATCAGGGCATGAATCTTCCCCTACTGATACAGACAATGCCAATACCCAGGAATCACCTATTCCCAAGAAATGTAACACACAACACCCTTTATATGGGAGCATAGGTGGGGGAGGGGTGCAAACATAGGAATAGGAAACAACATTACTACAGTAGAGGGATTACTACAGATCCTCATGAAACAGTAGATCATACATGCCAAAATGTGCTAAATATTTCTGATGTGATTTTAACTGATAAACAATTGAAACTCTTAAATAAAGGCCTGAATTTTGTCCCCGGATTTTTTGCTGATCAGTATAGCATGGTTACTGATTTACACAACTTTTGTCGTAGACTTAATCTTAAATTGTTCTTTTCAGATGCCAACTGTCAAAGATCTGATGAGTTCAGATTCCTCAAGTCCAACTTTCAACCCCCTATGAACAAACATGTCTCCATTTTTTTACAAGCTGTTCTTCAAGATCTTCATTTTCCAACCAGGGAACCATCTATATTAGTTCATAATCTTTCCTCTCAGGAAATTATGGCTTTGGAAGAACTTAAAAATAATCAGGATATTGTTATTGCATCTGCAGATAAAGGAGGGGCGGTAGTGGTAATGAACACAGATTATTATCTGAATGAGTGTAAGGGACAGTTGTCCAACCCCAAACATTACATGTCTATGTCCCTGGATCCCACATTTAATTTCAAAAAGGAGATTGATACCTTCTTAGGTCATGCAGTTGAAGAAGCCATCATTACTTACATAGTCAGGAATCATCTCACGGTGGTGGATCCGCAAAAACAAATTTTGTACCTCTTGCCTAAGATCCATAAATCTCTCACCCAACCTCCAAGTAGACCAATTGTGTCAGGGATTGGCTCTTTGACAGAACCTTTGTCAGGTTCTTGACAAAATATCTTAAACCTTTGCTGCCTGTAGTCAGGGCCAGAATACAAGATACAACACAGTTTCTTAAAATTATCTCTGATACACAGTTGGAACCTGGATGGTTGTTGTGTACTCTTGATGTAAAGGTCCTTTATACCAACATCCCTCATTGGGCCGGTCTTCAAGCACTACATTTTTGGTTGGAACACACTAGTTTATATGGGTCTACTTTAATTAAACAAAAGCAGAATCCATCTAATACGAATCCGTCGACACATAAACAGCAAAACGCGGAAACGTTGAACGCACTAAATAGCGAAATCGGAAATGTCGAATTGTCATAGTTGGCCCGTCTGTGGTATAGCTCCATAAGGTAAGTGTGCGATAGTTACGGACCTTAGGGTTAGGGTGCGGGTTAAGGTAAGTGCATAGATAGGTAATGTATGTAAGGTTTAGTGTAGGGTTTTGTTAAGTGTATGTGTGTGGAATATTTACTTTGTGTGGGTATAGTTCTGTAGGGTAAGTGTGCAGTGGTTACGGACCTTAGGGTTAGGGAGGGGTTAAGGGCAGTGCATAGATAGTTGTGTATGTGGGGTTTAGTGTACGGTTATAAGTGGGGTTTTGGTGCTTTAATTTAGGGTTAGTTGTAGGGTTTTGGTTAGTGTATGTATGTGTTTTTTGTTGTTGTGTTTGCTTAGGTAGTATGTTACGGGCGGTGGGGTTGGCCGACTATTGCGGTTTCGATGTTTAAATTTTGTGGTTTTGCGTGTTCGTCCTTATCGCGTTTTGCTGTTTATGGGTCGACGGATTCGTATTTGACGGATTCCGCTTTCATTTAATTAAAGTAGACCCGTTTATATCCAGTTGGTTTTAATACATTACTTTCATGTATGGCAGAGCATGTACTAACCAAAAATGTTTTTTATTTTCAGGGTGAGTGCTATTGGCAACTACAAGGGACCACCATGGGTGCATCATTTGCACCTATTTATGTCCATCTATTTATGGCCTTTTTGGAAGAACAACTCATTTATGATTCTTCACACAGCTTATATTTGGATGAAATAGATATATGGCACGGATATCTGGATGATTGTTGGATGGTGTGGAGGGCTGATGCTGAGTATTTAGAAGAGTTTTTACACTATCTTAATGAAAATAAGTGGGGTATTGAGTTCACTGCCACCACTCATAAGGATGTCATCAATTTTTGGATGTAACTGTATATCGTAATGCTGATAATACTTTGGGTACTAAAGCCTTTTGTAAGTATCCTCAGTATAATAGTTTACTCCATGCCTCCAGCTTGCATCCCCAACACACCATCCATAATATTCCTAAATCCCAGTCTCTGTGCATTAAGAGAATTAGTTCTTCTGGTGAGAATTTTGAGTTGTCCAAATTAGACCTGTGTCAGAGGTTCAGAAATAGGGGATATCAGAATATTGATATTTCATTGGCTAGCAATTGGGCCAGTGGTAAGGACAGGGAGTCATTGTTGGAATATCAACATACTGCAACTACTCAAACCAGGGACATGGTCAGATTTGTGACTACATATGGGCGTAATAGTAATATAATTAGAAATATTATCAATACACATTGGAATATTTTATTGGCTAATCATGAACTCCAAGCTTGTTTAGGCAATAGGTGTCAGTTCTCCTTAAGAAGGGGCAGAACTTTGGGGTCCCATTTATCACATTTTAAACATATTGAGAGTGGTGGTGCTGTATATAAACAACTTACAGTGTTAGGTGACCAATTGTTGGGTACTTTTCCATGTGGACATTGAAGTTCTTGCTAATTTGTAAGCAAACTTAAACAATTTACTAGTAAAAATACTAGCAGAGTTTATGATCTAAAATTTATTGGTAACTGTAGTACCAGTTGGATTGCCTATTTGGCTACCTGTAAATGTTCGGCATTTTATGTCGGTCAGACCTCTCGAACATTGAGGATACGTATGTCTGAACATAGAAGTGACATACAGAATAGACGGGAAACCAATGCACTTTATCGCCACACTGTTAAGCATGCTGATGCTGAATTTCATTTCATGATTATAGATAGAATCATTGGGGGGTCAGAGTAATCGACAGGGTTGGCACACTATACTCAACAAAAAGGAGACATACTGGATTATTAATTTGGGGGGATTGTTTCCCCCTGGACTTAGTGATCATTTATAAAGTCATGCCAGATATACTTATATGTATTTTCATTTAGGTTCACTATGTTGTTTTTTATGAGTGTTATTAACTGTATGTAATACATTGGATTTTTGATTTACATTATATTTAGTAGGTTTCTTGCCCTTTCAATATGGGCTGGACTATGTATGTCACATTTTTTTGAGGGGGGCTATTTAAGCATGGTGTATGATGTTTGGTGTGTTTATGATTCACTGAAGAAGGCTGGAGAGCCAAAACTGGTCTGAAGAATAAAATCAAACATGGTATTTGATTTTTGAAGATTTATTGCCTTATATATTTACATGCTGGTTATTGGTGTTTGGATGAATAGCACAATTCTCTTGAATTACTTCAGGCACAGTTGACTGTAGCTAAGACCCCTCTTCAGGTCAGTGCCAGCTATAGTACCTCCTCCATGAAACAGGACATCCACTCAGCCTACTTGGATCTACTTGAGTCAGTCAAGATATAACCAAACACCCTGGCTTTGGGTGACTTTAATTACCTGTCCATAGAGTGGGTAAATTATACGTGTTCTAACTCACTTGCCCAAAGGCTCCTGGACTTCATTAGCTCCAATGCCCTGGACCACCTGGTTGACACACCTACAAGGAGTTCAAAGATCCTGGACCTGGTGCTTACCAATGCAGGGGACCACAGCATCACCCCCAGTGTGTGGCCATCCCTGGTGATATTTGATCACAAATCCGTCTCACTAGAAGTGGTATAACACAACCCCCACCAGTAACAACTAGACTAAAAAATTTCTCCAAGGTCAATTATGACCTCTTATGTGACAGCATAAATAGCTTCATAGCCCCTCCCCCCACTGATGGAACAGGTCACTATGTTGAGTTATACACTAGTGCTTTATACAAGCACCTGTACAATTGTATTGACTCTGCTGTACATGATAGAACTAAAGCAAGATCTTAAAGGAAACACAGACCTGCCTGTTGGACAACTGCTATTAATAGGCTATATGATAGGAGAAAGAAGTTGTCTAAGAGTAGGAAGGAATAGTCTAAAAACTGTAAACACTCCCTCCTCAACTTAAACAAGCAAATATGATTCCTACTGAAGTCCTCCAAAGCTAACTACAGATCCAAATTAGTTTCCATAACTAAGGATAACCATAAGGTGCTCTTTAGTTACATCTGTAACCTCAAAGGTAAGACCCAGATTTCCGCTAAAGTCGTAGTTAATGGTACTGCATATATAAAACCTGTGGATATAGTACACCTGCTGGCTGACAGGTTCAGTGATAACTTCACTCCCCTGTCCCCATCAGATATATCCCAATGCATTCCTAACACCTGTCCCCCACCTAGTATCTCCAAGGAGCAGGTTTTAAATGCCCACTCCAAGGCCAAAAACAGCCTCTGTGGGACCAGACAACATCCCAGGATGTGTTTTACATGGGTAAAAACAGGAATTAGCATTACCATTGAGCTCTCTTTTCAATCACAGCCTAAGCACTGGCTTCATCTCAGAGGAATGGAAACAGCTACCATCATCCCTTTGCACAAAGGGGGTGTATCCCCAGACCCTGGGAGCTATAGACCTATTAGCTTGACCAGCCTTATCTGCAAGGCATTGGAATGAGTCATCATGGACCTTATTAACAATGATATAGGAACTCTCCAAAATGCTCGACCCCACCCAGTTTGGCCTTGTGAAGGGGAGATCATGCTTGTTAAACTTGGTGGACTTCTTCAAGACAGTCCGCAAAGCCCTAGATGAGGGCATATCTGTGCATATGACCTACCTAGACTTAGCCAAGGTCTTTGACACAATCTTCCACTCAGGCATCAATGATAAACTCACCCAGCTAGGTATCAACCCATATGTTGTCAGCTGGGTGGAAAACTGTCTCACTGGTAGAACTCATATGGTCAAAATAGGGGACTCCACCTCCTTTTCTTCCAGCAGACCCGTAAGCAGAGGTGTTCCACTGGGGTTGGTTCTGGGACCCCTACTGTTCGGAATCCACTTCTCTGAAGTACAGGTTAAAACTAAAGGACTATGGCTGACAAAGTTTGCTGATGATTGCAAACTGGGAGCAATCACTGAAAGCCCTAGTGACGCCAACATCCTGCAAGAAGGTCTTACACAGACTAATGACTGGTGCCAAAGTCATGGTCTCAAAAAATGCATTATCACCCCCTTCAGCCAGGGTGATGTTCCTGCAAACTACCACATCGATAGCAATTATGCTAAGCACACAGTCAGTGGTGAGAGATCTGTGCACACAGGTTGACAGCAGCCTTAACTTCAATCACCATGTCTCCAGAGTGGTAAGAAGGGCATTTTATAATGCTCATCTCATAAGTAAGGGCATTGCCTCTAGAAAAAAAGAGGTTATTGTCACTCTTCTTGTGTATTAAAATAAGACGATGAGGCTTGGGTGTTTGTTTAAGTAGTTTATTACACACAAACACATCTGGATGGATGACTGAAACATTAAACTTAAACAAACTAAGTAACTGACTGACTGCTACATACAGAGATACTTTCACTCTGACTGCTCACTTAAAACAGCACTCTCGCTTGCACATGCTCAGTATTTGTATGCACATGCCCACTGACTGGAATGATTCTTAAAGGTATAACACACACTAATCTACAGTTATAACCTCCCTGCACTCTTGCATCATCAGGTCAGTAATAGAGTACAATGCTCCCTTTGGTATGATCCTCTCTCTTTCCCTTTTATGGAAAATAGTGTGTGCATGTGTGGCTGCGTGTGTGTGTGTGTGTGTGTGTGTGTGTGTGTGTGTGTGTGTGTGTGTGTGTACAGATTGCACAAAATCATTTTGTTCACATTTCAATTATTGTTGTTAAGACTGCACTGGAAGGCCCTGGGATTGCTCTGAGATGGTAAAATCCTGAGGTGCCAGCAATTATAACACTGATCTTTTGCTATAGAGTGTAAAGCCTCTTTGTGCATGGCAGGATGGCAGGTGATGATCATTAGCAAGACAGTGGATAAGGTCAGTTACCCTTTGTACGTTAATTTGTACTAGTGTGGAAAATCAAGCCCCATTTTGCCAGTTCCACTGCCCATAAATATTGACAAAACCAGCATGAGTTTTAAAGCCCTAGCACCTGTCGGTCACAGTAAGGAACACTCGTCTCCCAGTATGATGCCATATCAGGAGAGGAGTTGGAACTGTTATGAGAATAGCACTGCAGGATATTGGAAGCTCTGTGGTATGCTACTTCAAAGTTCTTTGAACTCAGTCCATTGCATGGTTGTGCATCCTTGTCTAACTTGCATGCAAGCTGAATCATTGCATTAGGAAATGATACCTGATATTCTCTGTGATGTTTTTCAAATATTAAAAAAATGTTGTTATTTAGAAATGGTTAGATTGTCTCCTCCATTTTGCAACATTGCCTATCCCACCTTGATTGTGTTTCTAATGATTTGCTGATAAGTTAGTAAGTTTAATATGTACTGGGATAATGGTTTATTCTAATTTTTTGAAGACATTCAGGGGTTATTGAAAGCTTTACAAGGATGCTGCCCTTTAAAGCCCTCATACGAAACGAGGCTGTGGTTCATCCAAAATGTTACATCCTTTCATTTCTAGTGATATTTCACTAACAATTTTAGACAGGGCAACATAGGATCATAGGATCATAGGAGATTGCTAGTCTAAAGGCTCTGGGGCCCTTACAAGCCTAGCCAAGAGTTTATCCCAAGAAAAGAAACCACAATCAGCACCTGTTACTCCTGTCAATGAGAGATACAGGTGGAACCCCTAGGAAATTTTGTGGTTGCACTTGAAGAAGGTCAGCGACGTATTTTGTTTGACATGTATGGGGAGTCTATTCCAGAGACGGGGCAGCCTCTGGGAGACAAACCTGTCTCTTCAGCAGGTTTTGTTAATGTCACATTAGATTTAAGCCTTTTGATTGGGTACTACGTGAGGAGGTAGACTTACAGAAATGGAATATCTCTAGTAGAGCAGGGTCTGAGATTGCCTTGTAGGTGAGATATAGGCCACCTCTGAACAATCTGTACGATACAGAGTATAGTGATAGTGATTTGCACCTGTCCACATAGGACAGGTGTTGGAGGCCATGGATTCTTTTTCTGAGGTATTTCTGTGGCCTTTCCAGTTGGTCCAGCTGTTTGGAGAGGTACATACCAAATGGGGCATTGTACTCAATTATTGGCCTAATGAGGGAGGAGTACAGCGAGGTAATAACCTCCTTTTTTCTGGATGCAATCCCTTTACTTATAAGATGAACCAAGTAAAAGGCTTTTCTGACCATTGCCGCTACATGATGGTCAAATGTGGGATTGTTGTGAGCTTGTGTACCCAGATCTCTCACCGCAGGTTTTATGCTTAGGGGGCTGCTGCTAATGTGATAATCAGTAGGGGCCGTGTTTTTGCCAAATGGTATGATAATACATTTTTTTTCATTTAACTTAAGGCCATGAATTTGGCACTAGTCCTTTGTTGCTGTAAGACCCTCTTGATGTATGTTAACATAATTTGGGGAGTCAATGACAGCACCCAGCTTACAGTCATCGACAAACTTAGTCAGCCACAGGCATTTTGTCTTTGCCTGGACCTCTGAGAAGTAGATGCCAAACAATAGGAGTTCAAGGACAGATCCTTGGGGGACACCACTAATGACAGGTCTGCTATTAGAGGTAGTTGCACCGATTTTGACCTTGTGGATCACCCACCTGATGAGATAGGGATTTATACCAAGTTCCGTTAGCTTTTCGATGATGCCGGAGTGGGGAATTGTGTCAAAGGCTTTAGCCAAGTCAAGGTAAACTGTGTGTACTGACTTTCCCTCATCCAGTGCCTTGATGACAGTCTCAAAAAAGCCAACCAGGTTCAACAAGCAAGATCTGCCCTTGACGAATCCGAACTGGGTGAGGTCAAGTGCTTGGAGATTGCCTACGTCCTTGTTTATGAGGTCCATAATAATATGCTCCATGGCCTTACAGATCGGACTTGTCACGCTAATGGGGCAATAGTTACCAGGGTCAGTAGTGGTACCACCTTTGTGCAAAGGGATGACAATGGCAGTTCTTCACTCTGCTGGAATGAAGCCTGTACTTAGACTATGGCGGAATAGGGTGCTCAATGGCGAGTCTAGTTCTTGATGGAGATATTGCAGAATACAACCTGGGATACTATCAGGTCCTATGGAAGCTGTGTTCTTTGCCTTGGATAGGGCCTTTAACATTTGATCTACAGAGATGTGAGGTGTGGGGCAAGCATTGGGGATGTTGAATGAGCCTTATGGGGGGGGGGGCAGGGGTGTGAAGTTTGCTCTGAACCTATCTGCTAGCAGGTTGACTAAGTCAATAGGATCAGTAAGTGGCACTGTTAAGAACTAATTCGGAACAAACCTGGGTTTCATAGTCTGTTAGTACCATATTATGGCAGCTTGTAGTAATTAAAAATGGAATAGAGATATTGTGATATAAACACAGCAGATCATAGTCAGAGAAAATATTTGTCCTTTGTGAAACTTGCTAATCTATTTTTCATGATTAATAAGCAGAGTATTCTATCAGTTCTGTAGCACAATCTGCTTATGATGGAATAAAGGATTTAATATGAGGGAGAATAGCTGAGAAATCCTTCGGTAGGTCCTGAAACCCACTATACTTTATGTATATTTCTTTTTCTTCATTTCAGAAATCAAATGAATAGTGGCCCCTGAATGGGACTGAAGGTGAAGAAGATAACATTTTTTAAGGTTACATACTGACTGTTGTGACCCCTGAGCTATGTCTCATGGTGGATTAAATGTAAGCCCACAAAGGCATGTTAATTTGTGCTAGGGAAGATGCAAAAAAATCATATCTGTAGTTCTAAGCTCACTATACATCCTCTCTATCATTTTTATTGACTAACACACTTGCAAAGTATAGCAAAATCTCTGTTCCTCTGTTAAAATCAATACAGCACAACCAAAGCTGTAAATTATAGCTTTTCCATGAAAATGTTGCTTTAGACATCAGCCTAAGACAGGCAGGCACAGAATGTACTCAGTCATAGTTTCAACTGAACTATATTTACAATTAAACACTGCAGTTACTTCTGTACACTTTAAGGGGTATAACATCAAAATACTTGGTAAACCTTTCTTTCTCAGAATGTTGAATTTCTTTTCTGAGAAGTAAATGACAATAATATACATATGCACATGGGAATATGCAAAACAGTTTCTGTTTCAGCAGTCTGAAGCTTCAAATAAGTTATTTTTATGAAATGCATATATTAAATGTTTAAAACTCAAACAACAGCTTTAAATACATTTCCCAGATGTTTAAAATACAAAATAAGGCTTATGAGATGTTTTCAGATATTTTAAGGATAGCCACTGGAATAGTTATTCACAGATAAGGGGAAGATGAGTCTGAGAATATATAGAATATTATATCAGAAGACTGCACTTTATAATAATATTGTTTCCAGAAGGAAAGTGTATACACATTATGATAAGATAACTGCATTATTATGAGAGTGGTACTATAGCAGCCTTAGACTAGACAAAAATTTTTATCCTTTTAGTAATGTCCCTATAAAAGCTAAGAACATATGAACAAGTGGAACTAATCCAGTCCTTGTGATCTGACAAGTTTCTTTGATAGTGGTATGTATATATCTTCTAGAGGTTTAGTTTCTACAAGATGAAATTCTACTCATGTGTTTTTAATGGAATCATCCTTTGGTGGCTTGAATTTATCATTTGTATGCCCTAATTCCATAATTGTCATACTATATATTTGCTACAGCAGTGGCTTACATGAATGGTTAGATGCTTCCATGCTTCCATGCATGCTGCTGCCAGCTGCCACTATGTTATGCACTGCTGGACAGGCTGCTACAGAGGTCGTGGTTCCGCAAACAGATACAGACATGCCTCTTCCTCAGGATGGCTGAGTTTATGCCAGCCACTCATTCCAATCTCTGTCACACTTGCCCTCCAGTGCCAAAGCACAAATCAAACTTTTATCATCTAGGCCATAATCATGGTTTTATACCTTTATACCTCCTTTGTCCTCCACAAACAGGTGTCATCACTCTGCAGGCAGCTATATTTTAACAACCAGTCTTTGGCTTTGGTTGCAGCAGCCCCCCCCCCCCGCCAGCTAAGATATTTGGCAGCTGTATTTTAATAACCAGTCTTCTTTGGTTGCAGCAGGTCTGGCTGCTTTCCAGTTTCCTGTCCCTAAAAGAATTGAAAAAGCAATGTTGTGTGGTCCGGGTATAGTAAAGCTACCAGATAGCTATGTTTCGA
Source organism: Protopterus annectens (assembly GCF_019279795.1). NCBI lineage: Eukaryota > Metazoa > Chordata > Ceratodontiformes > Protopteridae > Protopterus > Protopterus annectens. The sequence continues at coordinate 514,715,877 of NC_056728.1, read as the reverse complement.
TAGCTATTCTTTGGCTTGGATTGCAATAGGTCCAGCTGTCCAATTCCCAGTCACCAAAATAACTGGAAACATTATCCTGCTGCCTGGGTACAGCTAAACTCCTTGGTACCAGACAGTCTTTGTACAGCTTAAAAGTAAATGTTATGTTAACCATATTATAGTCCCATGTAGTCTTATACATGCATTCTGCACCCTAACAGTTTTGTATTTTGATATTCATTTTGTGTGAGATTACCTGTTGTGAGGGTGGTGTTGTCTGCAGTTACCCTGGCAGTTCTGCTGACCTATCAACATCACCCTTTGCCTGGTGTCTATCTACTGTAAGCAATTGTTTTTTTGCTTCTGTTGTGCTTTCTGCCCAGAATAATATTTTGCTTCTCAGGATGGTATGTACTCCCCTGATTTATCCACATGAGTTTTACAAGGTTCTTTGAAAATATAAGATACAGTGCCTTATCTTTTTGACATACATTCTCTGGTGAATTTGGTTTTGTTCGCACTCAGGCTGACTGACTTTTTTAACACAGGGTGTGATACCTGCTTCATTCTTCTCCTGCTCCTATTCCCCAATTGCCCTTCATTATCTAAATGTATAGAGTTGCACCCACCCCCACTCCTTTTACCTAAACTACAACTCCTTCAAGAAATGCAACTTAAGGAATATTCTTACCTATGCTATACTAGATGCAGAGCAATATTTTCCAAAAACAAACTTATCAAGAATACTTTTCAGAGATTATACTCACCTATTCATTATTAATCTTCTTAATCTACTTAATAACAACATCTCTACTCTGTACAAATTAAAATGAAGTTATAGCCAACAGGCCACATTGTATTAAATTAAACTGATATTACCCTCTTCACTATAAATACAACTATTAGCAATAACTACACACATTATTACAAAAACATTACTCTTTTTCTAATTAGGTATACTATAATCATCTGAAATATTAAAACAGTGAATCTCTTAACCAAATGTATTCCAGTCAGATTCAACATACTTTAAACCAACAACTGTAGCCCTAGTCTGATAAAATATAACCTCTGTTGGAACAGGTTAAATAGCTTAAAATTCTCCAATATTATATCATCATCATTCCCATTCTGCAATAAACACTCAATGACTAAAATGGCGGATGCAAACGACTGAATTCAAAGTTTATCACATGCCATCATTTCAGCAACATACAACCCAAATTTTACTGTAACCTCCAGAACAGTACAGCATATAAAAATGCTTTCAACCCCATTTCAAACTAAATGTCTTATATTTACCATTAAACTAACCATGCTTACTAATATTCTGCTAGTTAAAAACCACTTAGGAACTAATGCTGGACACCCTACCATCTATACTAAGCAAAAATCCTAACCGCTATTAGTTCATCACTTCTAAATAAATGTAGTAAGCAAAATAAGCTTAAATAACACTTGAGGTTTTCCTCTACAAACACAACCCATCTATTATATGTATCACAGAGACTTGAATCAAGAAAAATACTCCCAATTTCAGCAACCACTTTTCAAGTTAAAGTCACATATTTAATGTTCATTCTGGAAAAACAGTGGCAGGTGGAACTCTAATATTACTAAAGTACGACTTAAAAACTTACCCTTAAATAATAAAAAAAAAAAAAAAAACACGTCAGTGAATTAAAAGGAATCTAGTTGGCTTTTTGAATGCTAAAATGGCATCTTAATAGCCTTGGCACATCCATCCCTCCTAGCAACCAGGATAAAAAAAAAAAAGCTTATAAATCAAATATTCTAAAATTATAAACTGTTGAAAGATATCATGATTCCAGGAAATTTAATTTGAATTTCCTCAACACAACCAATAATGTCTAACAAGCCTAAGTGACAGTCAGCTCATGCAGTGCATTGTGCTATACGAAAAGTTTCAAAATCTAGTATGCAGGCAACTAAGTGAATATACCCCAACAACAAAATTCTCTCTTGTAGACAATCCAGAAAAGCACGGCCACCTTCTGCACATTCACCAATAACATCCTTCTCAAAATGGATAAAGCCAACTAAACAGGTTCTGTCCAACAGATGCCTTTCATTTTTTAGTTATACACTGCAGCTTCACTCTCATGTCACAGCAGGAATGAGCACAAGATATCCCCTGGTTTAACGAGTATCCAGACAACAGACACTTTGCAGTTCATGTAGATTCCATTATTTCCTTAACTGTCTCTTTCTCTTACTAAAGGAGTTCCACAATGATCTATCATAGCTCCATACTATTTTCCCTTTTTATAACTAAATGACCAGATAATGTCTGCCATAATCCACTTAACTCACCACTCATACTCCATTACTTCAAAAAAAAAAAAGAAAGAAAGAAAAACGGGTTGAAGATTTCTAACAACTTGCTATGTGGCCACAAAATAAAAAAGTTGATCCTAGATTAAAAAAAAAGTATGATTTTGTAACAAAACCCAAACTCTGTCTAGTCTCACAGGATTACAAAATATTTATTAATAATCAAGAATCACTAAGAGACAACAAGCTTTTCAGGTACAGTGGTATATGGCTAAACCAGAAAGTAACTTTTCTATGTAGAGGCTGTTAAAGCCAAAACAAAGAAACACTCTTTGCTTGGCAAAGAAAATCTTCCACTTTTTTCTCCATAGGTTCATAGGATGATACAAGGCTACTGGCCCGGAGGCCCTTATAAGCCTAGCCAAGTATTTTGACCATATTCCCTCAAAGTCTGCACCTGTTTCACCTTTTTGGCAGGGACACAGATGGGATCCCAGGGGTGAATTTTCTTTTTCCCATCCAGTTGTCCAGGTTCCTCTTAAAGAGGGCTAGAGATATACTCTGCTTGACATGGAGAGGAAGTCTATTCCACAAATGGGGGAGTCTTTGGGGCACAATTCTATCCTGCCAACAAGGCCTTACGTGCAGGTTGCTTGAGTGGACTTTGTCTTATGGATATACAGCAACTCCATCAAGGCTGGGTCTGAGATGGCCTTGTATGCCAAACACAGTTCACCGTCTGTATGGGACTGAGTAGAGGGACAGAGCTGTTAATCTATCTGTATAAGATAGGTGTTTGACACCCTGGATTGTCCTGGTCAGGAACCTCTGTGGTCTCTCCAACTGCTGTATGTGCTTGGCAAGGTACATGCTGAAGGGGGCATTGTACTTGATAATGGGTCTGATAAGGAGGAGTACAGGGATATTATGGCCTCCTTGTTTCTGGATGAAATGTCCTTATTTATGAGGTGGGCCATGTAGAAAGCCTTCTGTACAATGGAGGCAACGTGGGGGTCAAAAGTGAGGTTGCCATCAACCTGGGTGCCCAAGTCCCTCATGACTGATTGTGTGCTTAGTACATTGTTATTAATGTGATAATTAGTGGAGATGCCATTTTCCCCAAAGGGGATAATGATGCATTTCTTGGCATTCAGTCTGAGGCCATGCTTTTGGCACCAGTCATTAGTTTTGGTAGATTGGCAACAGATAAAGGCGTCTTCTTGTCCAGCTAGAGTATAGACTTTCTATAATTTCAGCAGCCTTTAAAAATAACTTGACACCTATTTAGACTATCACTAATCACAGCTGCAAATGAATAATTCATGGCGCTTATAAAGAGAACACCACTACTTTCTTCTTGCAAAATCGAAGTGGCTACCCGATGAAGATAGAGATAAGTTAGTCTAAGCCAGAGACAAACTAATTCTATTTCCAAGATTCTCTGCCCAATTTCTTTCCCAGCTCTCATCAAATATTTTATATATAACAGAGGTTCCTGACCAGGACAATCCAGGGTGTCAAACACCTATCTAGGAACACTTCCCCCCTTTATTATCTCTCTGAAAATGTCTGAAACTAAACTTTGCTGTAATAACCAAAGACTTTCAGTGTTGCCTACAATATGTCAATCCCTCACTTCAAAAGTGAAAGAAATCTGATTCGTACTCAAAACTGATAGTCTAGCTAAAGGAATTCCTGCTTAAAAATAATCACTCTTAGATTCCATTTTGTACGGTAATCTGTTCACTATAGTTGTACAGGAAGGTTCATCACACTCTTTCATTCCTTATCACTATTATCTGCTTCTACTCTCCCTACTCAGCTTACTTATCCATCTCCTCCTTACCTACCCTTCCCCCCCCTTTATAATTAAAGATGGAGGATGAAAGAGAAGGGAGAGGGAATGACTGGGTGGGGAGTGCTAGGAAATCTTTTCTTCCTTCTTATTCTTTCATGAGGTTTTCTTCCACTTTCCCTTTTCGGCACCTGCCCATTTGTCTCCACATTTTGAGCCTGCATACATTAATAATGGTATTATTATGTTTAGTAAATAATATAATAAACATCTACAGATGAGTACAATATCCTTAACATATACAATACTGAACTGGTCATAAAGAAATACTAAGCAGGTAGTGAAACTGAAATGGCAGAAACATGCAATGGTCATCATTTTGTTTTCAAACCACTTGCAACTTTAATATAAGGAGTATATCCAGAAATGAAATTAACTTTATAACACAGATATATGTGAAATGTATTCCTCTTTATTGTCATCTATCAACCTAAATTCAACAGGTTCAAGACTTCTGAACACAGCACCATGTCTAATGTTAAACATAAGGATTTAACATTATATCCAGTATTACATTTAAAAGGAGAAGAAAGCAGAGCAGAGCAGGATTAAACTAAAGCAGTTGCTCGTTTACTACTGAACCTAAGGTCACAAATGAAACAAAAAATACATGTGCTCCATTTACCTCTGATTTGCTTCCCCCTCTCAGAATAATTTTAACATTCTACTCCAAAGAAAAAATAAGCACAAAGTGAATAAGAAATTATTAAACAATTTAATGGATCACTAAAATGAAAACATTTCGCAGCATATTTCAAAATATTGCATGTTAATGCTGTGACAAAGTGTCAACATGTGAATGGCTGTAAAGTAGCCTACCTGAAGGATATCTGATCGTTTAAGAGACACTGGTATTGATTTATACGTACCATTTGACGGAACACTGTAACCACCTGAAAAAGTCAAACTAGGAGAGCTTCTCAATAAGGTTGCCATACAAATTACCATGTCACTATCAGCTCCTGATCCATCTGCCATTAAGACATAGCATTACCTTACTTGCTGATCCATGAATGTCTGCTAGAAGTGTCAGCAAGAACACAGGAAAGCTGACATAGCTGCTTATAAATAACGTATACATTATATGAGCAAATTTGAGTAAAGTGCTGGCTTTGCAGAAGGAAAATGTACTTCTGTGCATTGTCCAGCACATGTGAAGACAACTTGAGAGAGGCAAGGGCTAAAATAAGAGAAACCGGTTGCTATTAATATGAGATATCTCTGTTTTAAGTCCCCAGAGACAACCAAGCAAAATTCTATTTCCATTATTTTAAGAATGAAACTACCTTCAAGCAATGGCTTCAAAGAAAAGTACTCAGTATTGTGAACAGATTCATATAATATGCACCAGAGTAATATTTGCAAGCATAATTGTCGAAAAAATAAATATTACAGAGATGGGAAGGGGCAAGATTGCTTCTTTTAGTTTCTCTCTTTCTACTTACTGTCTCCTTTTTTACTTCCTTCCCATTTCCCTGTGAAATGAAGAGAGAAAAGGATTTATTTTGTATTCACTTCTGTCATTTCTCTCATAATGGAACCATTTTGTGGCATCAGTGTTACACCTAATTCCAAGCATTTTCAAGGTAGTAATGCTTCTTCAATGGGCAGATATTCCATCTGTTTTATAACGTGGAAAAATAGTGAAGGTTGTAGTGACTCTGCTGGTGGAGAGGGATAAAGCCCTGACTATGACCCAGGCAACCTGGGTTTTATTAGCATCTCAGGTGAGTGATGGAGTGCACTGAAGGATGAGTGTACCTATCTCAGGGGAGGCAGTATGTGGGCGTTTCTATGTGACGATCCTTAGTGGAGGTTGGGGATGATGCTAGAGGAGGAGTGGCCCACAAGATTAGAGGTGGGCCTTGATGAGCTGCAACGGAGGCAGGGCAATATATTGCTTTCTAACATTGCACACCAAGCCAAGACTGAACCATGGTGCTGCAAGGGAAGGGAAAATTGGTAGGTCATAGACTAAACCTCTTCCCTGGATGGATGCAAAAAGGTGCTGAGTCCCCGAGATGCCTAAGGTGCCATGACTGGCCCTAGCAGTACCAGAATAAGTCTGGGGGTAAGGAGAGAGCTGATAGACACTGCACAGAAAGTGGAGTGCTAGGCCAGAAACAACGAAGTAAGGGAGGGGACAAAAAATAGTGAAGGTTGTATGGCATCTCACTGAAACCCTTTGTTACTAAGATATGGCATCTCACTGAAACCTTTTGTTACTAAGGTATGGCATCTCACTGAAACCTTTTGTTACTTAATTCTGTGCAGTTTAATCAGTGGAATAAACTTCCTTTTCTTTATTAGGAAATTGTCATTATCCAAGTAAATCCTGAGACCTTGGAAAGTAACCTGCCTGCAATCCCAGGCAGTGTGTAGATAGAATGCGTTCCTTAACTGAAAAGACAGGAAATTTAAAAATGACAATTGTGGGATTTAAAATGCATATGACAGGCCATTGCCAAAGAGCTCTGTATGCTCTCTCTGTGTAAATAACTCCAAAGTCTTTTCTTGTATTTGCTGAAGCTGAGTTTTCAGTAATAAATATCACCTAGTTTTCAAGGAAAACTATATGATATGTAGGGTCTACATTATATAATTGAAAGAGTAAAATCTCGACTTACCTTTGATTGACCCCTATTACTTGAAGCTGCATAACATCAAATGGCCAAATCATTGATTTCTTTCCTAGGGAAAGAAATCGGTTGGCCGTTCTGTTAAATCTGGCCTTTTCCCGACTGCAGTGCAATCTCAGAGTTAGTATATTTAGTTAGGGGGTGTGGGGGGCACAGCCCCCCACACGGGGAGGGTTTGGGGTGCAAAGCCACCCCACTTTTATAGTGTTTGTTGTAATTTAGTGTGCATGTTTGGGCTATCAGTTTCTTTCCCTTGGAAAGAAATCAATGATTTGACAGTTCGATGTTGTGCAGCTTTGGGAAATAGGGGTCAATGAAATGTAAGTCGAGATTTTATTTCTTCGTTTATATAATATAGACCCAGTATGTAGATTCTTTAATTGTCAAATTATAAAGTTTCTCTGACAAAAATGTTTTTATTTCTGAGTAATTCTAGTTGTACTTCTTTCCCCAGCAGTTGTTTGTTTGTCTTGAAGAAATGTGTTTTGAAAAGATTCTGAAGTTGTGTACAATGGCATTAATGCTATCTTTAAAGTCAGCATGTTCAAGAACCATGTTTTTGACATTTATTATGTTGCCAGCATTCCTGCATTTTGTAGCTGAGGTGAATTCCTAGACTGAAACAATAGATGAGCTTTCACTGCCAAATTTCAATCACATAATTATTAAATTTGATGTAAGGGTTTTCTAACAAATTTAGGATTTCATTAATCAAAGTGTATCATTTTGTTTCTATAGCCATATAACTATCAAATTATGTAAAATAAAACTGGAAGCATTTTCTTAAATTGTTTATTATAAATTTTTATCTTGAGACAATACTTTACTTTAGAGCTGCTTTCTGAATTGATGACAACACATAAAGTCCCCATACTAGGGCTACATTTAGATGATTATCAAGATCAAAGGTATCTGCATGTGCTCCTTCCTCAGTTATCTAAACATCTGGCAAAGCTAAGATGGATAAAACTGAAGTAATATAAACAGTTTCCCTGATATTTGTTTTGAGAGATACTGACAAGCCTAGTTAACAGGCAAACAAAAATCAGTGAACATAATTTGAGAAATCATAATGAACACAACTGCAACCTTATTGGGTTCTATAAGACAAAGGTATCAAATGGATTGTCATGTGCATGGCCTTTATAGGTTCATAGGTTCATAGGAGGTGACTAGGCTAATGGCCCTAGGGCCTTTACATGCGTAGCCGTGTAATAGCCTGAGTACCCTTATTAACCATAGTTAGATGGTCATTGTCAGCAGAGCTATTCTGTGATCAGCACTGACTGCCCCTGTCTATGACAGACATAGGTGCCACCCCTGGGGTGAATTTACAGTCACCCATCCAGTTGTCAAATTTGTGATTGAATAAGGTCATTTGAGGAGCACTACTTCACATGCAGTGGGAGCTTATTCCAGAGGAGAGGGAATTGCTGGGAGAAATATCTGTCTCTCTAGCATGTTCTGCTAATATCACAGGCTAGGTTGAGAACCCATGAGTGAGTTATTCTTGCCCCATTTGATTTGCAGATGTGCAGCATTTCCATTAGGGCAACATCTGAGACTGGTCTGTAGGCCAAGCACAGTTCGCCCCTCAGCAGCCTGTATGATACAGAGTACAGTGACATGGCTTTCAGTCTTTCTATGTATGTCATGCTCTGGAGGCCCTGTATACTCTTGGTTTGAAACCTCTGTGGTCTCTCCAGTTGCTGCAGGTGTCTGGTGAGGTACATACAGAAGGGAGAATTATACTCAATTAGTAGTCTGATAAGGGTCGAGTGCAGTGGAGCTATAACCTCCCTAGTCTTGGATGCAATGCCTTTATTTATGAGATATGCCATGTAGAATGGTTTTCTTACCATATGGACACATGGCGATCAAAGATTAGATTGCTATCAACCTGTGTTCCCAAGTCTCACACCACTGAGTTTGAGTTTAGAGGGGGTGCTATCTATATCATAATTAGCAGGGGCTACTTCTTTGCCAAGGGGACAATGAGGCATGTTTTTGTGTTAAGTTTTAGTGCATGAGTTTGGCAGCAATTATATGTCTGTGTCAGCCCTTGCTGTAACACATTAATTTTGTTGGGGGACTGTATGATTGTGTCCATTTTACAGTCATCTACAGACATGGTAAGCCACAGGCCATCTACATTCACCTGGAATTCAGAGAAATAGATTCCAAACAGTGGAGGGCCCAGCAAAGATTATTGTGGTAATCCACTGGTAACTGATCTACTGGTGGAGGTGGACTCCCCAGCTATGACAGTGTGCATTTTGTTGGTGACTTAGTTTTCTTCCCATCTAGTAATGTATGGGTTAAATATTTGATGTCAACCAGAAGTGCACTTCATAGGACCTACAGTCAGTTTGCCCAGTAGTGACTGCTTCTGCAGTTTGTATGGGGTTACATGTATTGGCAACATATCTAAGTATGATTGTAGAATCTTTTTTTATAAGACCCATTGCTCCTACTACTATTAGAACTGTCTGGGTAGCTTTCTTCCAAATTGCTCTCATTTCTGCCCACAAATCCTGATATTTTATGAATTTGTGTATCTCTGTACATAACACACTGTAGTCACTGGGTGTGGCCATTTCAATGATTAATGCTACTTTTGTCTTCTTTTCATGGACTACTATATCTGGTTTTCTAGCCTCTTTCTTTTGAACTGTTGGTAATGGGTGATCCTATGTGATGTAGACTTCATTGTTTTCTATGATGCTTTGTGGCTCATGTTTCCAGCGTTTTTCAGCCACTTCAGTGCCATAATGTTTGCACAATCCCCAGTGTAACAGTCTTGCCACATTATTATGCCTTTCAGTATACAGTCCTTCAGCCATTAGTATGTCATAACCAGCAGCAAGGTGTGCAAATGTTTCCATTTCTGTTTTACAAAACACATTTGTCTGTTTCTCCCACATGTTCAGTGGATTTTCTAAAGCAACGTGTATGTAGCCCACTATCTTGTGCCACCAATATTAACCTTGCATCTCTTGGTTTGAATTCTCCTCTCCTTAGCCATTCATGCATTTGATCCTGATCAACACAAGTTTTTTCCAGAAGTTTCCTGTACTTAAAATTATATTTATGCATTTTCCACATTTCTTTCCTTTTTATCTGGTCCTTCACCTTATATTCTTTCTTTGTTTTTTGCTTATTCAGTTGCTGCCTGGTTTTTATCTACTTCTGGTTTGATTTCCATTCCTGCTTGATGCCAATATGCTTCTGCTAGATTAAGCAGAGAAGTCATCTTAGATTTATTCTCTTCATGTTTCAAAACTTTCACTATGTTTGGGTCTTGTGAGATCAGCAGATGTGTGTGCAGTTCCACAATTGCAGATCTATACATGTAATCAGTTTCAAGGAGGCCCATTCCTCCTTCAGAACGGGGAGTATATAATCTTGGTATGCACTGATTTTTATAAATTATTTGGTGACCATGAAACATCCTTCTTGTTTTCCTGTCTAATCTATCCAACACATTTTGAGGCCAGTCAATCACTACAAAACTGTAAGTTAGGACACGAAGAGCAAATTATAACTTGAATTTTGTTCCTAAATGTCAATGCTGTTTTCAGGATTAATATGACTTCTAAAGTACTCCTTACTGAGCTTTATTTGCATTTGTTCATGTTTTATTGTTGATCCTTCATCAATTCCCAAGTATTTATACACTCCCTCTTGTTCAAATTCTTTTATATCACATCCGTGTCCCAAACCAATGTTTTCTTGGTGTTGCAGTTTTCCTGCTTTAAAGGTTGCTTTTGCACATTTATCAAGACCAAATGGCATTCTTATATCATCTGAAAAAGTTTTGCCTACTTGCAGTTGTGCTTTCAGTTCCTCATCAGATAAACTATGCAATTTTAAATCATCGACAAAGAGAAGATGAGAAGCCTTTACACTTCATTTTCTAGGAGCCAAACTATAGCCATGACCTAAGCTGTTAAGTAGACAAACAATCCTAAATTTGTTAGAAAGAGTCACCCTGGAATATCCCCTTTTGAATTTTTTTCCCTGGGATAATAATTTGTCCTTTATCATGGCTTAATTGCAAAGTGGTCTGCCGCTGTTTTATGGTCACTGTAATGTAATCGATCAGTGTAGGGTATATCTTACACATTTTAAGCACTCTTTTATACATGAATGTGGGATACTATCAAATGCTTTTTTGTAGTCAATCCATGCCATACTTAGATTCTTCCCCTTTTTACAGTTCTCCACTATGACTTAAACTAGAAGTGATCCCCTGTTCCATATGACTTTCTTTTATTGCCCATTTTCTTCTATTGCCATAATTGAGTTTTCTTCTAAATGACTATAAACTCTGTCGACATCCATTCTAGTTTATATGTCATCGGTAAGCAACTTATTGGTGTATAAGTTTTAGGGTAGTTTTCAGGTTCACTGTTAAGTAGGAGCATTGTTTTTCCTGTTGTTAGCCAGGTTGGTGTCTGTTTTGGGTGTGCATGTAAATAGTTCTTACTCATGGCTAAATCTTCATGCAAAGATGTTAATACTTTTAACCAGAAGTTAGGTACTTCATCGCATTTCATATACTGTACCTTTAAACTTTTTATTCTTTCTTTTACTTCTTCTATACATTTGGCATCTTTGGTATGTTCCATGGGATCTTCATAAATATTTCTCCAAAATATATCTATTTCTTCTTTTTTTGGTGGCTTTTCAATTCCTTTTACCTTGTTTCCCAATTCTCTATAAAACATTTTTGAGTCATCAATAAATTGCTTATTTTGTCCTTTTCCTTTATATTTATCTGCATATCTTCTAAGTTTTTCTGCCTGTGCTATTTTTTGTTTTTTATTTGTTATAGTGCACGATAAATCTTGATTGTTCTAATACTCCACATCACTTTTATCACATCTATCTTTCTAAGTCATTTTGTTGATCTGTTCTCTCTTTTATAGTTTTCTAACAGTGACAGTTATTGTAACTGCTTTATAGTTTTCTCTATTTGATACTTCCATGATGGTTTTCGATTTCTTCCCTTCCTTTCCCTTACTACCCTGTGTTCTTGCGGTAGAACTTTATCAGTTATTAATTTAGCTGCACAGTAATATATCCTGTTTACTTCTGTTATATCACATGGATCTCTATGGACAGTCCTAATTACTGTGTTCATTTGTTCTATCAAACGTCTGACTTTTTGGGTTTTATTGACCTTCTGCACTACATTTCTTTCACTGATCTTAATATGAATATCTATCTCTATTAAATCAAGCAACTCTTCTATTAGCTCATTTTCTTCTAAATTTTTTGTTTTACATTTCTTGAGGGTATTCTATAGAAAGTTCTGTAACATCTTCCTGTGGCACATTCTCTTCAATTTCATCCTGTGCCATCTGTTGATCTGTCATATGGGAACTCACTGGCCTATCACACCTCAGTATTTTGACTGTGTCTGAGTTTCCACAGTTTCCTGTTCCTTCCCTTGCTGCCAGCTTCAAGGGAATGTTTGTACTGGTTTCCTATGGAAGGCTGCAAAATATCTTCATATGGCACCTGACAAATTGCTTCCCTTTTCCACTGGTTTCCCTTTAATTTGGATGTCCATTGCTCTATCCTGTTGTGGTGCTTTCTGAATTAGATTTTCTATACTGAATCCCCCCATCTGGGAGAGTTTCAGGCCTTGGCTAAATCAGGATAGGCAGTATGTACAGTTTTGCCCTTATCCAGGGTTTTAGTGACATTCTCAAAGAAGTCCACTAGGTTTAATAAGTAAGATCTACCCTTGATGAAGCCAAATCGGGTTGGGTCGAAGGTTTAAAGATCACCTATATCCTTGTGGATAAGGTCCATGATGACTCTTTCCATGGCCTTGCATATAGGACTGGTTAGGCTTATGGGTTTATAATTCCCAGGGTCAGTTGGTGGACCCTCTTTGTGCAAGGGGATTACTGTTGCTGTTCTCCACTCCACAAGGACAAAATCAGTTCTCGGGCTATTGTTAAAGACTGTGGTGAGTGGTTCCACTAGGTCTTGTTTTAGATCGTTTAGTAAGCAGCCTGGGTTGTCATCTTGTCCCATAGAAGCCATGTTTTTGGCCTCAAAGAGTGTTTTTATGACTTGTTCTTTGGAGATACCTAGTAGATGACTGATGTCAGGAATGCTTTGGGGTATGTCTGGTGGGGACAGAGGGGTGAAGTTATTGTCAATTCTGATGGATAGTATGTTGGCAATTTCCTCAGGTTCAGTTTGAGTGGTACTATCCACTATAAGTTTGGCACACAGCTGGGAATTCCCTTTTAGATTATGGACATTGCTAAAGAATGCCTTATGATTGTCTTTAGCTAGGGATGCTAATTTAGACTCATAATTTGCCTTAGAGAACTTAACAAGATATCTGATTTGCTTGTTCAAGCTGTGGAGGGTATTCTTCCTCTGTTGAGTAAGTTCCCTCCTGTTCATAAATATCAGTTTATTTTTTGTTGTATGGCCTATTTATACTTACAGTCTACCAGGGTGGCTTGTTTTTTGGGAGGACCTGGTTTTGTTCCTGTTGGGTACAGCCAAGTCAATGCATTCGTTTAAGTGTCTGTATAGGGCATTTGTGTATTCTTCTGCACAGGAGTCATTGTTAGCTGTGTTGGCAGGGGCATTGAAACATGTTATGCCATTGCTTAGTAGGCACTAGTTTTCTTTTAGAAAAAATGTTCAGCTTTTTTACTCCTGTGGGGATGTCAGGTTTGATCTTTACTTCAAACGAGACAGATATATGATCTAAACTTACCAGGGAGGGCAGCACACAGGGGGTAGTGCAGTGACCCCCCCCCCATGTTGGTGAGCACTAGGTGAAGGACATTTGAGCCCCTTGTGGGGTGCAGACCAACTGTTCTGGAGCATTTGAATTAACAAAGTCCAGGAACCTCATAGTGATCATGTATTTGCTCATGTAAGTTCATAAATTTATAGGTAGGTACTAGGCTATTAGCCTTAGGGCCTATATAAGCCTAGCCAAACGGTACCCTGGTTTTCGCCACCCAAGAAAATAATTTTCCTATGCCCCTGTCGAGCAGAGCCACAGAAGTGATCCCCGGGGTGAATTTCCTATCTCCCATCCAATCATCAAGATTTTTCTTGAAGAGTGCTAATGAGGAGCTTTGTTTGATATAGATAGGTAGTTTGTTCCAGAGTATGGGATGTCTCTGGGACAGGAATCTATCCCTCCAGCATATTCTGTTTATTATGTTGACAAGGTTTAGGTCCCTAGGCCAATTGATGGAAGGATAGCTGAAATCTCCCATGACCAAGGTGTTTGGTTGTATACTGAGTGACTCTAACAGGTGCAGGTAGGTTATGTGCTTTTCCTGGCTCATGATAGGGGGTCTGTAGCTAGTTATGATGTGGAGGGATATTTTACCTATAGTTAATTAGCCCTGGAGTAGCTCAGGACAGTCATACTGTTTCACCAGTCTCAAGGTGTATTTGGATTTCGTGAAGATGGATACACCTCCACCTCTGGTTCTTTCACACTTGTTTTGGGGTCTGAACTCATGAAAGGCATTGTTGTCTTGTATAGCCGGGCTGCTCTCAGTGGCTTTGAACCAAGTCTCAGTGACTGCACAAACATCAGCATCTTCCAAGGTGAGGAGTGCTTCCAGAGAGTGCAGTTTACTGTTTGAGCTCCTAACATTAAGCAGCATGACTTTGGGTTTGTCTTTAGTGGATTTCTTTATGTCAAAAGTTTTGTTGTTTGAAATTTACCTAAAAAAGATACTATGGGGGATGCAAACTTGTTTGTCAGTATCCGAAAGCCTTGACGAGACAGGTGAAGGCCATTTCTGGCAAAGGAGCGTGGACTATCACCTATGACTTCCCAGGCAGAAACATACTAGATCCCCTTGGAGTGACACCAGAAGTTAAGCCAGTTATTGAAATCAATCATTTTTTGTCTGTATTCGGGCATTATAATAGATGAAGGTAGAATGTTGCTTAGGGCTAGGGCATACCTGCCTAGGACACATAATCTGAGAGTTCGGTCATGTCTCTCTTCATATAGTCCAGAGAGAGTGAGTCATTCTCACCAACATGTACTATGACAGAGTCACAATGTTAAAAAAAAACAAAAAAATACTAAAACCACTGACAGACAAACCACCAGGCTTAAATGACACCATAAATATTAAATATTTTCTGAAGGACCATAGGCTGGCTAAAGGAGCATATATGTTAAAGGGTGAAATAGATTGGCAATTAACATTGGATATGTTTTAATTGTATTAGTTAACATGATTTTATCTCAAGTATTTAAGCTCATGTACTTTTCTTGTAATTGATTTCTGAAAAAATCTATTGCTATTGATGAAAGCATGAAATAAAGTTATATTAACGCTAAATAATTGTTTTAAGGCTTGTCTTCTGGCTTAACAGTGTTTTATCTGTCTTGACCTTATCTTGTGTGAGAGGGGAGTTGTATGTGCTGACAACCTGTTTTACATCTTGTATATTGTCATGTGAGAGGACTGATTCTAATTTCATGGCATAGTTACATCTCTCAGTTGCTGTGTTTGTTTGCTATAGGAGTAAATGGTTGTCAGTATACATGAGGCAATTACTACATTGCCTCAGGTTGCCTATGTCAATCAGGTTGGCTGGAGAAATGGTGGTAAACTGTCTGTCCATTATAGTGGGTATATATTGTAGTAACTAGTGGAGATCGGTTAGATGGACCAGGGTTTGCTTGTGAGAGTAACAAAAGCAGCTATTCTGTGGAGGGCTAAGGGTGGAAGACTGAGTCAATGCCTCAGAATGCGCAACTAAGTTGCTCGCTAGTTAGCAATCCACAACTGCATTGCACACAGAGAGGCTGTGGAGCTAAGGAGGGTTCTCTAGCAGATATCAAGGGAAAATTGTGTTTCTAACTGTTTGTGTCTATACACGGCAGCACAAAACCCTGGAGCACAGTGCACAGCTAAACATAAACACAGGGCTTAAACACAAGTGAAGTTAAACAGTTTTAACACAAATTAACCAAGAGGAAAGCCAAAAAGTGAGTCTTTGTTTGAGCAATCCTCAACTCAGATGAGTCCTGGGCTGCACACTTCTGCCATAAAGGTGTACCAGGGCCTTCTTAATGTAGGCTGGTTGGTTTTAGTGGTCACTTAATACCAAATAGCCTGGATTCAGAAAATCTGAATCTACCCTATGCCATGAAATACAGAATTCCTAGAAATTCAAAGTGTAGAAAGAAACAGCCACAGTAGTAAAAACAGCAAAAATGAAGCAGCAATTAAGTAAAATATAGTTCAAAAAAGTGCAATGCAAGCTTTCAGTATACTTAGCTTTTGTTGAGCATAGTGGATGCCTTGGATTTAGTTCTGATTCACTCCAGGTCTCTGGCTAAAATACAAATGAAGTTAAACAGTTTTAACACAAATCAACCAATAACAAAGCCGAAAACGGTGCCTTTTTCCAGCAATTCCAACTCAGATGAGTCCTGGGTTACACACTTCTGCCACAGGGGTGCAGGAGGGCCTTCTTCGTGTAGGATAGCTTGTTTTAGTGCTCAAGTAATATGAAACAGCCTAGATTCAGCAGATCTGAATCCAGCCAATGCTATGAAATACAGGAGTACTAGAAATTCAAAGTGCAGAAAAAGCAGTCAAAGCAGCAAAAACAGCAAAACTGAAGCAGCAGTTAAGCAAAATACAGTTCAAAAAGGTGCAATGCAAGCTTCAAGTGTACTTATTTTTTGTTGAACACAGTGGATGCCTTGGAAGTCATAGTGCCACTTTTGTCAGCTCTTATGAGACCTATCATTGAGTATAATGCCCCTTTGAACAGCATGTGGCCAAGGTAGTAAGGAAATCTTCCTATATCACCCAACTTATAAGTAAAGCCATGGCATTCAGGTGCAAGGAAGTCATAGAGCCACTTTTCTTGTGTCTTATCATACCCATCATTGAGTATAATGCACCTTTGGCATGTACCTGTCCAGACATTTGCAACAATTGAACCCCCACAAAGGTTCCTTACCAGCAAAATCCAGAGCATAAACACATTTTCCTAATGGATCACCTTAAAGCCCTATGTTTATTCTCAGCCTCCTACAAGTTACTGAGAGGAGATCCATGCCTGCCATACAAGGCATCCTTGGATCTAGCTCTGATACACCTTTTGCGCATCTGCAAAACAAACAGCATCAGAACCACTAGATCCAAGTATTTAAATTTTGCTTGTGACATAATGATGTCATGCTGGTAGGACAGATATGTGTCTCAGAAGATTCCCATGCTCTGGAGCAAGCTCCCCATTCATGTGAAGCAGAGTCCATATATAACCCTTTTTAAGCATAATCTTGAGCAATGGATGGGAACTTGGAAATTCATCCTAGGTCTGGCTGTCATGTCTTTGATAGAGGCAGACAGTAATGTGTAAACTAACATACCCCCCTCCCCCACATAACCCCTAGAAACTTCCTTAATAACATACTGTCTCCTAATAAATACCCATGATACACAGAGACATAATTGGGTTGGACTGCATGGCTTGGCTTATAAAGGCTTTAGTGGTCATTAACCTAGTATATAATTATGAACCTTTGAACTTATAATAACATAATATTATAGACTGGATTCAGTGTTTGTTAAACTGAATTTGTTGCAGTCTGTAGCAGATTGTATGTCTTTTATTAAAGATAATAGCTTTAGATGAGAAAAAATGTCAATGCTATTTAATAATTTTACAGCTTCTAAGCATGTATTACAGACTATGCAATATAACTGAAATCAACATCCCATAGCTGGAAGGAATAATGTCAGTTATTCCAAACTTTAATACGGAAGCACAGTTAGGAAGCCTAGTCTGAGGCTTTTAATTGTAATACAGCAGTGGTACTCACAGCAGTCCTTTATACATGCTGTGTAGGAAATGACTGTAGCTTTGTTAACAAACAGACATAAATCAAGCTAATATGGACTACACAACAGACAGCACACCAGATGGGGCTACAGAAAACAAGTCTCAGTGGACTTATTATCACAAAATATTTCAGCATAAATGATGAAAGCAGAATTATTAAAAAAGAGAGATACTGTAGCACGCTTTCATTATACCATTGCAGGACTTGCCATTCAGAAATGGCTAATAATAAAGGGTATTCAATATTAGAAGGTTTCCATGGCAAAAAAGGAGAAAAATCTCACATTTTTACATATTATTGAATCATTGATCTATAACATAATCCATTTACTTCACTGAGGATTTTGAAGAAAACAAGTTCAAGTTAAAAAGCTCTGAACTTTATTCATCCTCCTAAATGAGGAAGTTTCCATTGGGCAAAGGAAAATTAATAATGGGACTATTTTAATATCACTGATCATTTTTTTTTCACAGGCACTGTCTAACCATTCAGCATGTAATAAACCGTGTGGCTTCTTATTTATTTATTTAACATTTGTTACTGGGCAAATGGACTGATCCTTGGACCCTTTATAAACATGGTATAGGCCACCTGACAAAGACAATAAGTGACAGAAATACATAAATTATACTTAGATTAGATGATAGTTATACTTAGAGAAGTCCAATTATTAACATGTGAATTGCAGATAATATTGATTTAGTGAGCATAAATACGCTAATTTAGTAATTTCCACTAAAGAAAACATTGTCAGGAAACATCACTGCTATAATCATCTGTAGAAGAAAGTACAGTGTGTGGTAGTCACTAAAATGTAAAAGGAAATGGCAGGAATGGACCTAAATACATTCAATAAACATTAACATCTTTAACTATCCCCATTAAAATACATACAATTAGATACACAAACATAAAATCTAGCTATAATAAATTTCTGAAAAAGATTTACTTGCCAATTATAAAGAAAAAAATGCTTAAAGTAGTAGCCCAGACCACACAACCTATTGCCACCTATTGCCACTTCAGTCACAAACAAAATGAATGTGTAGCAATATTACTTTATAATTTACAGATTAAAATGAAAAACAATTACAAAGATGGTTCAATCCATATAAAGCTAAAAGTTTAGAATTCTAAGATTAAAAGTAGCATGGAATAATACAATCCTAACTGTTTATATTGTTTTCACATAATATTACTGATTGTTGCAGAGTTTAAATGAAGGAGTGTATCAAACAAAAGTACCCATTACCATTGAAACAGGAGATATCAAAACAGTATTCAACATAGAAACAGATAACGCAAACATAATTATCAGAAATGCTAAACTATTTGACTTTCTCACATTCAAGTTTTTGGATTCAATCATATGGTCTCGACCATATGAATTCATAGTTTTCTGAAAACTTGATAATATGATATAAATCTATAAATCTCTCTCTGTCTCCCTCCCTTTCTCTCTCTCTCTCTCTCTCTATATATATATATATATATATATATATGCACATATATGCACACAACTGCAAGTCTATGTGAAGACATCACATAAAAAAGTACACTGACTCTGAGTCTGCATTACAATGGGGAAAGGAGAATTTTCCTCTTCCCCACTGTGCTGTAGTCTTTCAAGTCAAAATACTGTCAGTGTTCAAAATGTGAATTTTCAAACTATTTAGCTGGTATGTCAAGACCTTGAACATTTTATAATTCAGTAATTTCAATAAATCAAATGCAAAAGGAGCAATACTGACATGATTAGTGCCATCCATTCAAAAGACAACATATTGAGAAAATAAAAGGGTTCTCTTGTGATTTGAATGTCAAAACCCTACCAAACATTCAAGCATAATTTGTCTGAATAGTAGCAGTGTTACAGAAAGTTTTTTTTAAAAGCTAAGGTGCAGAGTTACAGTTTGTGGCAGAAGAAGGGACATTTTTTTTTAGAGGGCATAACTAAGCTGGGCAGGTGGACGTCGTCACCACCTTACTGCTGTCTGCTTTTGCAGCCCAATCCCAAACCTGCCCCATACTTAACCCAGCACCTTACCTTTGAAAATTCCTTTTTGTAACACTGCCAATAAAAAAGACAGCTGGACACACACTTGCACCAACACATATACACTTAGTTTAGTCCCTCACTATGGAAAGACCTCATTATCAGCTAATTTCGAAGTCCCTGAATTGCTCGATGATTACCACAAGCACTAGCAGACTTTTTTCTGTTTCCCTTGTAGTAATTAATGTTGACGGTCAATGCAAGTTAGCTCAAGCCCCCCACCATTCATTCCTCAACACAACATACACATAGCAGGAAGAAAAACAATGTGGTGCAGGCAAACTGGTCTCCCAAAAAACAATTAGCAACAAATAAAGAAAGAATAGGAGGCACCAGACCAAGGCAGATAAAAGATAAAAATTCCAAGTTTAATCCACAATGAAGAGACAAACAATGGTGAGTGGTTTCGTAGCCAACGCTACTTCATCAGACAACTAAAATCATAACTCATTGATTTTTAAAAAAACAGCAACCAGTCAGAGACACAATTCAATTAAAAACAATTAAATTAAGTGCTGGTAGGCTACAAGATTATACTTTTAAGTTTATGGTAATAAAGTTAAAATAGGATGCAGAGGGGGTGCAATCAAGAACTTGGTAGAGACCAAAGAACTTGAGTGGCTCATCAGGATGCGGGCTAATATGGGCAGAGGCCTAAACGACAACATTTTCATTAAACCTGCACTAACTAATAAACCATTATGTAGATAAATTTTTTTTTATATATTTTTTAGATACTTTTTAGTACCATAGACAAGGTTTTGATACCAAACATAATTGTTTTATTGTTCATCATCTTGTAGCTTACCAGCACTACGTTAATTGTTTTTAATTGAATTGTGTCTCTGACTGGTTGCTGGTTTGGATTAAACTTGGAATTTTTATCTTTTATCTGCCTTGGTCTGGTGCCTCCTATTCTTTCTTTATTTGTTACACACATACACATACATGCACAAAGAACACATTGCCATACCACTTACCTGTCCTTGATTTCCACATCCTCATGAATCACAAATGATTGCATTCAGCTGATAATGCCAGATGTTAGAATTTCATTTTTATTATTGTGTAGAAAATGCAACACACATTGCTTTATTAACTTTTTAAGTGAATTAGAGTAAAAATTATAAAGACTCCCTGGTGACAGTCAGTGCTTTTTTTGCTTTGCCTGGAAGTCTTGAGCATGGCCCTCATACATCACAGACCTTTGCAATCAGTCAATAATGCCTGAAATTAAAATTTTATATTTGTATGTACTCATGTCTTTTGTGATGCAAACACACATTCTATTAACTTTTTAAGCTGGTTTAGTGTAATATTGAAATTGTCCCTGTGTATTTCCCCTGTGCCAGAAATCCCAAGTTCTATAACATTTTTCAGTTGATTATGGTAATATTAAAGAGTGTTCCTGGTGTCAACTGCTACCCAATGCATCTTTTCTGCTGTAAAACCTGTTTTTTAATGCTTAAAGTGGATTAAGATGAAGTGTTAAAGTCCATTGTGTCTTGTTGTCTTGTTTATCCACTATATTGTCAGATTTGCTCATTATTCAAAGGGAGTCCCACAACACAAACACACACACACACACACACACACACACACACACACACACACACACACATGCTCACATACAGACACATGTTGCTGCATGTACACATTCACTCACTGTACTGCAAATACCCATTCCAATTGCACTCATACACATATCCACCCATACACACACACACAGACACATACACACAAACACACACGCACACACGCACACACACACACACACACACACACACACACACACACACACACACACACACACACACACACACACACACACACACACACACTCATCTGCACAGGCACATATCTAACCCACCTATCCCCTAAATAATCCCTCTAGTATAATCTCTGAGGCAGGCACACATCTTACTTCTCACATACCTCTACATACACTCAATCATGCAGAAACACACATACTCACACACACTACCTATCTGATAAACTCCCCCACAGTAACCTTTAGTGAGATCTCACCTTTGACAGTAATGAGTGAATGTGAGCTTTTGGCTGAGTTAAGCACAGTGGCTGGCAGTAAGGACTGATGAAGTGGTTCAGCTGCATAAAGCATTTACTGCAGACATTTCCAGGGGAAGAGCTCATGGCTAATTGCCAGTGCTGCTCTCCTTGGAATACCTCATTAGAATTTGAGGTAGGTCAGAGAGGCAACACACTGTGGTGCTGCACCTTTTCAAGATAAGTTCACTGATAAGTCTGTCTAAGAAATTAAAATGGATATCTCTGTAACTTTTCTGAATTTCTGCCGTACTGTACCCTTACTGCTTTTGGATTCTCCATCCAAAATGAAAATTTCAGAATTTTTGCAAGCAGTATAGTTGAGCTCCATTTCCATGGTTATCCTTCATCAGTAAATCTTGTAGCTTGTACTAACAGTCAGGCACTCTATTTAAAATTCCCCCAAAAGGATTTCCTGTAGGTTTAATTTGAATGTCAAATATGCCCTTCATGATGCCATGGCTTCATGTCCAGTGGGTAAAGGTAAGATTCAACCAACCAAAGTTCAAATGAGGAAATCAACATGTGACCTAGCTCTGTAACCTGTAAGGTGCATGAGACATGCACTGTAAATTTGCAAAGTCATGAATTAAGGGTTTATTTTCTATTTTTAACCATAGTACATTTTCACATAGAAAATGCACAGTTATATTCTACTTCACAGATTTTGTTTTACTAAAGCTAAGTACAATACAATTTGTTTGCACTTTTGCCTTGACTCAGTATAGCTGTAGTATAACTTATACATTATTTTGAAGGAACCCAAACATTTTCCAACATTATCATAAATATTCTCACTGATAGGACCAATTTATAGTCATTTTTATTCTAGATTGGGATGCAATTAACACAACTTCTTGTTAAGGTATGGTAATAAATAACTATTCCCTCTTTAATTGTTTCCAGATTTTTTATTGAGAAAGTTAGTTGTTATATGTAAAATGCAAAACCAGTTAAAACTGTATAATAGTCATTTCTGTTCAAATGCTCACCAATTATTTGCTTAGAATCATTGCCAAAATTATTTATTCATGTATATTTGGAATTATTCTCAGGAAAAAAATGGGAACAGCTAGTCATAGATTTCATTCAGTAATATATTAACATAAGAATAACCCAGTATATATCTATACAATAAAAATATGTAATAAAAGCATGACACATTTCATAGATTGCATTGATAAAGCATGTTTGTTACTCTATTCAAATTTAATTTACAAGGTGCCATAATCAACATAAATGAAATGCTGTTTTGCCAAATGTACTTTGTTGACAAATAAATGCTGGCTCTGTGACACAGAGGGATAAAGTCCTGACTGCAACCCAGAGTATTCGAGCTCAAATAGCAGTTTCTGCACTGGAAAAGTTGGAGAGGGAGTGGAGGACAGACAATGAACAGCTATGGCTTATCTGGGGGGGGGGGGGGGGTAGCAGTTCCTGACTGTCTCTTCTGCTGCTCCAGTGCTAAGACCAGAGGCCTAGAGCATGGAAAGGTGGTATCAGCACTGGGAAAGGCATGTTCTGCAACTACCCAAGCCAATGATGGTAGCCCTTAATTTAGCATGTGAGGTCATGATCATAGGTTTATAGGTTCATAGGATGATACTAGGCTATTGGCCCAGAGGCCCTTATAAGCTTAGCCAAGAATTTCACCCATGTTCCCACAAAGTCAGCACCTGTTTTTCCTGTCCAACAGGGACACAGGTGGCATTCAAGGAGATATATTTTCTGTTTCACATCCAGTCCTCTAGGTTCCTCTTAAAGAGGATTAGTGAGGTACTCGCTTGACATGGAGAGGGAGTCTATTCCACAGATGGGGAGTTGTTTGGATATAAATCTATCTCGCCAACAAGTTCTATTAATGTCACAAACCAGGTAGAGACCTAACATGCGGGTTGCATGGGTGGAGTTTGACTTACGGATATGCAGCAACTCCATCAAGGCTGAATCTGAGATGGCCTTGTATGCCAGACACAGGTCACCCCTGAGCAGTCTGTACTAGTCTGAGTAGAGGGACAGAGCTTTTAGCCTATCTGTATAAGATAGGTGTTTGAGAACCTGGATTTTCCTGTCCAGGAACCTCTGTAGTCTCTCAAACTTCTGCATTTCCTTGGCAAGGTACATGCTGAAGGGGGCATTGTACTCGATAATGGGTCTGATAAAGGAGGAGTACAGGGATGTTATGACCTCCTTGTTCCTGGATGAAATACTCTTACTTATTAGGTGGGCCATGTAGAAAGCTTTAAGTACAATGGCAACCACATAGTGGTCAAAAGTCAGGTTGCTATCAACCTGGGTGCCCAAGTCCCTCATGACTGACTGCCTGCTTAGTCAGTTGTTATTAATGTGATAATTAGTAGGGACACCATTTTCCCCAAAGGGGATAATGATGCTTTTCTTGGCATTCAGTTTGAGGCCATGCTTCTGGCACCACTCATTAGTTTGCTTAAGGCCCTCTTGAAGGATATTCACATCACTAGGGGAATTTATGACAGTGCCCAGCTTGTAGTCATCTGCAAACTTGGTCAGCCACAGACCACTGGTCTTGGCTTGCACCTTAGGAAAGTATATTCCAAACAGTAGAGGCCCCAAGATTGATCCTTGGGGTACGCCTCTTGTTACGGGTCTACTACTAGAGGTGGCTTCCCCTATTTTGATTGAGTGGGTTCTATCAGTGAGCCAGTTAGCTACCCATCTGGTAACATATGGATTGATGCCTAGCTGGGAGAGTTTATCTATTATGCCCAAGTGGGGAATAGTGTTGAAGGCTTTGTCTAGGTCAAGGTAGGTGGTCTGGACTATCTTGCCCTCATCCATGGCTTTGGTGACTGTTTCATAGAAAGCAACTAAGTTTAACAGGCATGATCTCCATTTGACAAAACCAAACTTGTGTGGGGGTCAAGTGTTTGGAGGTTGCCAATGTCCATGTTTATAAGGTCCATGATAATGTGTTCCATGGCCTTGCAGATCAGGCTAGTTAAGCTTATGGGCCTATAATTGCCTGGGTCGGTGGTAACTCCACATTTGTGCAGAGTTGCTATCCTCCATTCTGCTGAGACAAAGCTGGTGCACAGGCTTTGGTTGAATAGGGTGCCTAGTGGTGCTGAGAGCTCTTGCCTGAGTTTATGTAGGACACAGCCAGGGATGTTGTCGGGTCCCATGGAGGCTGTATTTTTTGCCTTTGAGAGGGCATTAATAACCTGCTCCATGGTGATGAGGGGAGGAGTTTCAGGTGCTGGGGATGCCTTGGTTTACGGATAGGGGGACAGGGGGTGAAGTTTTCCCTGAACTTGTCTGCCAGCAGTTTGGCTATATCTATGGTATTTGTGTATGTGGCATTCTTGACCACCATTTCAGAGTAGATTTGAGAGTTACCTTTGAGATTGCGGACATATGTGAAGAAGGCCTTGTGATTGTCATTAGTGGATATGGCCAATTTGGACTCGAAGTTAGCCTTAGTGGATTTCACCAGTGACCTTATTTGTTTGTTCAGATAAAAGAGAGATAGCTTCCAGCTTGGCACTTGCTCCTTCTTTTTTTCATTTTTTATTTTCATTTTATTTTACATTTGTTGACTGGGCTTGTCTAACTGGATACATGTCCATTTTCAGTAGAGGCCCGGGGAGATAAGCTCCAAGACAGAACAATGAAAACAACACATACCAAATAAGCAACAGTAAACAAGAATCATATTTACAATGCATATTACAGGTTAACACAGTAAATTCAGTGAGGACAATAGCCTAGCAGTACAAAATGCAGGCATAATATAGCATACACGTACAATATATAATGTTCTAGAGGGAGATAGTAATTGTGGTCAATAAGGAAGGAATAACAGTTTATGAGCAGAAAGGGAAGGTAGAGCAAAGTATGAAGAGACACATGACTAGTCAGGTTTAGTACAAGGGCATAATCAGTGTGTTCTGAGGAACACTTTCAATTTGTTTTTGAAGAGTAATAGTGAGGGAAGTGAGGAAAGTTCACTGGGGAGAAGATTCCAGGCTTTTCCAACAGTATTAGATAAGAGAGAGTTGCCAGCCTTGTTGTTTGGTTTAGAGGTATGTACTAGAAGTTGTGAGAAAACCTTAAGGATTTCAGATTTTTATTGGGGGTGATGAGTGCGGATAGAATAGGAGTATTGGAAGGTTTATAATGAGTGTTATGGGCTATGGACAGTTGGTGGAATTTAATCAGGTTTTGTAGTTCAAGCCATCCAAGCTGCTTTATATTAATGCAATGGTGGGTTCTAAATGGGTTGCTTGTAGCAAATCTGGCAATGTTATTGTAGGACATTTCCAATTTGCTGAGGTTATTTTTAGATAGCTTAGTAAAAATGGGCGAGACATAAAGAAGTGTAGAGATTAGATGAGTGTGAGCTATAGTGGTTTTAGCTGTAGGTAAAAGGAAGGTTTTAATCCTATAGAGAGAGAAGTTTTTTGTTGACAGTTTTTATAGTATTGTTGATATGGATATCAAAGTTCAGATTGTTGTCAATAGTGATACCCAGTAGTTTGGTGTTTGGGTCTGGTGATATAATAATTTCATTGGTGGATATAACTGAGAAATCTAAAGGAGAGGACTTGTGAGTAGGAGAGAAGAGGAGGAGTTTAGTTTTTTTGGGGTTTAGGAGAAGGCACCACTGTGTGAACCATTGTTCAACTGTGTTAAATACTTTCATGTGGCTTGGGGGATGGCTAGATGAAGGTCATTAATAAATACGGAGAAAAGTAGAGGTCCTAGGATGGACCCTTGAGGAACACCAAGGTTAACGGGCAGGAGGGTGGATAGAGACTTGTGCCATAGTACGGCCTGTTGTCATTTATCTAGGTAGGACTGGAACCACTTTATGGAAGATGTATCTAATGACAGGGATTTAAGTATTTTGATGAGAATCTGGTGATTTACCATGTCAAATGCTTTAGACAGGTCAGTAAATAGTGCTGAAGAAAGATTGTTAAGGTTGCAGTTTTTATTGATACAGTCAGTGAAGGAAAGAAGGGCAGCGGTAGTGCTACGTGAAGGCCTGAATCCATGTGGACAGTTGGAAAGTAAGTTCTTTTGGGTTAAGTGGTCAAGTAATTGTCTATGAATGCATTTCTCCATGATCTTTGCCAAAGTAGAGAGAAGGGCAATGAGGTGGTAGTTAGAGAGTTCAGTGGAGTGTCCACCTTTATGGAGGGGGATAATATGGGAGAATTTCCATAAGCTAGGGATATAACCTTCGGTAATAGTTCTATCGATCAGAATGGAAATGGGATAAGCGATAGTTTTGGCTGATTGTTGTAGGAATTCAGCAAGTAGTTGGTCTGCTGAGGGAGAGCATGGCTTTAGTTTCTGTAGTAGTGTTAGAATATATGTTGTTGGGACAGGCTGAATATGAAAAGGAGGGAGTGAGGTTGATTTATAGGAAGGTAGAGTGAAGTTATTAGGTGATAGCTGACTAGCTAGTGTTTGGATAGCTTTAGTAAAAAAGAAATTGAAAGCATTGGCTGTATTCATGGGATTTTTGTAGTCAGTGTTTTGAGGGTTTGGAGTAATGGATTGACCTGGATGGAGTAGTTGGTTAATGCTAGTCCAAATTTTTTTTGTGGGTTGTTTTGGTTAGCTTGTTGAGATTGTAGGTAATAGTTTCTTTTATCGGAAATTATAGCTTTCTTGGTATCATTTCTTAACTGTCTAAAGGTTTGTTGGTCTACAGGGTTTTTAATCATTCTCCATTTTGCCCAAAATTTATTTCTAAGATGTATTTTGTGTTTGGTTTCTTTTGACAGCCATGGTGCAGAGTTGGTTTTAATTCTAATTAATGTGGTTGGAGCATGGTGGTTACGAATGGCAAGGAAGTTAGAGTTAAAGTAATTAATGGCTTCTTCTAAAGGGAGGTGTTGTAAGGGAGACCAGTTGCAAGCTCTTAGTTCCATTTGGAGTAGTTCAGGGTTAAAGTTCTTTTTAGATCTGATGTTTCTGACAGATGTTAGAATGGGAGTATTGGTTTTATGCCTGATGATATAGGTAAGTAGGTGGTCACTTATATCATCAGGGAGGGTTCCAGAATCATAAATGTGAGGATGATGTTTTATGAGAATCCAGTCTAATAAGTTTGCTTTCTTGTTTGATTTATTTATCCTGGTGGGGGAGGTAATGGTTTGTGAATACCCATATAGGTTAATGTGGGTTGTAGGGAGGCTGCTACAGTAGCAGTTCCAATCAATGTTTATATCGCCTAGGATTATGGTTTCTTGGGGCAGGTGTTGGGAAAGCCAACAAAGGATATTTTCCATGTTGGCATTGTTGTTACCAGGTGGTAGATACATACAGATAATATAGATGGATTTGGCATTGTTAAGATGAAGTTTGGGGATAAGAATTTCAGCATTGGAGTCTAGAGGTAGTTTACAGTCATAAGTGGTTATCTGTGAGCTAGATTTATATAGAATAGCAACACCACCACCTTTCTTGGCTACTCAGGCATGTCTCAGGATATTATATCCAGGTGGGATGATTTCATTGTTTTTGGTTACAGGTTTTAACCATGTTTCTGTTAAGCAGAGAATATCAAAGGAGTAGACTTCAGCTAGAGCTTGGAGTTGAGTTACTTTATTGTTAATGCTACGTATATTAAGATGAGCTATTAAGAGGGCCTTCTGAGTCATGTATGAGGGTCTGTAGCTAGCTATGATTTGAATAGGTGCTTTGTCAATAGTTAACTGCACCTGGAGTGTCTCCTGTGCATCCATAAATAGAAGGGTACTTGTAGTCCCTGAAGTGAAGCAGGTGTGCATATGACTACCGGGTGCAGAGGAAGGGCCTAACATAGAAATACCCCCATTTCTCATATACAGGATGACATGAAGCTTCTGGGATACCACTGTGTAGTTCTCAGTCTTGGGATTACCAAGATAGATCACTATATTGTTCTGGTCCAGGGTCAAGCTGAATTTACATTGGTATGGGATGAACATGGCCACTCTGCATGGATGGAGCAGAAAGACTGGGTCAGAGTGGGGGCACAAATTACTGTCATGAATGCCTTGCCCTTTATTGTAATTGGCATGTACCAATACTGGGAAGAATGGGCTGAGTTTCTTGAGGGGGACACTTGATGGTCAGCAGTAATGGGGGAAAAAAGCACCCAGAAAACATATGAAACTGTACTGAGTCTTAGATAATAATAGATATATATAATACTCATTAAAAATAGACTTACTGATTGAAATATACTGTTCATAGCTGAGACTGGTTATTTTCATTTTCTTAACAGTCTATACACTTTCTTGGAAATATGAAACATGCTCAAATAATAGCAGATGAAAAGCTAACGCCAAAGAAAACAAAGTGACTGTAAGAGTATCTGTCACATTAACTTGAACAAGTAGATAAACTAACTTTATCTGGTATGAAAGTTATCTAAACATATTTTCCAGTACAACCTGTCAAAAAACAAACCAAAAGGTTTCGAACCAGCAGGTGTAAAACTCCAAAGGTTTATTAGGAAATGTAAAAGTAAAGCGCTTTTCGTCTCCCTTAGTAGGAAGACTTCTTCAGACAAAGGAAATAATCATCAAACACAATTTAAAACCCCAAAAAAGGGTGTGTGTTACAAAATTACAAACAGCTGCCTTAATTGAACCCACTGACATACCTTCACATTTAAAGCTGTATTACATTAAAAGCATAAATAAATGTCCACTTAGTGTAGACATAAAAAAGTTTTCAAAAAAGAAACATGAACTTGATAAAAGTAACCAAGAATGTCTTAGTGAAGATTCATAAACCTAATCAAGTGTAAATACTGTTTGTTTCCCTTAAAATACATTTTAGCAAACAACTTTTTATAGGGTAAAACAAAACTCATACAGAATCTTGTGATTAAAAAGAAAATAAAATGAAGTAATGCTTGCAACTAAGTATATACAAATATAATATCCATTCCTTAACAGAAAAGGTAGTAAGGAGTACACATCTCTAATGCATAATGAAGAATCAATAATACATGAATAAATAAACAGTGCAACTCAACTAGGAGTCTGCAAAAAGCGGAATTTCAAAGGCGTTTCTAATAAAAGAAATGCTATTTCTAATGTTAAATAACAGAATATGTTTATTTCTGTGTTAAAAATCTAACACAGAAATTGCTTGTCATTTCAACGCCAACAGAATGCAACAACAGTATATGAAAAATAATTTTTTTAAAAATGTTTCTTGAGCAATGGGTAAAGCACCAAGCTGCGATGAGAACACTTTCTAAGCTTTAGTATGCACTTTTGGTTTGTTTTTTGACAGTTTGTTTTTCTTCAGTTTTGGAATTGTTAGATATTTTCCAGTACAGATAATCAAGATGTTGACATCTTTCAAAAACAGAACTGGAAAAAATTGACGTTTGTTAAATTTTCTTTAACAGGACAAGTTTGTTTTCTTAAAATGATTACTATTCATTTTCTTTATTATTTTTTATTTTATTTATTTTCAATGAGAAATAGTATAATAATGTAAATGCATATGTTGAAAATTCATTTAGAAATGAAATTTCCACTAAATTGACTGATAGCATACCTCCAAAACTGGAAATCATACAATGTGGAAGGTCTCAGGTCCAGAAACACATATAGTATCTCAACACTGGTTACCTTACTAAACTGGAAAGTTATATTTCATAGTATATACACTGACACAATCGTACAACTTTGTATAGGTACCAAAAGCACTTTTTGGGCATTAGATTCTTAAAAATCAACTTAATTCAGTATAGAATTTGATCAAAGAAAGAATATGGGCAGGATTCACGAAGGCTTGCACGGAGTGTAAGAGACGTGCAACACTCCATGCAAGCCTCGCGATCCAGGAACAGCCCTAAACTCCATGTAAGAGACCAGCTAAAACGTCTCTTACACGGACTGGGCGTGGACATGCTAAATACCTCACTTGCAGCCGAAAGGTATGCAAATGAGGTATATTAGCGATCCACGAAGCAGAAACCAGTCCGTGTAAGAAAAGTTTTAGCTTCAGAAATGTACTCAGTTGACAACTGAGTACGTTTCTGCAAATTCCACAACGGAGCCATGTCAGCTCCAAAAAAAGGGTGCATATGACTCAGGCAGCATGCCAATGGCCAAATATGTGGCCATTGGCAATATAACCCAATGCCAAAATATTAAAAATATAATTTAAACCCAGTGCAGCCCCGCACAAATGGGCTGCGCTGTATAAAACATGAAAATGAAGGTTATAAACCCACAAATGTGGGTTTCATGCAATACATGGAATGACAATGCAGGGACCAGCAGACCAAAAACAACATGGCCACCGTGTAGTGGTTGCTAAGGGGGGAAGCTGAGTCTAAGACATGTAACTAAGCATTAGTAGGCAGTCTCATGTAAATGAGGGTTAGGATACTGAATCTCACAGTCACATAGCAAATGAGCACAGTCTGAGTAGTGTAAGAGATACATAAGGGGGAAGAATAGAGTAGGAGGTAGGTGACATCACAGGGGGGAATGGTAGAAAGAAATGCAGTTCATTGGAGGCCAGTGTAACATGACAGATGACAGACACAGATCATGGAAAGAGGTGTGCCACTAGATAAGTCATGGAAAGTCAAGAAATGGAAGGTGTACACTGTTACTTACACCAAAGTTTCTTGCTGGGTGTGCATGCGCACGTGTATGCACCATGAAGCGCGAGTAGGGCAGTGTGCACGCGTGTAAGGCAGACTGAGCATGTGGTAGCGTGTTGGGAAATGTTTAACACTGTTTGCGCAGGTGTGCGCGCGTGTAGGGCAAGCTGAGTATGTTGGAGGCTGTTGGCAGATGTGTAACAGTGTTTGCGTGGGTGTACGCGCGTTTTAACCCAAATGAGTGGATTCTGAACCGTGTAAGCACGTGTGCACGCGTGTAAGCCACTGTGAGCGTGTTTCTGATGGTATGCACGTTGCTCCCCCCCGAGGAAACAGAGAGGAAAAAGGAAGCAACAGAATTAATAGGAAGCTAGCAGGGATAACTGCTGAAGCTAGCAGGTGAAAACAATTAGAAGCAGGCAATTACACAGGCAGAATAGTAGCCCAGCCCAGCACTTAAAACTCTGCAAACAGTAGTGCAGGATGTTTCTCTTAAGAGACACTGCAAGACAGGAGTAAGCTAATAGAAGTGAAAACTGAAAAAGCTTCACTCAGAGCAGAAATGTTAGGGGCTGCCATAGCTGTCATAATGAGACATAGGCGACTTGCTGAGGGTGGTGACAATGCAGATGGTGCCAGACAACCCGCAGTGAGAAGACTTAGAAGAGTGTACAGGCCCAGGGTCACCCACAAGGGGTTACATGAGCTGGAGATAGTAGAGCGCTATAGAGTGGACAGAGAGCTCCTGCAGCAAATTGTTGAGCTGTGCAGGCCACGCCTCACACACAGAACCAACAGAGGGGAACCCATCCCAGTGGAAACCAAGGTATGTGTTGGCCTAAGAATACTAGCAACAGGTACCTTCCAGAGACCAACTGGCGATATGATGGGGATATCACAGGCATCAGCCTCCAGGGTACTGCACCAGTTCCTGGATGCTATGTCAGCAAATGTCGGTGATCATGTATATTTCCCCAATGCCCGTGAGGTATTGGCCAGCAATATGCGTCTCTTCCAGCAAATAGCGGAATACCCTGAGGTAGTGGGTGCAATAGACTGCACGCACATACGCATCAAAGCACCAGCCGGTGAGCGGGGTAGGGCCTACATTAACCGCAAGGGCTTCCCCTCCATCAACTGCCAGGTCGTGTGTGATGCCCAGGGCATAATAATGAATGTGTGTGCTGGCTGCCCTGGGAGTTACCACGATTCCCACATCTGGCATTTGACGCAGCTGTACCAGACATTTGCCAATGGGGACATCCCACACGGACACCTAGTGGGGGATGCAGGTTATGCACTGGAGCCATGGCTGATGACACCCATCAGAAACGCACACACACCTGAACAGGAATGCCATAATGAGGCACACGCACAAACATGTAATGTAATAGAGCATGTGTTTGGGCTGCTCAAGTCACGGTTCCGGTGTCTGGACACATCTGGTGAAGCCTTGCAGTACACACCAACTACATGTGCCCAAATTGTCATGGTATGTGCTGTGCTACATAATATGATCTTGCGAAAACAGCTGCAGCAGGACCAGCATAGGGCCGGGCCAAACAGCCCCCCACCATTGCCAAGGCCATCACAGGCAGAGCGTGACTCGGAGGAGGAACAACCTGAGCCTGCCCCAGTAGGCAGAAGGAGGCGTGCCCATTATGCCCTGGCCTTGGCAAAGAGGCAACGCATAGCACATACACTGGCTCAGTAGGAACCCTGGGAATGATACTCTGACTCACTCAAATAATAACATGGATGCCTAAAATGACATGACCTGCTCACAAACATGTACAGGGAAGTGTAATATGTGCATCTGACAGAGGCAGCCCTGCAGCATCACCTGAGGCATGAATGCCATGTGGTAAGTAATGTAACACCATGTACTATATGCACACATGAGCACCCTGACTAACATCCACCCTCACCAAGCATGAAGCCACAAAATGACGATGGGATGATCAAGTGCAATAACTGGCTGAAGTAATGCAGTTAGTCAAAGGGGAGCCAATGTGTTTTTCAACTGGGAAGACATGCAGAGCATGACATGATGCACCACCTGCTAGGGGTGGCATGCACCTATCATGCCATGCCCCATGGATACTGGCAAAGGCTGTCAGTACCCACAGCATGCCCTGAATAGGTAAGTCTCAAAATACAAACCCACCTTCATAGGTTCTACAAGGGATAGGAACCCAATGACAGATGTCTAAACAGCAAGATGTGTGCAGTCTAAACGCACACAGTATGGAGAATGTAGATACCAGTCCTGTAATAGAGAACTGGGTCAAGGCTCACATCAGCACCCTAACACTACCAGGTCACACCTCATACTGTGCTGTACAGCCGCAAAACATGGAACAAGCTACAAAAGGAGGGTGACTAGCAAGAAATGGCAAGGATAACCACACCCCCATGTTGGTACCACAACAAGAAGCAGCATGGATTAGCCATGGTCAAATACCAATGGCTAAAACTGCCTCCCAGTATATAGCCTGCTGCAGACTACTGTCCTAATACCAGGAACTGCACCTGGCCTATGTCAGAATACATGAATATATCAAGCCCCCCAAACCACATTATATTGCTTGACTGAAAATACCCAGACATACTCCGGGAGCATTATACTAGCACCAACACAGTAGGAGAAAATTACCCAGAATCCATAAACCAAAATGCCCACGAACAATGTACCACTCCCACAAGAGGGGTAAGCATACTGGATGTGATAATCAGCAACATGTGTACTGGATGGCAAGATGAGAAGTGTACCCCTCACTGGTAAGACCAGACCATAGAGTAATCACACTGGATATACACATCCTGACCCCAGTCCCTGGCCAGAATACCACAGTGAAAAACATGTGTAAAGCATAGGTTGCAGCCCTCAAAACCGATGTTGAATCCACAAAAGGCCCTGTGCAAGTGCAGAATATGGGACACACCACAGAACATGTTATACAGGCATTCCATGAACACAGCCAGGAATGCTTGGAGTATGCAATCACAAATAACAACAACACACAATGCCATACATGCAGGCATCTGGCATGCTGGACTCCAGCCATTACCAAACCATGCAAGAGAATCAGGAAGCTACCACATGATAGAGCAAACATAAAAAGGGAAGTAATCACTGACCAGTAGTATGGCAATAACATATGTCCACACATACAATCCACTAAGTCCAGCCACAACAAGTAGAATCTGTGAATCCAGAGGCAATGTGACACCAGTCCCAAGTACACAGACAACCACAACACCTCCCAATAAATACAAATATATGTGATAGATGCATCCATGTATCCAAACCAGAGGTTGAGCTCCACCAACTCAGTACTGTCAAAACTAGTCAGGAGGAGAAGGTAACCACATACACCAGAAACCCAGTCCCACATAGACCTACCACAACTGTAAACCAAACACATAAACACAGACAAATATTCCCGGAGGCCTTAATTACAAACACACCACACCAACAGAAGCCTCCAAAGCAGATCACAAGCAACCACAACCATCAAACATAGCACATGCAACGAATAGTACGCAAAGCTGGTGGCCAAACAGTCACAGGCCAGAAGGAGAAACAACATGCCTGATACAGTTGTAATAGGTGTCTGTATAGGCAGACACACTGCTGTCCCACTCACCAGACTGAACAAGGGAAAGGGTAGAGTAAGCTGCCTGTAGGCTGCCACAAAATGCCACATAACACAAGTACGCAGGTCACCCCAAAGCAAGCAGAAATATGATGCACTCATTGTCCATGCTGGTGTGAATTACCTGAGATGTACCTCCCTGGTCAACATGAAAAGAGACATGGGTAGTCCCTCTGAGTATGTACCCCAGGGCGGTATGACACTGGCTGTGTGCAGCATCCAACCCTCACCAAGAATGATGCCACAGTATAAACACAGAATGCTCATGTTTAACAGCTGGCACAGTTACAGCTGTCAGTCCAAGAGGGTCTAATGTCTGTCTGCTTGAGATGTCAAGCATGACAAGCCATGCCGCTGTTCCAGGGATGGCTTGCACCTGTTACCCATGTGTGTCTGGATACTGGATAAGGCCTTTGCCGCCTCCATAGAGCCGTATGTAGGCAAGGCCAAAAAGACTACCCACCACCCTAGAAAACATAAGTGGTAGGAAACATAAGGGTAATGCTGACCAATGCCAGATGTGTAAACTGCAATATGCATGCACCTGAGGCACTTCCCATTATGGAGAACATCGATGTCTGTGCAGTGACAGAAGCCTGCTGCAAGCCTAGTGATAGCACACCAGCACTACTAGGTTATACCACATATCATGTGTTATGGCCCCAACACCTGCACCAAAACATCAAAGGAGGGGAGTATCCATATGCAGCACAGACACCCATATTGCCAGGTAACTGACAATGCACAAAGCAGTGGAGACCACCCATGTGCACATAACTGTAGTCAAAACTGCTGTACAGTCTGTAGCATGTGACAGACCACACTCTCACACACAAGAACTCCACCCAGACATCCTGAAGACACTGGACAGTATGAATGTCCCACCAAATACCAGACAAGGTACACACAAATTACCACATAGGTGTCAAACCATTATGTATGCAAGGAGTAATCAGGGACCTAGGGACACAGGTTGACATTAATCTGTCATGTGACACCCACAATGTCAATGTGGCTATGAAGATTGTTGATATTGGACACCGTATCATGAAAGGATTCACATCAACATCAACAGAGGTCACTGTGCCGCTGTACTGTTCCCTTATCAGACCCATAATCTAGTACAATGACTCATATGGGATGTACCGTATGTGACACCTGCAGCGGTTCGGAAGACCTCATAGTTACCCCACCAACAGGATAAAGGGTGTGAAATATATGTCATATGCTGCCTGGCTGTAGACACCCCAGCTGACTGCAGTCACAGACTGCCTACACAGAGGTATTGTATGTCTGTTGTACAAGGCCATGTCCAACACAGGAGTAATGGACATGCTCCACCACAGGAAATCAAAGCCATTGGAGCTGTGAGAGTCACAGATGTCAGCCTCAACACATAATGAAATAAGATGTGCTGGAGGGACAGATACATAACCCAGAGGCTCCCCACACCCAGAAACAGGATCCCAATCCATGGTAGGCAGAGCCCCTCACTGACACCCCTCAACAGGAATATTGCCAAGTGGATGGATGACCGTACATGTATACTGGGGGTCCTCACTGTGTCACGACCAGACAGAGGCACAGTGAAGAACTTCATAAATGTCCATAATTGAACATAGCAAGGGGTGGCGAAAGACACACACACTCTGGCTAGGCTTACTAATGGCCTAGGGTGTATAGCCTAGTATGAACCCATGAACCTATGAAGATACAAAACGTACAGGACACTAAGGATAATCACAAGGGTTACCCAACTGATGGTAGGAACCATGTTGGGCATCCACAGATATGCTCCAAATCACACAGATATTACAAACAACATACCAAACACACACACATATTGCTAACATACAACCTGTCAGGTGCAGTGCAAACACCACCCCCCCAGAGTGCAAAATACCTATCCCAGCAGACTGATGGTCCCCTGACATTGCAGATGCTGAGGTAACAGCCATCATCTGCAAAGCAGAACACACAGCAGCAAAGGTATGTGATGGTGTCCTGTGCTGAGGCCAACATGGACTCCAAGAATAATGGAATGCCAAATCACACTACTGCCCAATGTCAGCCTTACCACAGGATATGTACCCAAAGAGCAGTGTACAACAACAGTGGTCCATCACAACAAAGGTGTTGCCTGAATGGATACTCCAAACTACCACCCCAGGATCCTGACAAGCTTGTTCTGCACAGCTATGGAAAGGATCAGTATGTACCGCAGACAGAAGGCTATTGTGGACTTACTGATACTGGACCCTACACAGTGTGGCTGTCGTAACTGCAGAACCTGCCCCTAAACATGTCTGACCCATTTGAAGCAGTCAGTAAGGTCATTGATGAGGGCAATGTGGTCCACACAGTGTAGCTGGACCATGCACATGCTTCTAGACAATACCATACGAGTTCAGTATGGATATGTTCACCAGCTTAAATATATACCCCTATGTCAGTAGAGGGGTTGCAAACCAGACCAAGGACAGAACTGACATGGTCAGACATGCCGCATCCATGTCAGACTACAAAGCGGATATGAGTGGCATCCCACAAGGCCTGGTCCTGGCCCCCCCCCGTTCTGTATATATGTCCCATAGGTATAGGCCAACATGGAAGGACTGTGACCGAACATGTATGCAGAGGAGTACAAACAGCCCACCATATCCGACCCCCAGCTGACACAAGCAACCCACAAAAGGGCCACCTACAAACAGACAACTGTAGCCATAGCCATGTCAGCAAGCTAATTGCAGAACTGTGTATAGACAACCACCATGGATATACAGTAAGTGCCCACAAATTACCACACAGGTGTTAATCCATGAGGTACCTAACATGTAATGTGAGACCTGGGTACAAAAGGTGATAGATATCCTGCACTGGACAAACATGTGGCTGTAGTGTTCGCAGAAACATATACTATATACCCACCCAAACATGAAGGTTGGCAGATGTAGATAAGAGGAACTCACTGTGGCTCTGCAGTCATCCTCCATCAGGAGCACAAGTGACTGCAATAGCCCCTGTGGGATATACCACAGCAGACACCTCCATCAACTGTAAAGTCCACAACAGTACCCCACCAGGAGTAGCAAAGAGCATGAACAGATGCCATGTGTTGCCTGAGTAAACAAACTGCAGCCCCACACACCGCCATACTTCACAGCTACAGGAAAGCTGTGCCTGATGTATGAAGCCATGTCCAACCTGGAATGAATGAACATGTTGCACCTTGTACAATCTGAATGGCAGTGAGCTATGCACATGAGAGACCTGAACCCCAGCACTGACATACATATGACAAGCTGTACAGAATGATCCATAACACAGAAGGCACCCCCACTCTTCAGTAAACTCCTGGTACAGGTCAGCAAGAGAGTCACATATCGACACCCCTCAAGAGGAATCCTGATGAGTGGATGGGAGATGGTAGGCTAACCCTGGGTATCACTGTTATGTCAGAGGTAGACGGAGGCACAGTATACTAACCATGACATATGTCATGGCAAACTCCAGTTACAATGTGTGTCGAAGGACAAACACACCCTGTGACTAGCATCAGAAATGGCCTAGGGAACATCGCTAGTGTTTGCCAATGTCCACCCATGTTGTGGAATACACTAGCAATGTTGGACGAGCCTGGTGTAGGTAGTCCATATCTGAACATATTGCAACATGGTCATATGTGCACAACTGGCCCTTACACAGTCTGTTGTGCTCACTATGAAGATGTCAAGCAGTCATAGGACTAAAGCCCAGGATACTGTCCACCACAGTGAAAGTACTGAACCAGTACACTATATGGTACTACAGTGTTAGGTCATTATGAAAGTATGTTGAGAACTGTCTGCAAAGTATCCCATGCAATCCCTGCAAGCACAGTATAATCCCTGTTGTGGCAGACACGAAGCAGTTGGCCAGTTAGTACACAACATGACACCCAACACACAACCATAAACGTGAGATATTGCTAAAGTTCACACACACCCAAATATGTGGTGGACTTCAGAGTGCAACATATGGAAAGCTCACACTGGGCATGCTCGCACACTTTGATAAATGAGGCATATGTCAGACAACATGCCATGGAAAGGCTGAACTGGGCATGCTCACACACTTAGGCCATATCTCCATTTAGCAGTTGGCCACACATATCTGGTATTTGTACGTGTCAGTCCAGGAACCAACCACAACACAGCAATCAGCCCAGAGCACACAGTAAATGACTACAGAGACATAAGTGATATAGTGGATTGCCGTCATATGCAAACATCTTCCACAGATACACAAGTTGGTCATAGGAACAGGGAATGCTATGGCAATAAAGACCTGCAAACAGTAGAACAGCACAACAAATATTGTGCATCCGACAATTAAACATATGGGTGTAGAGGTCAATACTAGGATTGTTGCCCTAGGGAATGACAGCTCAGCCAGAGTGTGCTTGGCATCTGCATCCCCAGGACAGTAGGCTACTGTGCCACTGTAAAGTAGGTCACAGAAGGCAACATGTGAGGCTAGTGAGCTGTGCCTCTGTCAAGCAGGGGCACCGTGGAGGTCCCATGGATTGAATGTGCTAAGCCACAGCCATGTTGTCGGTGTGTGCTGTGAGAGGGTTGCTGAGGATCTCTGACAGTAGGTGTCCATCAATAACAGACTGAGGGGAGCCCTATCTGCATTCTCTGGATGATTCCACTGTCAACACTGTGTTGTAATGAGTATATGTGAATGAAGTGCCGTGCCGGAACTTTTCACAGATGTCCTCCTTCTGTGGGCTACAGCTCTGCAATGTATTAGGTCACTCTGTCTGTTGTACGGCGCATATATGGCTGGTGTACAGCTGACAGGTGTCTTGTTGTGGAGCAGTCATGGGTATATGTGGGATAGCATGACCAATGCAAACTGTACACATGCTCATAGAATGCAATTGTCAAGGATTATGCTGAGTGGCCAGTATAGTCCCTCAGCATGGGTCCTCTGAAGTCGTCCACCCCAGTCTACACAAGTGTAGAGTCTGCTTGTGCTAAATACAGTTTGTGTGCAGTGACAACCTTGCCTGGGGGTGGAGATGGGATATGGATGTCCAGGGAAAGGTGGGTATGGTCAGATATCAACAATGGTGGTCTACCTCTGGTGTGAAACAGTGAGTACCCACGTTGCAGATGGACAGGTGCAATATGTATTCTCCCATGTGGCTGTGGTGTGTGGTTCTGCCATAGCACATGGACCCACAAATTGTAGTGACTGTAGGGTAAAGTGGTAGAGGCCTGAGTAGTTCTCATACACAATATGCCTGTACCTGATGTTAACAACTGGAATGGTGTATGTGAACACCTGCATATCCTGGCACTGTTCCCAGGGAAGCTAAGTGTGTGTCCTGGATGTGGGTGTGGTGTTCTGGACTGGTTGTGTTGTGTGTTACAGGTCCTGTGGTCCCAAAGCATGGTATAGAACATAACCTGCCAGTGCGATGTGCATATCTGACCCTGACGTAGGTGGCTGCAAATGCATATATATGCTATCCCCCACCTGACAGGTAGTACTACATGTACATACCTCTGTAGAAATAAAGATGTCAGCACGCTATAAATACTACAGGTGCAGAACAGATGACCAGTAATTAGAATAGTGTGCTCTGCTAATGCGTCTCCCTCAAGTGTCATAATATAGTTAGGTAGGGGTTTGAATCCTGCAAATGCTCAGTGTGTGTGTGTGTGTGGGGGTGGGTGAGTGGGGTTTGTGTGTGTGAAAGGCTGTGAGAAGGAAATGTCCCTTTTGGCAACTGGGAAAACACACTACAGGATGCACATTCCCCTTTCTAAACACTGATGATGTCAGCACCCTATAAGTACAGCAGGAGAAGGGAAACCTCCCAGTAA
The DNA here is from genome assembly GCF_019279795.1 of Protopterus annectens. Classification (NCBI taxonomy): domain Eukaryota; kingdom Metazoa; phylum Chordata; order Ceratodontiformes; family Protopteridae; genus Protopterus; species Protopterus annectens. Next base: position 514,674,953 of record NC_056728.1, on the reverse strand, counting down.
TGCGAAAAGTGCACTCCGCTAATGCGTCCGTCTCAAGTGTCATAACATAGTTAGGTAGGGGGTTGAATCCTGTACATGCTCAGTGTGTGTGGAGGGGGTCAGTGTGTGTTCAAGACTGTTTGAAAGAAGTATCCCTTTTGCCAACTAGGAGAATACACTACAGGATGCACATTCCCCTTTCTAAACACTGATGATGTCAGCACCCTATAAGTACAGCAGGAGAAGGGAAACCTCCCAATAATGCAAATAGCATGCTCCGCTAATGCGTCCGTCTCACGTGTCATAACATAGTTAGGTAGGGGTTTGAATCCTGTACATGCTCAGTGTGTGTGGAGGGGGTTAGTGTGTGCTCAAGACTGTTTGAAAGAAGTATCCCTTTTGCCAACTAGGAGAATACACTACAGGATGCACATTCCCCTTTCTAAACACTGATGATGTCAGCACCCTATAAGTACAGCAGGAGAAGGGAAACCTCCCAGTAATGCGAATAGCGCGCTCCGCTAATGCATCCGTCTCGAGTGTCATAACATAGTTGGGTAGGGGTTTGAATCCTGCAAGTGTATGTGTTTGGATGAGGGGGGTTAGTGTGTGTACAATTTTGTGTGAGGGGAAATGTCCCTTTTGGCAACTGGGGGAACACACTACAGGATGCACATTCCCCTTTCTAAACACAGATGATGTCAGCACCCTATAAGTACAGCAGGAGAAGGGAAGCCTCCCAGTAATGCGAATAGCACGCTCTGCTAATGCGTCCATCTCAAGTGTCATAATATAGTTAGGTAGGAGTTTGAAATCTGTAAATGGCATGTGTGTGTGTTTGGATATGGGGACTCTGTGTGTGTGCAATTCTGTATGAAAAACATGTGCTTTTTTGAAATCAGGGGATCACACTACATGATGCACATTACCCTTTCCAAACAGTGATGATGACAGCACCCTATACATACAGCTTGAGAAGAGTCTTCTGCCAGTACTCAGAATAGCGCAACCTGCTACAGCATCACTCTCAAGTGCTATAACATATTTAGGTAGGGGTTTGAAACCTGCAAGTGTGTTTGGATGTGGGGAGTTTGTGTGTGTGCATTTCCGTATGAAAAACATGTTAGTTTTGGCAATCAGGAGATCACACTACCTGATGCACATTACCCTTTCAAAATACTGATGTTGTCAGCACCCTATAAGTACAGCCAGAGAAGAGGAACGATCTAGTAATCCGAATAGTGTGCTTCGCTAATGCGTCTCTCTCACGTGTCGTGACTTAGTTAGGTAGGGGAATGAATCCTGCAAATGGCAAGTGTGTGTGTGTGGGGGTAGTAGGGTGTGTGTAAATGCAAGTGAGAGAGAACAGATCCTTTTGGCAAATACTACAATACACCAGATGCTGCATATTCCCCCAGTAAACACAGGGGATGTCACCACACTATCAGCACAGCCAAACAGGGCTAGTTGGCTAGTAATGCCAATAGTGCGCTCTGCTACTGTGTCTATTACCATTGTCAGAGTACAGATAGGTATGTTTTGGTAACCCACAACTGCCACGTGTGGTTGTGTCACACAGTATGACCTTGTGTGGGTCTTTGTACATAACAATGCATGCCATTGCCTAAACCAGCAATGGCATTGCACACATGATGTATGTGTGTGACACATACACATAAATACCTGTGACCTGCAGTAGTTACCATGTCTGACACATGCCTCAAGTGGATAAATGGTATTTGCAATGTATACCAATATGACTGTGTCTTACTGTGCAGTGTCCGCACACAGTATGTGTCTATACAGTGTGGGTGTATATGGTAAAATACCTACAGCAGGGGATACACATCTGGTCTGGGCCATATAGTGTACATGTAGTCAATGTACAGGTGCTGCATGTTCACACCTGTTGTGGTAGTGGTAACATGTCATTCCACTGCAATTCAGTGACCACATGCTGTGAACCCTTCAACTAGTGTGTTGTAGCTACAGTAATGCTCACGCACAATGTTTGGCTGGATGCAGTCCAGCCATATAAAGACAGTTCTTGAGACTGTCATATTGCCAGTGTTGTTATGGAGGATAGGTGGTCTTCCTGTGTATGGGAGGGTTGTGTGTGCCAGGCTATGAACCAGATGGCAGTCCGACACACTGTTAGCTGCACATGATTAGGCCCTGATACTTTGTGCTGTGCCAACAACCTGGAGGTGTGTGTATCTGTGGTACCTTGGGATACCACCCCCCTGTCCATGTGTGTTACATGTGTAGGGGACGACAGGCATGGTATGGGGCATAACCTGTCAGTGATGGGTAACACCTGTGAGCCATGAATCAGGAATCTGATACTGCACAGACATTGCAGTTCACCGTGCTGAGGACAGTGTCCGGTGCATGCATCTTCTGGTGTACACTGCTGTTGTTGTGTAGCAGCACTGGTAGTGTCCTAACCTGTGTGATACCCACGGAGGTGGCTATGTAAACCATGTCCTGCAGCATAAGTCAGTATGTGTGTACCAAGGAGCTTTGCCATTATACATCGGGCCATGGGTGTCACGTGCAAGATGACCCTTGCACATCATTGTGGCTTCCCTAGCATGTAAGTACACGTTGATAGCCAGCGGATACCCTATGAATGACATTGGAGACTGAGCATAATGTAGACATACAACACCCTTCCCACATATAGTGGTAGCATACCTGGTGAGGGTATGTTGGCAACCAAGATCAGGCTCATACTGGCCTGTGCCACATGCTGAGAGATCCATTCTATGTTCCCTATCATGTAGTCCAGGGAGGCATGTCTCAGGTCAGCCATACTGGCATGGTCAATGAGTGAGTCATATGTGTCCATGCCTCTGACTGACCTGTATGCATGTGTTCTGTGGTGGACCATAGTGTCCCTGAGGTATATCACTGTGACCTTCACCAGATACAGCCTGTTGAGTGGGACCCCAGTGCAGCACCCAAGACAGGTACCTGACACGTCTGTAGCAGGTGTGTTGTGTAGCCCTACAGGCTGTGAGCATGTGGCACAGGGGATGTGTGTGCCATGTGTGGCATATGCTCTCTTCCGATGGAACATATGCCTGTGTGCCAGCTGCGGAGGTGTGTGATGCTCAGGCAGGATGCTATTCTGAGTCCCCACGTATGCCCCAGTGTGTTCAGCATGCTGTCAGTGCGTGTCAATGTCTGACTTGTATTGTAGTCACTGTAATATATTTTATTTATTTATTTATTTATCCTACATTTGTTGAACGGGATAGTCCGACTGGATGCATGTCCATTTCAGGAGGCCCGGGAGAAAAGCTACAAGGGTAAGCAGATACAGCATTACATAATACCAGCATTACATATTACAAACAGATTATTTACAGAGATTACATAAGTAAGCAAGTTAAACATGTTCCACAGGTTAATGTTAGTCCTGAGCACAAGTCAGGATTAAATTAAATTACACAGTAAACTGGTTAACAGATTTTACACATTCGAGTTAGCCAGGCTTGATACATTGACATAGCCAGTTAAATGACAAATGTTGTTTGAGTCTAGTGTTAAATTGACCTAAGGTGGAAAGTAAGGTAATATCAGCTGGAAGTGAGTTCCAGGATCTACTTACAGAGTTTGCAAAGAGAGAATCACCGGCTGTGTTATTAAATTTGCTAGTATGAATTAGTAGTTTGTTAGAGGATCGAAGCAGTCTAGGATTGTTATAGGGGGTGATAATATTTGAAGTGCAGGAGTATTGTCCGGATTATAGAGGATTTTATAGGCCATAATCAGTTGGTTATACTGTATTAGGCTGGGTAGTTCAAGCCAACCAAGCTGATTTAGATTGATGCAATGATGTGTCCTAAAAGGCAGCCCAGTGGCAAACCTGGCAATGTGGTTGTAGCAAATTGAGTGTTTGTTAAGGACAGTCTTGTTCATATTCGAGAGTAGAGGGGATGCATACAGAAGGGTTAAAAGAAGGTGCGAGCAAGCTATGGCACCTTTAGCTGGAGGGGTTAGGAAGGCTTTTATTCTGCAAAGTGACCCTAGTTTTTTATTGATGGCTTTGATAATTTGGTTAACGTAGGTCACATTTGAGATTATTGTCTATGATGACACCTAATAGTTTAGTAGACGGGTCAGGGGAGATTATTGTGCCATCAGTTGATGTTATGGTAAAGGTGAAAGCGGTAGACCTACGTGTTGGTGAAATAACAGCAGTTTAGTTTATTTGGGATTTAGGATCAGATGATGTTCAGAAAGCCAGTTTTCTATTGTATTAAAGGTGGCCTGGGTAGCTGACCATAACTCTACTGGAGACGTGGCTGAGCAGATCAGAGTAGAGTCTTCAGCATACTGGATACAGCTGACTTTTGGGATGACAGTATAAAGGTCGTTAATGAAGATGGAGAACAGCAAGGGCCTAGTATAGAGCCTTGTGGTACTCTGAGGGTGTTAGGTAGAAGGTTAGAGAGTTTGTTCTGCCAGAGGCCAGCCTGCTGTCGACCATGCAGGTAGGATTGAAACCATTGGAAGGCTCCAGTATCTAGACAGAATGTTTGCAGGTTTGGATTACAAGTTGGTGATCAACCATATCGTATGCCTTGGAAAGATCCAAGAGGGCTGAGGATATATAATTAGTGTTGCAAGTATGGTTTATGGTGTTAGTAAAGGCTAGGAGGCCTGAAGTAGTGCTGTGATGAGGACGGAAGCCATGCTGAGTGTCTGCCATAAGGCGATTTTGGATTAGGTGGTGCATGAATTGTCTATGAATAAAGTTTCCATAATCTTTGCAAGTGGAGAGAGTATAGCTATTGGCCTATAATTGGAGAATTCAGTAGAGCTGCCTCCTTTGTGATGTGGGATTACATAGGATATTTTCCAGATGGTGGGAAATTTAGATTCTACCATGGTTCGTTTGATTAGTTTTGAGACGGGGTAAGCAATAGCATCATCTGATTTTTGGAGGTACTCGGCAGGGAGTTGATCAGCAGAAAGTGTAGTGGGTTTCACTTTTTCAATCAAGGTACGGAGAAGTGAAGTGGTGACTGGTTGGCAGCTGAATGCAAGTAGGTTTCTAGGGGTGCTACTTTCAGGACCAGGGGAGCTAGGAGGTAGATGGCTAGCTAGGGCTTGAAATGTCTCAGTAAAGAATTGGTCAAAACTATCAGAAACATCTTCAGGGTTTTATCAATAGTAGCAGCAGGGATTGGGGTTGAAGTTTGTCCAGGATGTAGTATATATGACATGCCACCTGACAGGGTATGGCATTACTGGGTTCAGAGAGCTCAGTCCCCAGATTGGCTGTGTGGTGGCATCCCACACATGTGTTGTACGTTCCTGGCCAAGGGTGATGGCTGACTGCATACATGTGGCAGCTGTGACATTGCCACATGACTCACATAAACCACAACTGGACCATAGAGGTGATTCACAGGTTACCTTTGCACATGCTACCCTAGTAGTGTGATTGCCATGGTGAGTACCAACACATAGGGCCAATGGGGAACAACATACTGAAGGTGTGTATGTGTGGGTGTACCGCTACTGTTTCATAGCACTGGCATATATGACTGCACACATGGGTAAATGCCAGGTAAGACATGTGCAATGTGTCACAGGCAATGTACATGTGTACAGGACAGACAGTGACGTTCTGTCATGTGTAAAGTTGACATACGTATCGTACGCTATGCAGATGTCACTAGGAGTCTACAGAAGCACTGTAACTCTGCATTGAAGGTGTAAGCAGTGTTCCAGGGAACCCCAAGCGAACATGCATGCAAACAAAGCTACAGTAAGCAGGGCTGGAAGTAGTGCATTGTACAACAAAGAAGGGGTAACAATAACAGTAAGTAACAATGCAAATATGTAGGCACTATCAACATGTACCCAGGAATACACAGCGCAGATGCCCATGTTAGAACTGATATTATGTCATAGTTATTTGTGATTTGGATTACATTGGTACTGCACACATATCTACATGCGTGAACATCCACATTGCATAGTCATTGTGGGCAACTTGACACCATTACTGTACATGTCCACCATTGCATATCACTACTTGCGTTAGCTTTCCCCCTGTGCTACCCATGTATGCGGCTATCTGTTGGCAACCTTACCACCGGCATGCAATTATGTGCAGCTGTTACACTTTGGTATGTACTATGGGTGCAGATAACAATTCAGGACATTCATACAGTTACTGCAGCAGGCATGCTGGGATATACACACAGTCATAGCAGCACACTGTACTGTTACCAACATGATACTACTAATACACTTCTATGTAGTCACCCTGTGCATCAGCAACGTGTTTGCCTGTTCCCGCAATGATGTTGGAGATTGCAGGAGGTGGCACAGTGTCATCATATGCACAGGGTGTGGATTAGGTATACCTGAGTCAGCCACTGATACCACCAATTGACATGTGTGTGTATGTGTGTTGGTGAGGGGCAGCAGTACAGGGTGGGGCAGTGTTGGTGCAGTGTGTGCATGTATGTGGTCGCCCTAGGTGTTAACATTTCGCATGTGTGTATGCACGCACACAGTTCCACCTCATGGCTACCATATACAGGGGTTTGTGGACAGCCACAGACTCCACCTGGCAGGTCATACAGATCAGTGTCTGTGGGCACAGACATGGTACCTGTGCCTGGCAGGGGTGCTACGGACCATATCCAGTACTAAGCCAGACTGGGTACTGTCATCAGAAGCGGGAGTGTGTTGACTGGACACAGGTCCCTGTTGGGACTGTCCAGAGCCACGTGCACGTGGTCTCCTGGGGCGTTCCGATGACAGCACAGACCCAGCATTGCTGGGGCTGCTGCTGGCACTATGGGGGCGTGCGCGAGCCTGTTGTCATCCACGCCGACTGCCAGCTGCTGCTGTTGCCGGCATACAGCCACATCGATGCCGCAAATGCCCACCATTGCCCTGGCTCATGGACATTTGGTTGTGGAACCACTGTAATATGTCCCCACAACGTCTGTCTATGACATCTGTGAAATTACGGATAGCATCCGCAATGTCATGCATACTGTCTGTCATGGCTGTGCGACATGCTCTCAGCTCCCTCAGACCCTGTCTGGTGTACCTTTCCATACGTGACTGTGCCTGCATGACAGTCCGAAACATAGCTGAGGTTGACAGACCACTTTGGGCACGTCGGCCAGAGGCAGTATGCCCACGGATGCTCCCACGAGAACCTATGGGCAACTGTCTGTGTGGTACCATCGGAGGACCCTGCCCATGGCTGCTGTGTGGGGACGCATGTGCCACAGGTACCACATTACCCTGGTCTATGCCCACTGTATCCTGTCCATCACCTAGGGACAATGGTGACAAAGGATGTATTGGCAGGATGACTGTGCGCAATGATGGGGTTGACAGCTGTGTACTGTCAATTGGCTGACCAATGGCGGACCCTGACACACCTTCCTGTACCATTACACAAATATCATCATTACCAGTTCCCGTGGCACAAGATTCAGGTTCCCTGCTGCAGGTCACCAGAGCAGCACCAGAACCTGTGGGAGGAAGACAGGAAACACAGTTTACAGTCTCCAGACATTGTTACCAGTGATGCACTTCTGCACACATGCACACATGCACACATGGACACATGCACACATGCACACATAGACACAGGCACACATGCACACATGGACAGAGGCACACATGCAGACATGCACACGTGGACACATGCACACATGAAGACATGCACACGTGGACACATGCACATGTGGACACATGCACACATGCACACGTGGACACATGCACACATGCACACATGGTCACATGCACACATGGACACATGCACACATGCACATGCACATGTGGTCACGTGTACACATGCACACATGCACACGTGGACACAGGCACACATGCACACATGCACACATGCACTCATGGACACAGGCACACATGCACACATGCACACGTGGACACAGGCACACCTGCACACATGCACACATGCACACATGGGCACAGGCACACCTGCACACATGCACACCCTGCAGTATACACACAGAGCACTACTGAGTTACACTACTGTTACTAGCATTATTAGGACTATTATAGGTTATGTTAAACACACTCACCAGCATGGATGGCCTGCCTTGCTGTAACCCCGGAGGGACCTGCAGAAATGATGAGATTAATGTCAGTGGGCACAACTGTGCCATTGACATTGCATATGATACAGTGTACAGAACAGTCAAGTGTACATATGGCATATTACCTGCACGCTCCATGTTGTGCTGCTGTGTGGATCCAGCCTCCATCATGATGCAGGTGTACTGCTGTTGCTGTTCCGGGGCTGGAGCCACAACACTTAGGAGTAGCCCCTCCAGTCTGGTGAGGGGGGGATGTGTGGCCACCCCACCTTCTATGGCAACCTGTTGCCTGTGGATATCTGATGCACGCTGACAGACACTTCGGATTAAATCACTGCAATGATGTCGTACCTGCTCATATGTCCTGTTATGCGTGCCAATATCATTTTCCCTATGGACAAGGTCTTGCCACAGTGCAGCCCTCTCCTGCTGATTCTGACTGGTGTGGGAAAACAGGATGTCATACTCCCGCACCAGGCTCTGGTGGATCTCCTCATCTTCCGCTGCAGAGTAGGCGGGATTACGCTGACGCGCCATCTCCCTGGAAGAGAACACAAACAGGATATCAGCAGACTATGTCAGCAATATATGGCACACATACTATACATGATACTCATGTGTAGTGATATACTACTCCTCCCATATGTTGCATGTGTGTGTGTCGTGGTGGATACACAGGTACATGGCCAGATATCAGTGCTCAGCCAACACCTGTGCAACAATACCTGCCACATTCCACACAACATAGTAGCATGCCCCATCGGGCAGCACACACTGACAGGTCCAATGCACAACCTCACTCTGGGGGTTCATCCCAAGGTACTGTATGTGGGACGCCATCCACTACTGTGATGTGGACAGAAGTTACTCGGCCTGGATATACATATCCCACCACCACCACCAGCACAGTAGACTACTTTGATATGTATGTGATTAGACAGTTATTCACTTGCTGGGACTGAGATGGTATCCATGCAGCACACTGGGCCAGTGGAAGCCACAACCCACACTGCTGACCCCTTTGCAAATGCTTACCATGGACATGCCACAGATTGCATGGAACTTGCACACACATTTCTAACCCATACCCTATGCACAAAGGTTAGGCATCCTGTCCGGTGGACCCCAGACAGAGGCAGATTGTATACCAATAGCTACTGCAGGACAGAGCACATTCACATTAAGGGAAGGCATATGTGGTCAGCACTGGTACTACGCTACGGTCCGACATAACAACGGCCACGGCCTACTCTGGGAGGGAAATGGCCACAATCACTATGGATGACCACAAGGCCTTCTTCAGTTATGTTACACATATGGACCACATGCCTCAGATATGCTCTGTGTTAATACACACCTACTTAACATTCACCAAACACACGGATGTTGGCAACAGTCTTGCAGACAGGTTCGGTGCACGTATCCCCCCTCCTTCTCCCCCACCAGTTGAAATATTTATCACAGCTGTATGTAACCTCCCTATCATCTCACATGTCCAGGTGAGGCCGCCCTCAGCAGAGCAGAACACACAGCATCACTGTGACCTCATGGTATCCCTGGATGTGTGCTACCTGCACTCCAAGAGGACATACAACCGCATATAAAACTGATAATTTATCTTGGCCGTACTACAGGATATGTACCTGGACAGTGGCATACAGCAACAGTGGTCCCACACCACTAAGGAGGCACCTCGACTGATCCTGGGAACTACCACATCATATGCATAACCGGCCTGGTCTGCTAAGCTATGGAATTATGCAGTATGGGATGCATATGCAGTGATATCGGGTACCTGCAGACACTTGTTCCCAGCCAGTGTGCCTTTGTGATGGGCTAATCCTGCCTTTTGAACCTGGCTGACCTTTCAAAGCAGTCACTACAGCCATTGCTGAGGGCAACGCACAGACAACTGCTGCCAGGATCATGGCCTAAGACTGATTGACATGTAATGTATGGTCATCCCCTTTTGGTGGAACTACGTACACACAACATATCACATGGACATACCTATAGATACAGACCTATGACACATTTGGAGGGTTCACAGTATGCACACTATTAACCTGCTACTTTGCATTACCTGTGTTTGTCGCAGCTGGTTGCATTACCACTGCTTCTGATTGCTGCTGCTACTGTCACTGCTGACAGCTTAGAGTCACAGAGTCACAGTGTGTAGGTTTTTTTTTTTGTTCTCTCTCTCTCTCTCTCTCTCTCTCTCAGTTTTCTCTCTCCCTCTGTCTGCTTCCAGACAGTGCAATAAATGTATTGCATGTGTGGAGTGTTAGTACTGGATGCTTTTGTAGGTATCTGCATAGGTCCATGTGATGGCCTCTGCACCAATTGTAAGCCAGCATTTGCTAATTGCATACAGCCAGTTGTGTACTGATTGCAGTTCTCACTGTGATTTCAGGTCAGTGCTATAAAAGGGTATGTGGGATAGGCATTGCCCTTTCAGATTGTAAGGGCGGGGACCATGCTGGTATGCTGTGGACAGTGTTCTGTGAGTGTAAAGGTTAGTATCTCTCTCATGATTCAGGCTGTGTTGTAGATTCACATTTCTCCATTCCTCTCTCCTGTTCCCTGTAGTAAGTGTGTATGCACAATGACACCTACAACTATATATAGATATATATTTATATATATATATGTACATATACATACATTTATATATGTACTTTAACTGACATTATTACCTACAAGCTACCAACTAGCATGACTGTTTCTGTTCACACACTACTATTATGGGAATCCAGTGGTTTTGACAGTAATTCTACATGACATGCTTTGGGTACTACACATCCTATATTCCCTTTACATTCATCCCTACTATTACATGTTATATTTATTATAGCACAATGTTCTTGTATAAGAGTCATGGCTTAGTGGTAGGTCATACAGACTAGTGTTTCCAAGGTCCTGGATTCGGGACTGACAGTGGGATTTTATTTTGCTTTTGAACTGAGTACAGGACCTGTCAATCAAAGTGACTAAGGCACTTTTAAGCAGTTGTAACCGGGTTAGCGCTGGTTTGCACGGAGCTCACGCATGCGCACTGGCGTTTAGCTCTGCGCACACACGCGCACACCCGCTTACAACCGCTTACCAGTGCTTACTCTGGTGCACACCTGCACTATTTTCTTTGAAAGAAATGAAAATGGGGAGACAGGAAAGTGGTGAAAAAGGGGTCACAAAGAGGGTAAGACAGTAGGGAAACAAGCTTGGGATTTGCAGGAGGGATGTAGGTAAGGCCCATAGCTGCCCATTTCTTCATCAGCAACAGCTGTGCATATGTATGTAATTTGGTGTGACATTTGAAACCTTCCACCCCTGAGAGAGGTGTCAGGACAACACTAATACTTGTTGTACAGCCAATTGTAATTGATAGATTCCATGTCCAGCAGACATGTGTGCGGAATGGGCAGCTATGTATTGGGCGTAATTTTTTTGTGGGTACAGAGTGCCCTTTTTTTTTTTTTTTCAGGTGAGAGTGGTATGTCAGGTGAAGGAAGTCGGTACAGCTGGGGAGGTAGGTAGGGTAGGTAAACAGACAAGACAAACAAGATGCATACAGGGGCGGTGTATGACATGTGTGGGGGGGTTACACAATTGACAGGGAAGGAGGTTTGGATATCCAGAGCCCATGAGCCCACAGATGGCAACAGTGGAACTGATATCCCCACCCATAGGCAGTTGCCACTGTTCCTTCACTGCCCAGGACGGGCTGTGCTGGGGCTGTGTAGGCCGGGCAACAGGCATGCCTGTAAGTTGTGCCACCCGTGCCTCAAGCTGGCGTAGGGGCTCGAGAACAGAGTCCTGAATCTCCCTACGCACCACAGTCCGGATGCTACAGAGGGTGAGTGGTGGTTCTCCTCCAGCCATACTTGCAAAGGGGGGGCGAGCCCCATCCCCTGCAGCGCTTCCACCCACAGGTGGCACAGGGCCACCGGAGGAGGGTCCAGACTCGGCACTAGTGCCAGGCGCACTCGCCAGCTGAGGTGGGAGAGGTGGGTCCGCTGGAACCTGCCTTCCCTGTCGTCCTATGTTTGCATTATGTCATGACAGTTTGGGTTAGTGACATATAATACCATTCACAATTAGTTGTAACAGCATGCATTAGTATTCCCATTAACCAAACACCCAGATATTCACACCATTGAACAGCATGCATAACACATGCATAAGTTGAACAGCAATACACAGTCCAACAACATGCAGGGTTAATTGATGGCAACAGGCCATCAGGTTTGGATGTATGAACAGGGCAGATGCATCAATGGACATGCAAATATATATGACCCAACAGGACAAGCGTCCAGGGGTGTTAATTGTGATTGCACATACCATTTTCACGTGGAATGGGTTATATGTGGTTATAGGGTGGGGTGAAGAAAATAATATTAACACCTTCAAATACCAATACATATGCTGTACATTTCTAATAGCTACAGATATATACACACTACTGTTCTAACTACAGTTTCCTATATGATAACTATTTCAACTTGGTGATAGGACTGTTACTGCAACATCAATATACATTTTATTGTTCTTCATACACATTCATATCTAGCTTTGTTCAGCTACATCATCCTGCTACATTTGCTTTATATAACTGTAGACAAGTGTGGATGTTTGGTATATCAGACAATCATCCTATCTGCATATTGCAGACTGAGAGCAACATATCCAGATTTTGGGATACACATTCCAGATGCAGCAACACTTTGAACAGATTTCGCTGTTTGGTTTTGATTCTCACATGCATTTCATTTCTGTCTTGACTGCAGTATACTTTATTCAGGGGTTATTACTACTGTATTGCTGGATTCATGACACTTTCTCACACTCTCTCACTTGCTTTCATTTTACTATTCAGGATGGTACTTACTTCTAGGCTTTATTGACATGTTTTACCTGTAGTTATTACAATCCTTTCCAGCAGTCTCACTTCTGTCATGTTTCAGTATTTCAACAGGGATATATTTCACACATGTGATTTCATCATCTTCTGCAGCTATACTTTTCAGCCTGCTGCAGGTTGTGTACTATTTTCTTACAGGTGGGGCATTTTTATTTCTGAATTTATGTCAGACATTTTCATCTTTCAGTTTAACTTACAGGCTGCAACACACTTTTGTAATCAAGCAATACTTGCAGACACTTTCACACTGTTACTTGCACATTTTATTCCTTAGTGACTACACTGCACTCTTTTGCTGACTGTCATACTTTTATATTTCTTTACAGTTACTGGTAGTGGATTACTGACCTGCCTGGTGGCGCAACCGCACCAGCCTATCGCCATAGGCTCTGTGGTTCGCAGAACGGACACCTGCAGCTGTAATATAAATGAAGTAATATTGGAATACACATCTCCATAATATCAGCTAGTTTCATTTCTTACATACATAATTAAATGTAACTTACTCAGTAGTGGGGTGTTGGGCATTTGCCGGGCCTCCTGGATCCAAAGGTTCAGTTGGTCCTGCTTGCGTCTCTTCAGGTCCGCATGGTGGTGACAGAACTGCTCACCAGTCCTTGGAATCCCTGTGGCACTGGTGAGATCATGAGCCAACCAGTCCCATGCCTCAGCTCTGTATGCTCCCCAGAGGACCTGGCCCTGCATGAGTTGGGCCTCATGATTGTGGACTAGGATCCAGACCATGTACCTGGACTCCTCAACGCCCCACCTCTGTGCTCGAAAGCAACTACCCTCTCCTACTCCTGTCATTCTGCCTGCAGTTCAGTTCTACAATCGTTTATGCTGTGTATTCCCACCTATGGGGCTTATATAGTCCATTTTTCCCGCACATATCTGTGATTGGCCATTTTGGAATTGTATCAACTTCAGTAAACCTGCATTGTCATGCTCCAGTTTGTATTCATTCCTATATATTAGCTATTATTGCATTTCTAGGTACTGCTGTCATGGCTTAGTGTTTTGGTACCTTGACTATGGTGTATAGTATCCTGGGTTCGAACCTGGCCACTGCTTTTTATTTTTCATGACTGTCTAGACATGCTGAGGGGTGTGTCTGTGTAAAGGCAGTTTTGATACGGCTTGCTCAACGTTGCCCGTCGGTTAGCTTGTTTGCACGGTGCGCAGCTACTCGCAAACAGGGTACGCTGGTTTAAGCCTCATTTGGCTATCAGCACACATATTGCGCTCAGCTCAGTTAGGGGCACATAGATTTAGCATGTTATACCACTGCTTAGCTACGGGCACTCATTTTGCACCAGTTAAACCATTGCTCACCTATGGGCAGATGCACTCACCCTGTTAAACTGTAGCTATGGGCACATCTGGCATTTTTTATTGTTTTGGTACCTCGCATTTCTTCAATATAAATGGGCTATTTCATTACATTTTACATAAAATTGATTTTATGTGTACATATTTGTCAGGGACTTGTTTCGTGCATATTTTGCTAAAAATAAAAATTGGTGTTGTGGGGGCTCGAACCATGAATGCCTGCTCTTCAGCCAACATCTCTACCACTACGCTATTGCTTTTTGGCTTACTTTGCATATTTAGTTCTTATATGCTTTCCCACTGACTGCTAACTGTGGCTGCGCTACGGGCACGCCCGCGCAAATGAGCGCACTCACGATTAAACATCTTTACAATTTAAAAAAAAATGATGAGATGTTCATTTGTACATTTTATGTTCGTAGTCTGTGGGGGCATGTGTTGTGTTGTGTTTATTCACATTTCCATGGACTCTGTCGTGGGTGTTTACTTTGGGCACTTTTCCTCTTCTGGGGGCGTGTCCGCTTACAGGGCTCGGCCTACGGATACACCCTCTACTGTCTTACATGGACTGTGTTAGCCTTAGGTGTGATTCAGCATGCTCTCATGAATACGCAGAGCATGCTGACATCACTCCATTTAACTGCAGCCTCCTTGTAAGAGTTATAACTCTTACACAGAGGCTTTGTGAATCCTGCCCTATATCTTTTATTTCTATGACTGGCAACAAATCCAGATTAGCAGATTGTCTCCAAATAAAACTAGTGAACTGACAAAATAGCAGCAACAGAATCATTCTTTGCACATTGAAAACGATGGTCAATACATCAGATACAAAAATAAAAACTATCACTTTGCTGTTTTATACTGATGACAGGGTAGCTGGCCAAATAGGTAAGATACCAGTTAAGGCATTTGAAACGGTGGGGAATCATGATTTAGATTATACATAACTAACTGTATTTTCCTGGCCAAGAATGAGGGGATTATACTTTTCACAGATGTAGATGTGTTTCAGAAGTTTCATATGAAGATGATGTATGTAAACAAGGGTGAGGATAATGGAGGCCTTCCAGAAATGTAGAACACATTCTTTCATTAGTATATCAGTTTATTGGCAAAATACTCTTTAGTAAAGTAGATTAAAAACACTTTCCTTTAAGATGTACAAGTAAAGGAATCACCATGGTAGAGTGACAAGGTACTTTTTCCTGCTCTAGGTAAACTGTTAAGATCAAAATTATTCTACTGGTCCTCCATTTGGCATAGAACCTTCTTATGGAATCAGGAGATCAAAAACTGTAATGAGAACTGGAAAGTACATAGCAGGAGACAATGGTCACAGAACAGCAAGATAGAGGCTCATCCTAGAGTTTCCTAGACTGGTGGTTTCATTGATACTTGACCAAATAATCTTATATTTTTTTTACCAAAGAGGGGGTGTTAGAAGATTATAAAAGGATGGTTATCAAATGGAAATTACAGGCCTAAAAAAAAAAGTTGAAAGGAAAGTTAGTGTTAATTATATTTAATGGTGTGGCAAATTCCTGCGATGTTGCAAAACTGGACAAGCTAGGCTAGGAAATATGAATAGCAGAAATATCTCCTCCCATGGAGCTAAAGGGTAGCAGTGGTTGGGGTAGACAGTAGATATTCACAATAAAATCTGGCAGAAACAGAGAATGTCCAGGGAAGTTCAGAACTTTGCATCTGTATGCCCCCCCTCATTGCCTGCTGATCAAGAAGCCTGTTCTGAACCAGACAATATGCCATCAGACTACCTATAATCTAGGCAGCCATGACAGAGTTTCACCATCTCATGATAAGAACACTTTTTCATTTTATGGATTAGCCACATCCCTGGAAGTGACATAAATATATCTGTCACTGCAAAGACTGCCATTGCCTGTCTATGCATGTATGTGTACTTTCTTAAATGCTTTGATAAGAGCATCACTGGATTAAGCAGTCAAGCACACATCCCTGCACTGTCTCTCCATATCTTGATGAGCCTCTGCTTTCCAGAGGAAGCCATGTCATTAGAGCAGCAGTGCAAGCTGGGATGTAACTACTATCCCTTTCCCCCACTGAGCATGTCTGTCCTTCCAGCCAGTGTCATCTGTGACAGTACTTGAACTTGGATTACCTGGGCTGAAGTAAAGATTTTATCCCACAGGCATGGACTAATTCAAAACTTCTGTCAGCCTTCAGGAAAGAAACCTCTTTAAAACCAAATGGTGAAACCACATTTAACTCCTTAGAAGATGGCTTGAGATGGCCTTAAAATGTACATTCAGATAGAATAAAGGAACACAAAAAGCACCAGAGAACAAGGAGTATGAGATATATAAAAGCAGAAGTTTCTACGCTCTATTTTCTCTGTTAAAATTATAATAAAAATTATATACAAAATATAATCAAGCTAATGAACAAATCAAAAATGCTTTGGCTCAACATTGTAAAATTTTAATCAACAGAACATATGATTGCTTAAACAGAGGTATTATTTTTCAGATGAAAAATGAAAAAGAATAATATTCTTTTACAGTCATTAAGCAAATGTGCTTCAGCTGTCATGCCTAATATCTGTAGCACAGAAATTGTCATGCTAATCAGCATCATCAGAGCATTATAGTCAAACTGAAACACTGAAACTTATGTGCTGGAATTACCCTGTAAAAAACTTATTAGTGGATTCAGGCAAATCATATTTGCAGTGAAGGAACAAAAACTAAGGACATAAAAAGTATGAAAATGGGCTTCAATGAAAAAAAAACACAATTCTCATCGAAAATGTTTTATCTTGTGTATCCACAACATTACATGTAGTGGAGCAAACAGTTAAAGCCCCACTCATTTCATTCACAGAAGCAGGGGTGTTATATATAGATTTCTTACTAAATAAATATTTACTAAAGTTATGAATTCAGTAGATGCTGCAGCCTGGGGGATGATGGGAAGTTTCTGAAAGAACTCCAATACTGACTTTACTTAATTGCATGCATCTCTAAATAGCCTGCTATTTCCAGTCATACCTCCCAACCTCTTAGCACAAGAAATCTGGGCAAAGACTAAACTAATGGGGAGTCAAATGCACAAAAATAGGGACAGATCTTAACTATTGCTGTTATAACCTTGGAAAATTGCTAGAACAACAATTTTTGAGTTAGTATACATTTCTGCAGGCTATAAAGTATGAAACTCAAAATGTGTCATTATTTTGCGATTTCAGACCTCATTGATTTACCAGAAAACTGCAAGTATTATGAGGACTAGACCAAAATATGAGGCAAAAATCTGGACATTCTGTGAAAAGCTGGACAGTTGAAAGGCACATTTCCATTGCAGAGCTACCCTCACCCAGATTATTTTATGAAAGTCTTGGAGAGGTGTGGAGTTGTGAGTAACTTTCCATCAAAAAAGAAAGATAATTATTTAATTTCTGCTTAAATATTTAAGTTGTACTTATAGTGACCTGTGTGATAATACTTCTTTGTACTTTTCTGCCTTTTTCCATGCTTTAGCCAAAAAAAAGTTATCTGCTTGCATTTTGCAGTTTGTTCCAGGACCATAGTCTTATAATGCAATTTGCAGTTGTGGGAAGAGTGCCCTTCTACATTGTTCAGAACTTCTTATTTCCACAAGCAAAATCATTTGTAAAAGCTATCCATTTGTATTTTAAACCCTGCTAGGCCATAGCCTTGAAGTGTAATTCACAGCTGTGGCAGGTCTGTGGACTACTGCCATATTTGAGCCTTAGTCGTTTATTACTGCATTTTTTCATAAACAATATTACTGGTAAATTTCTGCATAGTCTGGTGTCTAAAACTGTACTAGAAAAGTTCAATACTGAGAGAATTTTCTCTGCTTCATTTTGTACTTCAGTGCTTTTATATTCTGTTTATCATTAACCTCCTTAAAATTGCATTATCTGTCTGCCCCATTCCCACGCTACACATTAAGCTAACATTTCTGAAAGAGCTCCACTACTGGCTGTATTTGATTGAATGCCTTTCTAGCTAGCCTGCTTGTTGCTTGAAAAATTATCACAACTCTCCTACTCTTTTGTTTTGGTAGTTTTATAAGGATGTGTCTCTGTCCTGCACTCCTTATGGTAATCTGAATTCCAAAATCCCTCCCCCCTCTGTCATTGCTATTGTCTATTATATAAGTTATTTATGTAATTTTCCCACCCATTGTTTTCCATAGATCCATGATACTGAGTGCCCGCCCAGTAAACCAGTATTGTTCTTGAGTAAACCTCTTTTACTTCATACTGTTTCCTACTTATTCTCCTTGAGCTCAGCAAAGCTTTGAGTCCTAGCTTCTGTTCCAGACGTATTTCACTTGTATCCAGTGTCTTCCAGGTAAAGTTAAGTACCTTTATTGCTAAATCACACTTGATTAAGATATTTTGAGAGATTACTACTGATTCTTGATTTTTTTTTGTGTTTTTTTCACTGCATTTTTGCTACTGCTGAAAGACTTTGCCTTGAAATTGCCTTCAGCAAGGGATTTCCAGCTATCTGTTTAACTGGTTTGTGCTAGCGTTGCACTTGTGGGTCTTTTCTATTGTGTTTTTACATTAGGAGGACTGGGTTTATGCATCTTGTTGCAGGAGGTGTTTGCTTGTTTTTCTGAGATGGGAAATACATAAAATGACTCGTAGTGCAGACATTTTATTCGCCAGAGGGCTCATTATTTCATTCTCTGCTTTTTCTGTGCTACTATAAATTTTGCTTGTTTGCTTGTCTGCGTGGGATAGCAGTGCCCTATAGAGCAGCAAACACCTGTAGAATGGTTCATAAAACTGTACCCTGTAAAGCAACAATATAGAGCAGTACCTTGTGTGCTGGCAAGGTTAGAGCAGTTAGATGGGCATCAAGTGGCAATACCTAATGATTTAGTAGAATTAAATATTGTGTAAACATTAAAGTTAGTAGAATTTAGTATTGTTTACCATAATCTGCCCCGATAAAGCATCTTTATTAGTCTGCACTAAAAAAGCACCCTTAATAGCCTTCTAACTCTAATACACTCCCCACTTGTAGCTCCCCAGTCAAAGGAATAGACAGTGTGGATATGTAAACTTCTAACTTCTGTGTAGCCAGCTTAGGGAATATGGACATCTTGAGACAATATAGCAATTGTCTCATGTTTACTTACAACCACTTAATCCTTAAATAAACAGACATGGTATGCTAGAGGTGTACTTATACAATGACTCTGGAGAATGTAAACTCTCTCTTGCATATAAGCACACATCGGGTTGTAGAAACCACATACACCATACCCACCTGACACAGCATACAGCACACACATAGACTAACATATGCCTGATGCACTTAAAAGCAATCTTCCTAAACAACAAAGATTGCCTAGCCCACCCGTGGTTAGAGCTATGCCTCAACAAGACCAAAGACAGTCAGAAAAAACAACACCTATCACCACACATGCTGTCGGTCACAGTGGAGCCCCAAATGCTAAGCCCTTAAGGCAAGCAAACATACTTCTAAGGACTCTCACCATAGGGGACTCATTTCTAAGATATATTGATGCCCATCTAACCAGGAGAAGAAGAAAAGATAGCTGTTAGTTGCTTATCTGGAGCCAGGATCCATCAAATTATGCACACACTCAGGACATGGTTAATAGCCCACATTGCTTTGCTAAGGATGGTCTGCACCTTTCCCCTCTTGGCTTTTGAATACTGGCTAAATCTTTATCCACCCCACAGTGCCTTTTTGTGGCAATGCCAGATTGACAAATCTACCAACATAGCAAAATCAAATCAACTGTACCTCAAGTTATTACTGCTCAATGCCAGGATCCTAAATAAAAACTACACTCTGTCCAAGCACTCGTCACAATTGAGAATATAGATCTCAGTGCAGCTATTGAGAAAAAGTTAAAAGGGGTAGAGAGTACCCCGACAGTGCAAGGCTTCACTGCCTTCCATGCTTTTAGACCAGAAGCTGCACAGTCAAGGTCTAAAAGTGGAGGTGTCTGAATATACATAAGTAACAAGCATACCTATAGGGTGGTCAAACAGGATGATGCGCTGGAGTTCCTCCACATGCAGATCACCATATACGAAGTCCCATTACCATATTCCAGCCAACTATAGGTTACCCTCCATGTCTCCAGAAGCACAAAATGCATACTTGGACCTGCTGGAGACATTTACCATCCAACCTAATACCTTACTCATGGGAGACTTTAATTACCACTCTATAGAATGGAAGTCATACACGGTCTGTACAGGTACAGAGATTCCTGAACTTCGTAAATACAAACATCCTTGACCAAGTAGTGAATACACCCACTAGAGGCGCCAACATACTGAACGTCATACTCACAAATATGTGAGAACACTGCCCCCTGCCCAATGTCTTGTTGTCTCTGGAAAGGTCCGACTATAAAGCTGTCTCCTTCAAAATCAAATCAACTACATAATCCCATTAAAGCCAGTAACAGTCAGGAGCCATTCCAAAGTAAATTTCCCTTTACTAAGTTACGGTTTGTTAAAATTCAATGTTCCTCCGAACCCTAAGAACACAGCACCCTATGCTGAATTGCTGTCAGAAGCTATGTACAACAATGCCAATGGCTGAATAGAGGCTGCTGTACCTATCAGAAGTACAACAAAAGGAAAAAAAATATGGCAAAAATCAGGAAGGGTAATTACCATAAATATACAAACTTTCATAAACCTAAATTCAGAACTAAGAGGGCTAATTAAAACTTTGAGGTTAAGATAGTCTCCCAAGTGAAAGATAACTATAAGACCTATGTCAGAAACCTCAAGGACAGCACACAGCAATGTGTCGAACTGTTAGTTAATGGTGCCACATTCACTGAGCCTGGTGATGTAGAGAATTTGTTAGTGGACAAATTCACTTCAGATCCCCCACCCCCTCAACTCCAACCATCCCCCAAAAATATCCCCTACAGTAACAAGTACTAGCTGCACTTGCTAAGATCAAAGCACTGCCTCAATGGGCCTGAATAACATCCCAGGATGCCTCTTGAACAGTGTAAAATACAACTTAAAAGGGCTCATGGAGTCTTTATTTAACTAAAGTCTGAAAACAGTCTTTGTGCTACATGAATGGAGGACTGCGATGGTTAATCCCCTTCATACAGGAGAACTTTCAACAGCGGATGGAACCTGTAGACCCATTAGTCTGACTAGTCTTATTTGCAAGAGCATGGAAATAATTATCATAGAAATTATCAGCAAGGACATAGGATACCTCCAGATACTGGTTATACCCAGTTTGGCTTAGTGAAAGGAAGGTCATCTGGTGAACTTCTTTGGAAAGGTCACTAAGACAATGGATAAGGGGAAAATGGTGCATACTGCTGAAGTAGACATGGATAAAGCATTTGATACGATTCCACACTCGGGCATTGTCAATAAACGTACACAAATAGGTATATACCCATTTATACCATGCTGTATAGCTAACTGGCTCACTGATAGGACCCAAGAGGTTAGAATCAATGAGGCCACCTCCACAAAGATACCAGCCACTAGTGGAGTCCCCCATGACTTTGTGTTAGGCCCACTCCACTTTAGCATATTTCTCAAATGTCAAAGCCAATGTCAATGGTCTCTGGCTAACCAGGCTCACAGATGATTGCAAACTGGGAGCAGTCATTGAATTCCCCAAAGATGAGAACAGCCTTCAGGAAGGTATAATATAAACACTTGGTGCCAAAGCCATGCCTTAACATTCAATACTAAAAAATGCATTTGTGAAGATGGCCAGCCTGGGTAACTATGTCATGAATAAAACACACCTAAAATGTATTCTCTAGTCAGGGATCTGGGAATTCAAATAGATTCCAACCTAGCCTTCAACCAACATGAGTCCAAGGTAGTAAGAAAATCCTTCTGTATTGCTCAGGTGCTCAGCTTATAAGCAAGACCATGGCATCTAGGTCCAGAAAGGTCATCATACCACTGTACTCATTCCTCATCAGACCCATGATAGTATATAATGCTCCCTTTGGTACATATCTGGCCAGACACATGAAGCAAATAGAATGCCCACAAAGGTTCCTTACAAAAAAAATACAGGGAGTAAACACAATGTCTTATGCTAATCGCCTCAAAGTCCTGTCTCTTTACTTGGTATCATACAGACTTCTGAAAGGTGATCTTTATCTGACATATAAGGCATCCCTGAATCCTGTTTCAATTAACCTTTTGAATATCCACAAAACAAGCGGCATCAGGAAAAACTAGATTAAAAGACCTACATTTTGCTTGTGGCATAAATAGGACATGTTAGAGAGAGATATGTTTCTCAGAGAATTCCCATTCTCAGGAACAGCCTCCTCATCGATGTGAAACAGAGTTCCTCCCTATCCCTATTTCAGCACAACTTGGACCAATGAATTAGTAACTGGAAATTCACCCCTGGTCTGGCTCCTATGTTTCTGATTGACAGAAGCAGTCAGTAAATCACCACCTATATAAATGACATTTTGAGTCACATTTGGGTTGTGTGGCTTGGCTTATAAGGGCCATTAGTCTAGTATACAACTATGAACCTATGAACCTTGCATTAGCTTTGTTTTCAAAACCTTTAAGTCTAATTCTGATTTGAGTACTATAAAATCTATATGAAGCATTAATAAAAAGTCCTAATTAAATCTCTTAAGTGACAGGTTTTGAAGTTTATTTACTATTTGTTAGAATAGTGTAGGTATCACTCTGCATTTAAATATTATCATAATGAATTTTAGTTTTAGATACTGTTCTCATAATTTGTTGACATCATTTAAGAAAGATATATTCCATTTTTTACCATTTTTGCACATGGGTCAGGGTGTCACTTCTGCAATGACAATCATCTAGACCCAGTGTTCACACTACCAAGTGGCCCTGCCACGGTTGTTCTTTCATACCACAAATACAGACTCACACTTACTACACCTATGGCCAGTTTACCATATCCAATCCACTTGTTGCATGTCTTTGGAATGTGGGAGGAAGCCAGAGCACCTATAGAAAACCCACATCAATACATGCAGGAGATACACACTCCACACAGAAAGCACCCCAGCTGAGAATTGAACTGGAGAACCTCTGCTGTGAGGGGACAATACTACTTGCTGTGCCACTATGCTGCCACTTACAGATTTATTATGAATAGTATATCCATGCTGATATTTCCCAAGATTTGAATTAGTCAAAAAAAAGTCAGAAAAGTGTACACAAAATGTATACAGGGGATGGTATAACAATATTCTTGTAGCAGCCATTCATTGAGTGAACTCAGTGTGTAAGTATTCCAGTTCCAAGTAGTCATGTTAAGGTTACATTTTAAGTTTGTTAAATGTACCATATTATTCATTAACAAAATGAACTTTCTAACTATCTGAGACCTTGATTATTATTTTTAAACTGTTTGTTGCACTGCATTACAAACTGTATATTGGACAATTGCAGAAATAATATCACAATGAAACAAACATAGCTTTGTTTACATATTCCAAAGTCTTATTTAAAAATAAGCATTCTGATTTATTACTATGTCCTTTGTGTAAAACCAAGCTTTCATGAAAAGATAAAATGAGTCCGAGCACAGCAGATCAGTTCAAAGGAAGGAAAATCCTTAAAGAAATAGTAAGAATTAAATGATCTGTTAAAACAACTGTTATAGCTCTGTTTAAACAGGTGGACTATGTTGAGAGAGCAGTCTGAAATAATATGAAAATTCCATAGGGTTTTAAGATCAACAGCTAAGAAAGATACCCAGAATTTATAAGGCTTTAACTGTGTATGAAGCAATTATAAAATATAAAAATGATATTGTTCACTGATGGATTGGAATTCTGTGATTTCAGTTCAAAATCTAACTTTTGGAAAGAATATAATAAAACAATATATTATAGTTAACAGAAACATTACTTTTCAGAGCAGAATATACCATTAGGTTTATATTATCCTTTCTTCTGAATAAAATGATTAGTGCTTACTTTACATTATACTGGCATAGTCATGTTGTGTTAGGGTTCCATGTACATAGTCAGATGCTATGTTTAAATGATAGAAAAATAGGAATAATTCAAAGATAATTACAGTATCATTTTGTATTTCTGTCAATAAAGCTTATTCAAACTGACAATGACTTATTTTGTTCCATGATTATGTGATGCTATGAGGTAGTACCAGCTATCCCAGGGGGAGTAGGGCAGTGCTTGTGTAACATATGCTAGCACAGCTAGCTGGAGTTTTATAAAGAATTATGTCATTTGAATATCAAACTGATTTGTACAGATGCTTGTGTTAAAAATTGATTTGTAAAGTTGCTTGTGTTAAAAATGTATCAACAGTGGAGCCTGCTGGACAGAAAAGAAATATACATGTATGTCAGACTGTATTGTTGTAACTGATGAAATGTATATATTTTAACAGAGGACACTGGAAGGGAAGGGGTTAAGCTTAGCCCAGCTAATCTTAAGAAAAAATAGCCTGAAATTAAATGACTTGTTTTAAGCCATAAAGATTATCCCACAGGTCTGAATGTAGCCAGAGATACATTGTCTGTGAAAAGCCTGGGCTGGGATCCTGCTCTATTATCCTTAGTGGTGAACTAATTGCTACTCTGGGGTGATAGAGAATGGCTTGTTAGTTTCTGCCGGAATGGTGGAGGTGCTGGAATTATTTTACAGTTTCCAGATGCTGTAATAAACCTTAGCTAAAGTTCTGTGTGTGTGTGTTTGTGTGTGTGTGTGTGTGTGTGTGTGTGTGTGTATGTGTGTGTGTGTGTGTGTGTGTGTGTGTGTGTGTGTGTGTGTGTGTGTGTGTGTGTGTATTGTGATACATCAGTGCCCGATCCTGACTCAGTTTCTAGGGAGCCACAGAGTCAGGTGACCAGATGTGATTCATTCTGTAGTCAGCATTGAAATTCTATTTTAATAATAGTGAGAGATATGAGGTGTGTACTCTGTTTTTGGACCTAGGAAGACACTCATCTACTTTCATCTTGCCTTGCTTTAGTAAGTAATGAAAGAACAATAATTCTTCAGTCAGTTAAAACATTTAGTGAGATTAGATAAGTGCCGTTATTTATTTATTTTATTTTTTTTGTATCTGTCTGAGTCTTTCCATCTGTGCATTTTATATTTCCTGTGATTGAAACTAAGGTGTTTATTGTAAATAAATATTCAGTGTTTTCATGTTTTTTATTATTTGTTGTTAAATATATATATAAACCATTCATTGTGGCTGGTCTTTTAGAAAATATTTAACCTTTGAGAGTACTTATATTTATTTAGTGGCACTGTGGATCCATGTTCCTGGTTAAATGCTACCATCTGAATAAGTATTAATTTTAGTAAGTATAATTGGGCACCCTGGTAAAAGCCTTAAAGTAGCAGGCTGCAAGTATTTTGGTGGCAGAAAATCTACCTTATAGCCTGGATGGAGGTGTCAGAGTGGATATGCTTTGTTAGACTTCTGTGTGTGTGTGTGTGTGTGTGTGTGTGTGTGTGTGTGTGTGTGTGTGTGTGTGTGTGTGTGTGTATGTGTTTGTGTGTGAAAATCAAATCTCAAAGACTGTGTGTGACAGCTACTTTGAACAGGGATACTAAGAGGACTGATCTCACAGAGAGGGTAGTGGAGGACTTGTCATGGAACACCCGGCTAAGGACTCAGCTCTATAATGGCTAGTGGAGAGACTTATTTGAGGCCTGAAGAGAAAGCCCAGACCCAGGACTGGAGTGTGCACTCTCCATGTGTTATTAAGGGAAACTTGGTGCAGAGGGCTGCATCTGAAAATACTGTGTGTGTGTCTATTTTTCTCACAGTAAATATTCTCCACTGGTGTAAATGGTGATAACTGAGGCTCCTTGATCACTGGCCCAGAGGAAAATGCCACAGAATATTACAGAGCACAAATGGTATCTTTAACTTCTTATGCTATTAAATAATTACTTGAAACAGGGCAAAAATTATTACAGTTGGCATTTCTTGCACAACAATAAAATATATTTTAGTGTAAACTTAAGATTTGAATACACTGTTTGAATTGTGGCAAATTAACAGCCAAGAATTAATAATTTTGCAGCCACTTTCAAAGAAGTAGCAATATAAAACTGCAAAACCAGTTGAAATGATTATGATTATATTAACAAATATGTGGAAGCTCAAAATATTGAAATGCAATAAAATACATTAATAATGTATGCATCTGATTGGCAAATGTTCACATGTCTCATGGTCTGTCAAGATGAATCACAAAGCATGACAAAAATGAAAGGCACATGTCTAACGTAGCACATTCCCATGAAGATCATAGTTTACCTTAATTTGAAACTGATCAATCTAACATACTTGATTAACATACCATCCACTTGTGAGTTATGCATATAAAAATATGAGACTAAAGGTGTAGTAGCACACATCAAACTTCTTATTTAAAACACAGTTCAGTTTTAAATGATACAAACATTAGCAAGTAGCATAATTATAATCAACACAATTACTGCTACTGAATGGCTCCTAATGCACACAACTCCTTCCTTATGTTACTTTATCTATAGTTATGGAGGTGTCCAATAAAAGAACATGTCAGGAAGAATGTATCTATCACTAATGTGATCATATCAATCAAGGCCATTTAATTGTATGCATAACATAGCTTACCAGTGGGAATCATGACATCACCTGAACATTTGAATATTGACCAGCATGAAGCATGGCAAGCTTAAGCAAAGCAAGCACATGTAATATATCCTGACAGTTGAATGGAATTATGTCTGACACTGCCTCATGCCACATTAACATAAATGAAATTTGACAAAATAAATGCTTATAAAGGTCAACGTAACATTATTATTGGGATCTGTACCATTTAATAATGTTGGCTGCCTCAGTAAACTGTTCATCTGAGTGTATAACAGGATGTCCCTTTTTTTTCCCATTCCATGTGTTCCCTGAGCAATTATGTCTATGTGTGAATATAAATGTTAAGTCTCAGCTGAAATCCCCCTTCCAGTTCCCACCTAATAGTCCAACAAAAATCCTGCATACCACAAGCCCCACAACCTTTACTAGGGAACAGGTCTTCAGTGCATATTCTAGGGCCCAAAACAGTGCATCAATGAGCCCCAGTAACATCCTGGGATGCTTACTAAATAGCATAAAATATGTCCTCTCAGGTTCACTTGAATCACTTTTAAACTGGAGTTTACAGTCAGATTTTATGTCCAAGGAATGGAAGATGTCTACAGTCATTCTCCTGCAGAAAGGAGGTTCCTCAACCGATCAGGGTAACTACAGGCCCATAAGACTGACCAGCCTTATATGTATGGACATGGAAAGAATCATCATGAACATGATAAATGAGGACTAGGTAACTGCAAACACTGGACCCATCACAGTTTGGCTTTGTTAAAGGGAATGAATGCCTGCTAAATCTGGTGGACTTCTTTGAGAGGGTCACCAAAGCACTGGATAAGACTGTGCATACAGTATACTTTGATCCGGCCAAGGCTTTTGATATATCCCACTCAAGCATTATAGACAAGCTGACTAAATTAGGTATAACCCTTCTATCATAAATGAATAGTCAACTGGCTCACTGATAGGACGTAGGAGGTCAAAATAGGTGAGACCACCTGCACAAAGAGGCCAGTCTGTATCAGAGTTCACCAGGGTTTGCTACTAGGCCCACTCCTTTTTTAGCATCAATTTCTCTGAAGTGGAAGAAAACACTGAAGGATTATGGCTGACTAAGTTTGCAGATGATTGCAAGCTGAGGGTTAGCATCGACTGTCATGCAGACACAAGCATTCTTCAAGAAGGCCTATCTCTGACTAACAAATGGTGCCAAAGTCATGGTCTTAAACTCAATACTAAAAAATGCATAATTGTACCCTTTGGGACGTCAACCATTCTGGCTAATTACCATGTTGATAATACACACCCAAGAGTTAACCCAGTGGTCAGGGATCTGGGTATACATGCAGAGAGTAACCTTACCTTTGACCACCATGTGGCCAGACTGGTGTGGAAATCCTTTTATGTTGTGCAACTTATAAGTAAGTGCATGACTTCTTGCTCCAAAGAGGTCATTATCCCACTATAGTCTACCTTTATCGCACCAATCATTGTCTATTAACCAATTTAAACACAACCTAGACCAGTGGATGGGGAACAGGAAATATACACCGGGCCTGGCACCCATGTCCCTTATGGACAGAGGTACCCTATAAATACCTGGCCATCAATATCCTATTCAGATGCAGGGTGTTATTATTCTTTTATGAAAACTTGGATAGGTTTAGAAAGGCTTAGAAAGGCCTCATGGGTGATTAGCCTAGTAACAATCTATGAATCTAGCAATATATAAACTGTAGTCTTTGCATGCAGTGAGTCATATGAACAGACACCAAGTGATATTGTTAAAATTAGGACAAAATCAGATGACAATATTGCGGAAACTAGGCAATACATATGACAAAAATCTGAGCCAATCAGCATGATAATTATCTGAACACACATCAACATAATGCATACAATGGTTACAAATACTTATGTTCAATCACCACAACCTGTAACACACGCAAATGTAATATATGTTGTACTAAGTATTATATGTGTACAACTGTATGCATGACTTACCTACAATTCATAGCAATCAGTAGCCTGCAAAATACAAAAACCCTGATGATGCTTGCTGACTATGAAATGTTGCAAAGAAATGGCTATCTGCACAAGTATCCACAAATATAGGATACAAGAATGTTGCAACAAACACACACACACACACACACACACACACGCACGCACGCACGCACGCGCACACACACACACACACACACACACACAATCTGTTGCAGACATATGCAATATTAATGTTAAACTGTAGGGCATGACATACAATCTGCAAACACCATATGGGGAACACTGACACAGTTGACACTCAGTCTGTGAATAAGCAAACTATGCACAACAGATCAGTCACTAGGAAACACATCCACACATATACCTGCTCTATAAAACCTCTTCCTTCTCCTTATATGATAACTAAACTCCTATGTTGTTTGCTACTGCTGATGGATTTTTTTCTCCATAATTATTATTTTTTCATCACTTGATACTGGTACAATAATGCTGATTAATATAGCTCTGTTTATACCTCTCTGATTGAATTCATCTGGCAAACAACTACATTTCTGCCTTTTGTATATATTCCATAGATATTACTGTAATCAAACCAACTAAATTCCTGCTTTTATGTATATACTCTGCATATATTATGGTAATCACTATATAAAACACTGTTTCTACTTCGGTACCAATTAATGTTTAATTTTTTTATGTATCTATGTTCTTGTCGGAGCTTTTATCCCTGGGCCTCCAAAGAAAATGGGCTCTTTTAGGCCCAGTGGTCTTTCTTGGCAAACAAATACAATAAATAAATATGAGTACTACACAGTGCAGTAAAAGCAGCAGTCAGAACAATAAAACATGCATGTAGAACATCCACATCAATGTGCGACTGATACAGAAACCCAGCTGTCATTTAGATTGTGAGCTACTTTTTAAAAGCTATTGCAGAAGGCATGGCTTGATGCTAAATGATATTTCAACATTTTTGGATTTAAATCAGACTTTTAAGCACAGCATAGTGTGATTACTTCACTTACCTTACTGATGCATGATGGGTATAAAATCATTCTAAGGAATATACATGGTAATGTGAAAAATGCAGGCATGTAACAAGGATCAGATGTATTTCATTTAACAAAATAGAAAAATTAAGCAACCTCCCTCCACTGCTTCTCAAGCCTGTGTATCTTCTCAATGCACATGGCATGATTCTGGGTCCAGTCTTCATCACCTGAAAAAAAGAATGAGAAAATATGAATGATGAATTCTTCAAATAAGAGGAATATGCATTTCTCAGATAAGGTTCTAGAAAACTTTGTTCTGAAGACCATCAGATAATCATCATGCACATTTTGCAATGTCATGTATGGGCTTTTATATTTTTGAGCATGGTTGAACAACATCAGATCTGCAACTATGACCTATATTCATAGTCTAACCTTGACACCAACCTAACTAATGTCTCTTGACTGCATGTTTGTGTTATGAATGTAGTGAAAAGACTTGGTGTTATAACATCACCTGAATATGGGATGGTCTACTAATATGGATCATATCTTAAGATTTCAAAATATGAACTTGTGCTGGGCATGTAGGTAAGTGCTTAAAAAGAATGAATTCATGTCAGCACTGTGGTTGTGTCCAGTAACACCAATGGAAAACATACATTCCTCAGACAGTGGGCCAGTGTCATGTATCACAGAGCTTCTGCTAACAGAACCATAAAAAGCTGATGAAAATCAGGGACACAATAAGGTATGTGCGAGGACTACATTTAGAGATATTCCTTGGCAATATACACATCACAAAGCAAATGCATACATTACTGTATCTCTCTGTTCTACATTTCAGCTGTAACTCTGCCCATCTCAGTCCCTCAAAAGAAAAGGATGATATGGTTGTTGAAGTAAATAAAACAACACTTGATAGCAAAGAAGTTATTTATAAGTTACAATTCAGACATATACTGCCAGAGTTGGTAATACTGTCGTAATATAACAGATAACTACAAAATGAGTAGTCATCAGCAGCCTAAATGCTATAGGCATCAGTGACACAAAACTATAGCTGATATAGCTGATGTGTGAAATGATGTTGTTACATGCTGGAAAACAGACGTATATCTATAACTTCAGAATTATGTATATTATAAACATTAGTAAATAAATTATTAGCATGGGAATTGAACCTGTACTTATATGGAAAGCAGTCACCATGTCTTCTTAATTATGCTGGTGAGCTAATTGTCAGAGCAAATACTTAATGGTTATAAAACCCATCTATTTTATATATTTGGGACACAGCTATATATCCAAATTCCATAGGGATTTTTAGCTGTATATAAGATTGTTACTCTTACTGTAGGGATCCACTGACTGTCTCCCCACCTTGGTGACCCTCTAATGAAGCTCATCCACATCACCCTGATGCAGGTCATCATAGCAGTGGTGAACCAGCGGTCCAGTCTAGTAGATCCATATACATCATCAGTGCTCCTTTGCAATGCGGTTCCAAATGTCTACCATTGCAAAGTTCCTTGGCCTGGCTGTCATACGATGCTGCACTCCAGCATAGATGGTCAGCATCTGGGCAGTCTCCTCCTCAGTCCAATTGAGCCTCCAGACATGTTGCAGCCTTCCAGAAGTAGCCATTTTGATAATACAGTGGAAAATGTAGTATAAATGGAAAAATGCTCACTGACGTCCCACTCAGTTCACAGGTAGCAATAGTCTGATCTGTAAATGTATCAAAATCAATATTTAAAGCTGTGCATATGTCATGTTATCAGATTACTGGAAGATAACAAGCACATGCCACATGTGGTAACTTTATCAATACGTATTGCGTACTTGTGGAGAGCATCTGGGTATTATGCAGAATTTAGAGAATTTACACAGATGTGCACAAATGGGATTCTAAAACCTTGAATACTAATTATGTATGACCCAAATGGGTACATAAAGATGGGTATACATTAGGTGCTTTTACTTTCAGTGATACTTGAGCCAGAAATAGCTGATACAGTAAACTGACACCTTCTAGCATTTATGTTTTGGTGAATATTACTTCTATTAACCTTACTCATTCTCAAAAGTACCTGTTTAGATTCATTTATATTGAACATTTTGTGTTTTTATGAGAAATGATTATAAATTACTTTATTGATATTTGATTTTCCTTTATGCTGCCATCTTTATTAAGGACATGCTGTAATTTCCCATATTCAGTTATACAGATAGATTTACATAGCAAAAGTGAACAGTTCATAAAGATGGATTTATGGATCATCCTTATGGGTAATTCCATACACTCTGCCGTGTAGGTATGGAAACCTACAGGTTCTGACATTATCTGCATGTACTATGATTTTCTTGCTGTTATGGATATTTCTTCATTGATCATTCTTAATCAAAGTCTTATAACTACTGGCTCAATATATAAAGGCTCCGTACTTTCTGTGGCCTTTTTATGGATCCTTAGGGTTTTCAACACTTTCCTTAAGTTGCTCAATTGTTAGCTTGTGTGACATTATAATGGGACAGGCATGCAGACTCCCGTGGCATGATCCTGTTTTCGTTGGACCTCTGTTCAACAGTTATGTAGTATAAGGGCCTCTAGTCCCACAGACAGTCTCTACAGATATCATACGTTATGCTGATTTTAAAACCATTGTGTGTGGATGCATTGTTTTTACTTTTTATATGTCAAAATAGTATTTGTCCCCATCAGTGTTTTATAGACTTTTGCATTGCACAAGAATGCATACTGTTTATAGTGACATATGCTGCCCACATAATTATCTGCATAACTGGCCTTCCACAGGAATATGATCATATGCATATCACTGTCTTTCAGATGGGAAACAGACCTAGGGGCAACAATTTCAAATTACATCATACTAGATGCTCTGTGACAACATGGATGGAGACTTCATGTACATGTAGGGAATACAGTATGGAGGAATGAAGTGTGGATCAGCATCACCAAAATGATTAGTGTGGTTGGAGGTCACAATAGATACCATGAGGCCTGTTGATGATGCTGCTGCAACATGATCCTCCATTCAGCCCACAGGTTATGATGATACCAGAGATATAAGGATGCCACCAGTGGTGGACCACCATTGACCCCATCGATAATGTCACAATATTTCTAGCTTCCCTGCATACGGCAAGAGGTGAACAATGCATCCCCAGGATGGGATAGAAGCAGGAGTTCCAGGCTAAACATGTGCATCTTACTTTGTATGACATGGATGAGTATAGAGTAAATAATTGGATATTGCTGTTGCATGCATACTCCTGTATTGTTATTTTGGATTTACATCTGTAGAATTGAACTGAGCACACGGATCCACACACTGTGATGATGATGATGACTGTAAGTGTAATGACATGTACTCATACAAATGCAGTACATATGGAACAGTGCAGTCAACATGTGTAATGTGTCTGCATTAATATTCAAATGTTCATCTGCTTCAGGACAACATCAAGGAATGGCAGGTGAGCTTCTCCATATAGTGTTACTGTGACTGCTACCTACTATCAACTTAGCATTATGTCCTGACACTGCTGCTGGTTCTCATACTGATATTTCCCTAACATTGTACACTACAGATACATCCAGTGCAAGTGTAAGCACAGACAGACCAGGTATGTTACCACAACAGGTTCATAATTTGCAGCAATGTGTAGCAGACGTGTGATACATGACATCACTCTCACTGTTCTTCATCACAGGAGCATCCAGCTAGCAGGTGCAATGTCCCTTACATGAGTATATGCAGCTCTTGTTTCGATGTCATATATATCATGCTGCCAGTATTCTGTTGCCTGCATAAATGACTATTTTGTCTTTCTCTATACTTTCCCACTAAAGGATTTGCAGTACAAATCACAAACTCACAACAGAGGGAGTTTTTCAGTGATATGGTCTTACCTTTCACACGTGTCATTGCTGTTACTCCTGTTGTCTTCCATTAATACTGTGTCCTACTACCCATTCATAGGACTGACTGTATCATCACCAAGTGCACAAACAAGTGTAAATCTATGTAATCCATAGCTCTCAACTGTACAGATTTTTGCAGAATGTCCAGATTTCTGCCTCAGATTTTTGGTCTGTATCTCATAAAATTTATGGTTTGCTCGCAAATCACTATGGATTGAAGTCACTAAATAATGACAATACATTTGAGCTTCAGTCGTAATATCTTTCAGGAAATGCATACAATATTTTTCAGGAAATGCATGCTAACACAAAACCTGTTAATCTATTGACTTTCTAATTTTATAAGAGCTATATTTACAATCTGTCCTTATTTTCAGGCCTTTATCCCCCCATTATTTTAGGCTTTGTCCAGATTTCTTCCACTAAGAAGTTGAGAGGTATGGTAATACCTAATGTACATTTTAACACTGTTCAAATTGTTCATGCTGACAATGATGTGATTAATAATACTGACTTTTATCCATACAATAGTTGAAGTTTGTTCCTCTTCGACCACACCGTCCTCCCAGAAGGACTTGTCAGGTGTGTGTTCTGTTTGTATTCATCACGTGTCATATATGTTGGCTATGTAACCTAATCGTCTACTCCCTGTTATGTAGATAC
Source organism: Protopterus annectens (assembly GCF_019279795.1). Lineage (NCBI taxonomy): Eukaryota > Metazoa > Chordata > Ceratodontiformes > Protopteridae > Protopterus > Protopterus annectens. The sequence goes on along the minus strand of NC_056728.1, from coordinate 514,640,362 downwards.
CTTAACCCATACACAGACAAGGTCTCTTAGTAAGTCATTATTATCTGTAACATTGCAGTGGGATATATGTGTCATATGTCTTTAATGAAATCCAGCATGTGATGTAAGCATGTTGTCTTGATCTTTGTCATCTGTCTCTTCTTTTAGCATGTCAACAACCTGTATCATCCATTAGCCCATCCAGTGGTCATGATGTGGGATCTGCTGTGTCTCAGTATGGCAGCATGGCCCCTGGCATACAGGACAGCAATGTGGTAATACAGTCTGGACAAGATGATGACAGTCATGTGCATGCAGCTTTAGTCTCAGATGTGGAGAGAAGCTTTTCCAGCCATTCTGGCAGTGAGGGGGCATTGGATTTGGACAGGATGAGGCCAGTGAACACCATATCTAAGTTGAGACTGCTGCTGCTAATGCTGATAGTTCCTCACAACATTGATACTGACCATTGGAGTAGATATATGCATGCAGCTGGAGTGCATGAGCATGTGTTAGATGGTGTCCACCTTCTCCTAAAGGCAAATGAACGTTCCCATCAACTTCTCGGATCTGAAGTTGATGTATTTGTCTGTGCCACAGATTGTGTTGTACACCAACTACATGTGCTACATGAAGGACAGGAGCAGAACATGCAGTACAAATAGTGTGTGCTGCATGTCTGCATGAAGGACAGGAGGGCAGGTATGGTGAGGTAATGGCATCATTGGCTGTTTAGAATGAAAGTATGTTATCTGTGGCGTGGTCAGTAGAAACCCTGGCCTCCACAGTACTACAGTAGTGCCATAGTACAAGCAGGGTTCTGTGGGCCCTGACTGTGCTTGGCTGATTGCCCCATGTGAGAGGCAGGCTCCCTCTCAGCAGAACCAACCTTGCCTATCAGGCATCACTGTCTACATTCCATTGGGCACACACTTCCACTGCTGGCCCATCTGCTGTGGTCCCATCAGTCATGACCGGACAGACAAGACACAGTTATGCTACTTCACCACAACATGGTGGTATCACCCCATCATTATCTTCTCTGGAGCAACCAGGACCTGTATTTCCATATGTGGTGGTGGCAGAGCAGACCATGGTATCAGTCGTTAGTGTGGGTGCCTTATGCTGCATGAGAATAACACAGACAGTTGATACACCATGTCCAATAGTGTCATTCTCACCCCATGGTGATAACGACTGCTATGCAGAATACAGTGACATTGTTATCTGTCTGTGCTCATTGACATGTCTGATGCCACGTGAGTCCATCCATTTAATAAACATAGCTGACCCATGTATTACATTTCTTTATCTGTATTTACAGCGACATATTTGGCTTGCATACCTCTCAACCTCTTAGCCTATGAAATCCAGATAAAGCCTAACATAATGGGGGTACAAAGGCCCAAAAATAGGGACAGACTTTAAATATTGCTCTTACAAACTTAGAAAGCTGCAATAATAACACGGTATGTATTAAAATGCATTTTCTGAAGGATATGAAGTCTGAAACTCAAATGTATGACATTATTTACTAATTTCATTCATTAGATCATCCCAGTAGTTTGCCAAAACCCAAAACATTTATGAGAAACAGATCAAAATTTTGAGGCAAAAATCTGGACAGTTTGCAAAAATCTGGACAATTGAGAGGTATGTCTTACATGTGATATTAAAAGTTCTACGTTATGGCTGAACCTAGCTTTCAGTACACCAAACATACAGCACACTCTATGGTATTTCTGGCTGTCGTGTTCACTCTATTGTAGGCCTCATCTCCATGGTTGCATGGTTCATAGTACAGGGTCATTAGTTGCAGCTAAAGTGGATAAACAAAGTCACCTGTTGTGGAGAGTAAATACACATTTGGTTAGCATGGACATTGTTGGGAAGGCTATCCTTAGTTTATATCCTAGCTGTGTTCCTGTACTTACCAGTAGGTAGTAGGGCAGGTGGTGGGTTCTACTCCTAGATTTGTTTTTAAGAGCAAAAGTAATTTGAAACGTCTATTATGTTATGATGTGAATAGACTTTCTACACGATCTAGAGAAGGTTTCACGTCTGGGTGTGGTCAATGTAATTTTTGTATATGTATAGACAACTCCCACATTTTTGAGCATCCGGTGACCCATTATAAGTACTTTATACATTGTATGGCAGACTGCAAGAGTACTTTTGTTGTCTGTTTGGCTACTTGTCAGTCATGTACGTATTTTTATGTGGGTAAAACAAAAAGACAGTTAAAAGAAAGGGTTAGGGAACATTTATTAGCTATTAGGAAAAGTGACCCCACCAATGCACTTGCAACACATGCTATGAATACTAACGACTCACATAATTTTAAATTTAAAGTACTGGAACAGCTTGTTAGTAATGGGAGACTAGTTGACTTAAATAATACCCTTGAACAAAGGGAGACAAACTGGATCATTAGGTTAAATAATTATACATTTCCAGGTTGGAATGGCCCTGTCCCTTTAAAACCTTTTTTGAAGGGAAGGAGGTTGTTTAAATGATTTTATTGTTAGTTGTTTGTGATAGGTTGATTTGAAAGTAATGTGATTTATATATAATGATTTATTTCTATATATGTTTTATGGTCTGAAGAAGTGTCTGTTGAGGCAAGAAAGTGCTAATATAATAAATACACCTTGGTTTAACATAAGAAATACGTCTTGGTTTTATATGATTTGAGCCGTGGAGGTGAAGTAGATTTTCTTTTCTGTTTTGGATTGATTTGCTTTTTTCCACTTATACCATTTCCACAGTGGCATTATTTGTGTTTTTTCTCCTTATTCATGAAATAAAATTGGACAACCATGATATGTCATATCCAGCTGATTAACAGATAAAAAATGTGTTGATGGTGAACATTTGTTGAAGTAAATAGAAGCTTGGAGACCATACAAATTCAGCTGATATATTTAGTGTTAGATGTTTACAAGGAACAGCTGCAAATGTTTATGCCTGATCAGATGATGACATCAGAAGGAAGCAATACAACTTACCAGACTGCAAATGTAAAAGATAGGAGATAAGGCAGAAGTCAACCAGCTTGATCAAATGAGACATGAGTTGATAGAAATGGAAGATAAGGCAACAAAATCAAATTTAAAATTGTATAGAGGATTAGAAAGAGTAGTGAAGTTGTAGAACTATATGGAAAAACAACATAACAGAGTCACCTAGCCCAAGATATTCATTAGGTAGTGGTTATGCAAGTGAGGTATTTGCCATCATCAGAGACTGAGGTGAAATTTGGAAAGCCAAGGCTAATTTTTGATTTAATTCTTTATATATTATGGAAAAGAACAAATACTGTGGAGGCTGTTGCAGCTGGGAAGAAGTCAGTCAGTGGGACAAAGCCTGCATTTGTGGTGTAAGATTACTCCAAAGTGACATTATCTGTCACTTCAGATTTGTAGATATGATGCAGGAGTGCAAATGGAAGAGACTGAATTTTACACTGGAATTTACCATTATAATGAATGTTTATTGCAAAGATTAAGTGTTCAGATATTATAGTCCAGTTAACATATTGAAAACGATAAGATAACTACCTGAGAGGGGTAAATCAAATGCAGGCTGACCAAAAAGGAAAAAAGACTGATGGGTTAGATGACTCAGATGACCTGAAATTAATACAGACAGACTGGAAGGAAAAGATGGTATCAAAAGAAAAATCTGGTATCCCAGAAACTCAATAATTGCATAGACTGGGGAAGACACATAAATATGAAGACTTAGGTGTTTTATTGGTAAGAAATGCTATATATAAGAATATGGACACTAAATACTGAGTGTACCTATAGGCTGCAGATTAAACTGAGTCCTGCGAATAAGAGATAGATGTCAGCAAATGTATTATTTGACATAAATTATTTAAACAAGTGGCTGACTAAAAATCTTACTCAGTACAGTTAAAATTTCAAGTATTATAATGCATTTGCTGAGCACATATTTTAAATGTTGGTTGTTAAAATTGTTTACCGATATATACATTATAGCTATTTTGAGAAGCAGTAATTTATAAGAAATAATAAACATCACAGAATAAAGTAGAGGAAAATTTGCTTTACTTTAACTTCAATTTATTTTTCAGATATTGGTGATGTACCTATTTTACTGTAAGGAGTATATTCTTTTTTTATCTTGTTTCATAAAGAAGTCCTTTAGGATTTGTCTGGTTATTCCTGAATAAAGATACTGCCACTAACCAACCAATCAGCATATTACCTGCAAGTCTGTTAGACTAAAGTTGTGTACAGGAAAGCAATAAACACTTCTATGTAACAGCACAGTAATATTATTGGAAAACAAAGGGAGGAAGCTGCAACTCTAAATTACATGGAATGTGACAGAACAGTCTAAGAAATCATCAAACAGTGTCCAAGCCACATTGATGGCTATCGATCTTCTCAGTGATTAACTATTATTTTAAAACCATTCATTATAGAATGACTGATTGAGTTGTACTTTGAAGAAACTGAAATGTCACTGTTATGTTGGGATAAGCCCCTTCCTCCCCACACACTTTCCATAATGGAAACAGGCTACTGCCACCCCCTTATTTTCTCTAGAATTGAAGCCCTAATACCACATAGAAAAACAAAAATACAAAACAGAAAAGTTTATTGAACTGGCATTCATTCAGTCAGTTTTGACCGAACAGTATGACTTACAGGTCATCAGTGAAACAACCTACTCTCCCTGCTGACACAGCAGGACAATCCCTGCTTATAGCTTTTTAACCATAAGGGAAAATGCAGCACTGCTGTCATTTGAACAGAACTTAGGCAGTAATGTGCATAGGTATATCACAAGAAATATGAAAAGATTCCATTAAACTGTACTCTGCAAATTGCATTCTAGTACAGTAATGTAGCAGAATATATCAGCAACATTCAGGTATATATAAAAAAGAAGTCATATTCAACTTGCGATATATGATGCAACATTCATTTCAGTCAGGGTTGTCAGACTTCCCTATTTGAGTGGGATGGTCCCAGGATCAGCAACCCAATCCCGAATCCAGCACTGCCGGTTAAACTCACGGCAAAACAGCCTCCACTTTGAGGTTTATGATAGGCCTGTATGATGGTATATAAGCCAATCCTAAATTGCAAAGTGGAACCACTTTATTTTTTGTTTTTTGGTCTTCACTTAGAGTGAAAGACCCTTTTTTTTTACCCTACCTGGCCATTCAAAAAGCTGGCAGTCCTGATCTCAGTATACCCTGTAATTCATAGATGTACAAATGTTGCAGAAATTGTAACTCTTTCATGAGTGAAACTGGTTTAGGGTCAGTAGATAAGTTTTTAGGTTGAAAAATACCATGCTGCTGTCAAGGACATGTGGAGAAAGAGGTGGAACCCAGAAAATGGAGGACTGATTCACAGGAACAGTTATATATTGACAGGTCATATGGAAAACTGCAATTAAAAGTTGGAACCCACTGGACAAAGTCCTGCAAAAAGTTTCGTATTACCTTGCAATTTCTATGAACTTATGATCTCTTACTTAAGGATCACATGGTTATCTATAGGGATAACCTAAAACATCATGTCATCCAAAGCCATCTACAGACTGATTTTCTGTTACTAGGCAACTGGCTCAGCTCCAAGAAGCATATTTCCAACCCCACCCCCCAAACAAATCTAGTCTCTTTGGCACACAGAAAAGACTTACTAACTTACCCAGTTGTCTCAGGGCATTTGGATATATCAAGTAGTCAACTTTCAAGGGCACATTTAAAAACTTAAAACCAAAATCAACCACTTCCTAATCTGGGCTCATAAAATCATTCAGCTCCTCCCCTCTGCCAACCAGGACAGCCATAGGCAAAAGCATGTGGATTGTACAACTTGAAGACAATTTACCTTTGTTTGTCACCACTTTAATCAAAAAGACAGCTTTACAGACCTTATCACATAAAATATCCCAATTCATCACCAGTTTACCGTGACATAAATCAGTGCCTCACATTATCCAAGGCAAACTCACTACTAGTACAAGCCAGAGCCAGATTTTTTCAGGGCTTTCTACTTTCCAAATCATTCAATCAAGACACCACTTCTTCACCTGCAATGAAGCTTATCAAGGCCACCATGACCTACAACCTTAGTAACTACACTAGAGGTGGTCCTACACTTAAACACCCTTCTATCAAACTACATAGTTCAGACCACCACTTTTCCATACTTGCTCTCAAAGTGTGGCAGTCTCTCCCTCAGGATCTCACTGACAATGCAAACTACTCAAGTTCAGGGCTCAATTCAAACAGCATTTGTAAAATTAATATTATTGCAAATGTCATAATATAGGACATAGCAGGTAACCAGCCAAGCTTCCTCTATTTGTTATTCTTCTTATTTTTACTTCCTCAAATATTCAGTGCTTCTTGCATAGTTCTGCCAATTGTATGTATGTATGTACATAGCATCTTTGCTTGCATGAACATTGCTTTGTTTACTTGATTTACCTTTGATTGTTTTACTAGAAACATTTTTGCGGTTGCTATTTATCATGTAGCCCACGGGCTAAGCATATAGCAGATCATACTGAGATAAGTAGTCTATACTGGTAAACAAAATATAGATAAAAAAACATTTGGAAGTAGGAGTGAGCCATGTAAGGATGGGAATTAATGTGGGATTTTAGGAATGACAATTAAAAATAATAAATAAATCAATCATTGGTCATGGCAAAATGGATACATGCATTTGCAATCCTGTAGCTCTGTTGACAGTGCCAGTATAAGTCAGAAAGAAAAAGTGACAACTTAAAGTTTTAACGTGCAGCCCTTTAGCACAAAGCTAAAGTGATATGACTGCAGCTCTGAGTTCAAGCTTTCTAGACAAGCAGCGGCAGGCTTATCTTTTCAAAGATGGTCACAAAAGAGAACCAGTGCTAAGGACTATAATGCAAGAGCCAGGTGAGTTGTGCAAGGCAGTACAACAGATGGGTAGATCACTAGTAGTCAGAAGAGAGATGCTCAGTTCTCAAGGATATGGTGCTGAAAGTCCTCTATAGCTAAAGAAAGTCTGTTGTTAGGCAACAAGGGGCTCATGATTCAGTGGGGAAAAATCTACATATGAGGTTATAGAACCAAACAAATAAAGCATTAAGTTAACCAATACCATGCATATCCCAATAGCTAAGGAGGCATGGTGATTAAGGGCTCTAAAGTCAACTGCTGGGTTGCAGCTGAGCTGAGAAATGGACATTAATGACTATGGACTAAGGAGAGAAGAAAAATAGGAGTGAGGGTTTATAATGGCAAGCAGCAGGTAGAAGCAGAAAGTTAGTAGAATATGAGGTGTATAAAGTGGTGATTCCAAAAAATACAATGAAGGGTGACCAAGCAGTTCTGCATTTCTTTAACACTAGGTGAATTAGTGAACTACTTTCTGTTCATTATTCAGGCATGACTGCAAAGGTTTATCTGAGCTCTTCATTAAGCTGATAAAGACACAGATTCCTCTTGCTGCAAGTCAGTATGCAAGTTATCTGCTTAGGTTAGGCCTTGTGGAATGAATGGTGTATAGTATATGCATAGTATTCCTAGAGATGTGCTTTGTGCCATAGCAAGGCTTATGAAGTGTAAAGTACACATGAATATCCAAATGGTAACAGATTGCTCTGCTGAAAAGCTAGCTGTGCTCTAACGTGGACATTGGAGAAATGCTATACGCACAAATCCCTATCTTTCTGGTGTCAAATCATCTGAACATTTATTGGTTTTGTGAAAAAGGAGAAGAGGGAAGTATATGACAATACAAAATGAAGGAAAATAGCAAGCAGAGGTGCACACATATATATATATATATATATATATATATATATATATATATATATATATATATATATATATATATATATATATATATATATCAACATAGGAATTAGCTTTGTGTCAGGGGATCACACCAACAGTGGCAATCACCTAGAGGTAATATTCCAATCACCAGGTAGCTAGCCCTGCTGATATATCCTCCTCACAGCTGAAGTTGTTCAACCTCTGCCATCTGCCTCCCTTGAGGACGTAAAGATACCAATGTAAGCAAATAAATATGTGTAATAAGGAAATGGGGAGGAAAGGTGGGAAAAGGTAAGCAATGGAGAGCACACAAACAAATAAACAAACAAACCAGAGTATATGTAAGCAGGGGAGGATGGTAATAGCTCAAATGCCAAAGAGATGTGATCACACATCCCAAGTGGATCCCATCCCATTGAAGCCAGAATGCCAAGCACATTCTTTCCTCTAGCTGAGTCCTAGACTTGTTGGTACATGCCACGTAGTGAGATGATATCACCAGTTTTCTTTTTGTTGCAAGTATTAACTGTTAGGCTAGTTAAAATAATACCCAGTTAATTTAAGTATATAATTAACGTATCATTCATTTCCGGGTGGCTGCCTGAATTGTGCATTATCAACATTTACAACATTATCATCAGGATGGCTACTTCCAGGAGGCTTCGACATGTCCGGCTGCCCAATTGGACTGAGGAGGAGACCATCCAGATGGTGCCATCTGTGCTGGAATGGACCATTGCATGAGAACCAGGCCACAGAACTTTGGAATGGTCAACATCTGAAATTGGATTAAGAGGGCGCATCAACAATGTATGGGAATCTGGAGTGCAGATTCACCACCACTACAATGACTTACATCAGAGGGACACAGTGAAGCTTTGCTGCAGGTTGACAAGGTGTAGTGGCAGCCAATGGAAGCCTGCAGTAAGTGCCACAATCCTATGTATACCTGGACATTCCTAAGGAATTCTGAGATACAGCTGTGCCCCAGATATATCAGATGCATGCCTTTTAAAGTCATTAATATCCGTCCTGAGAATGAGATAATCTGGATAATTAAGAAGGCATAGTTATTGTTCTCCTTGTAATTATAGGTATTATTCCCATGGGGTTTATTTCTTTAATAGTGTTTATCATGTACATAATATTAAACATTGTAGCTGTATCTGTTTTCCATTGTATAAGGACATCATTTCACACATCCAATATGGCTGGGTATTACTGACACCTATAGCACCTAGCCTGCTGATAACTATGCAAGTCTTAGTTATCCATAATACTTTGACAGTATCGCCTAGTCTATCCATGCATGTGAGAATACTAACTCATAAAGAACTTTGCAAGTCCATTCTTCTTTACAAACTGAACATTCTTACTAATGTCTCATTTGTTTAACACAAGAGCAATGCATGTCCAACTGTCTATATATATATATATATATATATATATATATATATATATATATATATATATATATATATATATATATATACATATCTTCTACACCTGGTGGATTTTTCCATATTATTCTGTTATCTGCAGGAATATGGATATACACACGCTGGACTAGTTTGTTCAAAAGGAAAGTGCAAAGAATGTTATCTCAGCCTGTAAAGCAACAGGCCAGCATGAATATATATTTTCTAGGTGCTAGCTCAAATCCGTATAGTGGAAAGCTCTCATATTGTGTCTGTCTAAAAGTTTTTAAAATGCTGTTATACATACCTGCTTATTGATATTAATGGTTATTTTGAACATGCTTATGACTGCCTCAATTATTTGTTGGATTTATATAAATATTTCCATAATCCATAACATTTCTGCCAACAGCACTTGTTTTTCTACAGACTTTTATGTACAGCTTGGAAAAGGCTGGTATATTTCTTCCAAAAGGTTTTGTAGAATATGCTAACATTTGCAAGCTGAATTTCAAGTATAACTGTGCCATTCTTTACTAATTTGACTTTAACAAGCTTCTCATCCTTATATTTGGAGAGAGTGAGATGGTCACACATTCATTTGGACTATAAAACAAAGAGATACCCTGATATTATGGACAATTTTGAGTTATAATTTTTACTTTGTTAATAAATATCTGTTATGTTTTGTGTCCTCTCTCATAAAATACATTAATGTGTCCATGATGTACAGCCCTTTGTAGTGGTCTGCTAACAGCAGCAGTGTTCCACTCTCTGAGGAATGAAAGATTACAGTTGTGGTTTTCTATTGCGACCACTGTGCTGACACACATTCACACTTTCCACTTTATTTTCATAAATGCAAAACACATTGTAATTTTTGTAAAGACTAAGCCATGATCCCTATTAGTATCCATTCCATGCACATTCATAGCTCCAAATCTTTTCACTGCATTCCCATCATATGGTGTCACCCAAGATAGATTACCTAGGCAGATAGACATCAGAGTTAGAGCTTAGATATAGTTTAGAGTTGCAGGTTTGAATCTCAGGTCCTTCAATCCTATTCCAAGATGTAATGGACTCTGTGTGTAACATTCCAAAATGTGTATGGAGATTATGTGATGTTCTTCAAGTTAATCTGTAGAGAACCTGATCTGAACAATACATACTACTGTTATTTTAGAACTACATAATTTGCACATGCTATTTACTTTTTTCAGGTGGTAAGGAACATACTCACAATTGTGCACTATGCATTGAGTGGATGTACAGGCTGGAAGAGCAGCAGAGGGATAAAGGTATATTGATTACTTTGTCTGTTTTTTTAAATAAAATAAATGTAATCTTTATTACATGCTCATATTTTTGACATTACCATGAAGGAATATCCATCATGCATCATTAAGGTAAGTGCAATACTCAGACAATACCTGTATTTACAAGTATGATTTGCCTAAAAATGTTTACATATCATTTAGAAGCACACCATGTTTACTGAAATTAAGAAGCACTGGCCACAGCCTAAATTACAGTCATTTGTCTAGCTGTCACAGTGATTTTAATGTGGATGTTTCAGATACAAGTTAATATTGCTTTGCCTGTTTGTAATGCATTTTTTGGCATACTTGTATTTGTGGATGGGGTTCTTGGTGATTTATCTGTTGTGCATATTCTCCATATTCACATACTAAATGAGTGTCTACTGTGTCAGTGTTCACACTGTTGTTGGCAGACTGTCTGGCAAGCCCTACAGTACAACATGGGTATTGCAAATAACTTTGCTGATTTGTGTAAAATATACATACACTTTGTGTTTAAGGATACTTGTGCATATATGCATTTCTTTTCTAAATGTCTGTTAAAGAACCAGCAACAATAGCATGCTGTTTACATTTTTCAGGGTTGTGATTGCTAATAAATATATGTCGGGCACGTACATATTTGTAGACAGACAATACAGTTTGTACAACATATACTAGATTTTCATGTGTCAAAGGCTGTCAATATGTTTAGGCTTGCATATTATTACTACCGTGTTGTGTTTTGTGTATTCCAAAAATCGATGTAGGTTCAGTCAATGACCATGTTGCCTGGGTTAGCTGTTTGCCATATGACTTTTATATTTTTAACATGATTGTCATCTCACTCTGTCTTCATTATAACAATATGTTAATTGGTGCCTAACCATATGACTTATATGTATAGACACATGGAATACAGTTGACATTCACACACCAACATAAATGTGCAGGGCACACATTCAATGGAAGAAACATGAAATTAGTGATATTCTGTCAGACAGTCAGCTGGACATTTTACTGAGACATATATCAGTATTGACCAGAGCAGGTCTCACTATTACTGTTATGTTATCATTTTCTCAGTGCAGTTTTTCAAGGTAAATTCATGTGAGTTTTGCATGCGACAGTGTAATTGCAAGCTGTTCTTCAAATATCAGGATATATAAGTGTGCTGGGGTTGCGTATGCTTGTCATGCATAATGTTGGCTGATAAACAACTGTTCTGGTCATGTCATGATTCCCACTGGTAAGCTGTGTTATGCATACCATGGTATGGCCTTGAGTAAGCTGCTCACATTTTATGATGCATACAATATCCCTGATATGCTCAGGTGCTGAAAACATCTATAAGTATAGACAATGGGACATAGCGAAGGTGTTGTGTGTATGAGGAGCCATCTGCTAGCAGAAAGTGTGTTAATTATAATTGCCCTTCGTAATAATTTTTTTACCATTTCATCTGAGATTTGTGTTTTTAACGGCGCCTGCAATGTATGCTACTATAGTTTTATTCTCATATGTAGACATCACATATGGATGGAATATTATTTAATATCTACTATATTGCATCAGTTTCTCTTTAATGTCAGCTATGATTTTCACAGGAATGTGCAGTCTGATAGACATTTTTTCATTGCTATGGTGTTGATTACTGGCATACATCACATATGGAGTTTCACATCACAATGGCTATAATGCATCCTAAAATTTCTTAATGACTGTTTTCTGCCTGTTCATTGTATCACAGTGGGTATGTAATGTAATCATGTAGTATCAGGTATGCATATGTAAATTTTGTCCTGTGTTGTGATTTCCCTTAATAGAGCATGGGGCCTATGGTTGCTCACCCATCAGACATCAGCAAAAAGAGCATGCCAGACCACTGCCAGAGTCCTCCAAAGATGATGACCATGACAGAGATGAGGATAACAGTGAAAAAGCTGGACCTGCATGTGCCATCATCCATGCTGCACCCTGGAGAAGATGATGCCAGGAACCCCAACAAGATAATCATCTGGAGCTGATCTGGGTGTTGGCGACTGATGTATTTTGTACACAAATATGGGACATGATGGGGTATTTCTTCCAGGACATGGCAAAAGCCATGTGTGACTCATTTGGGTAGATAGCCCCAGAGATCATTCATGATGCTCATCTTCATCAGGACTGTCCCTCAGCTCACTAAGTATTGCCTGTGTCATCCACTTGTGTAATGTTGCCACCATGGTATTTGCCATATCAGTGACTGGACTGTATATGCACAGTTCTTATTTACTGAATGCATAGACTGCTAATGTAACGTTCATGTCTACACCATGGAAATGATAATTTTCACAATAACAGTATATTGTGCCATCTTTGGCCTATGATACTTTTCCACATCCATTCTTTATTCAGAGAAATTTACACATTCTCGGCAAATGGTGTGCATATTCAGTAATTTATGTACATGTCTCTGTACATATTCCATTCCATAGGGAGACATCACTGTACCTTGAAAATGGGAACAGTCCCTGACTTCATGTTAATGTGGTGTAATGTTGCTTACAGGACTGTTATCTGCTCAGTAATAACCAGGGTCAGTGACATACGAACTTAAATGTTTATTCCATATGTTGTTTTACATTGGCATGACAGTATATGTGTTTGTGATACCAACTCTTAGCTTTCTTACGTATGCCTCTTACTGTTATGTGATTGCATAAAAGTGTATGTGTGATTTATACACACCCATTTTTGTTGCCGTCAATAGTGCAGTCTGCTCATGTGGCATACATTGGCCATTTGCTTCAATGCAGTTTAAGTTGAGTTCAGTTTTCACCCAATGTGGTCTACACATGCATTTTCAATGGTTCACCTTACATATTGTTGTCCTGCTTTATTGTTTGCCTACAGAGATGGGATGCCATGTCTTCCTTGATATGGGCCCTTTTTGTCTACCTGCCTTACACCTTTGTATGTATGTAAGATATCTTGCACACATGCATGGTATATATTCACCTTTATTGGACTTCTTGTGCATTTTCATGTATTTGTTTAAAATCTCAATTGTGCCAACTCTGTGGCCATTATACAGATGCAGGACGTATGCATTCATGTTGCTGAACCAAACCAAGTATCCACAATTGGAGCTGTATTCCCTCTGAAGAATGATGTCAAAACCAAATGGAAGTTGCAACAGTCTTTATTCTAATGTACAATCCAAACAAGTATAAGCGCTTTCGTCTGATCAAATACGTGATCCAATTCATTAAGCACCTTTAAATACCCTTTGTAATTAAGTGAATAATTAATTTTAAAGTGAAATTACACTAGTATAAAATTCAAATCACATGCTTAAAAATACAAAAACCATTAAAAATGTGTATAAATTTCATAAAACTTCCACTCTGGCAACTAAAATAGGCTTTATAGAAGCTAGTTCATTCATCCCTGGTAATTCATATGCATTTAATCGCAGTTGCCATCGCAGTTCACATTCCTCAATTTTGTTATGCCAGTTACCCCCTCTGGCATTTTTCTTCACTATTTCTAAAATCCCAAATCTGTATACAGTAAATGAGGGGCAAGTTAGGGTATGTTTATATAAAGCATTGCTAACATTGGCAGTTCTAATGGCGTACAGGTGTTCATATATCCTTCTTCTGATAACCCTCTCAGTTCTCCCGATATAAAATCAATTACATCCTTCACATATACCAATGTACACCAACCCTTTACTTCCACAGTTACCTGCTGCCAATCTAATCTCTTTCAGTGGTTCACCTATCCTTACTACCTGATCTCTCAATATGTAAACACATTGTGCACACATCCCACATGGTCTCATACTTTTTTCCAAAACCTTTTTTAAGGGGTGTTCCAAGAGGTGTTTGATGTTGTTACCCATCGTGTGGGTGAATGTTGGATGAGACCCTAATTTCTCCAAAAGCTCATTGTTAGTACCCAGGATTGTCCAGTTCTTTTCTAAAATCTTCCTGACTTTTACACCAAATGGACCAAATTGTGTTACCATTGAATGCCTAAAATTCATTGGAATTGTACTGTCTTGGTGACCATTCTCATACCTATTCCCAGTGTGTGTCAGGAAATGGCCATCCAAGGTACCTAGTAAAGGGATAAACTTAGTACCCCATCCTTCAAGTATCTCCAAACCCAGATCCCTAACTAGTGTTTCCAGGTACCCCCATGCCTTAAACATCTCAACATGGTTAACCAATTCCACTTTGAAGTTATTAAAGGTGGAACACACTCTTGATCCCCTTATCATCTTCCCTCTAACAAGGTTCCTTTTAATATGATAGGGATGCTGACTGTTAAACCTCAGGAAACAATTTGAATAAGTGGATTTGCGAATACCTTAGAAACAAATCTATTAAGCTGGAGATCTCTAGTGATAGTAACATCTAAATAATCAATAGCAAAATTGTCAAAAACATGAGTGAATTTTAAGTAGGGACATATGTTGTTCATGTAATCCACAAACTGGTTCACATATTGTTGATCTCTTTTCCAAGCAATAAAAATATTGTCCAGGTATCGGACTTAAATAACCCATTGTTTAGAGAATTGTGAAGTGAGAACATATTTATGTTCCCACATTGCCATCACCAAGTTTGCATAAATGGGGACACAACTAGCCCCCATAGCAACACCCTGTACTTGTTTGTAATATTCATTCTCAAAAGATATAAAGTTATTCATCAATATCTGTTTCATCAATTCTGTCACAAAATTAATCATAGTATTACTCAAATTAGAATGTTGTATTAATGCTTCATTGAACAATTCTAAACCAACATTGTGAGGAATTGAACCAAAAAGGTCCACCACATCCATTGTGGAAAAACCTTTTGTCAGTTCAAAATGTTCCTCCTTAATTCTAGTTAAAAAAATCCCAGGAATCAATTATCACCTGGTTAAAAGATGGAAGTATTTTCTTTACTAAACGGTCCACAAATACCCCCATCACATAGGTTGAGCTGTTTTGCCTGGCTACTATTAATCTGTTGGTAGGTGATAAACATCTTTATGAACCTTAGGGATTCCGAACACTGTCGGAATAGTAGGATATTCATTCTGCAAAGAGTTGTACAATTCTTCATTAATAACCCCTTGGTATAAATTGTCCTCTAAAAATAATTGCAACTTCCTGTGTACTACATGAATCTCGTTCAGTGAAGTTATACATTTATTGGTATCCTGCAACATAAGTGTAAGGTCATTCACATAATAGATCTTGTCAATCAGAACCACCCCACCCCCTTTATTTGGTTTCATGGAACGAATAGTATCAGATGCCCTCAAGTTTTTTAATAATGTTGCCTCATCTTTAGAAATGTTGTAAAATTGTTTTTTGTGTTTAGAATGTTCATGAAAAATTTCTTTCGAACAAATTTGCTCAAAATGTTGTAACATAGGGTGGAGCGTATGGTTAAATGTACTCTTTTTCTTAAATTCATTATTAGAATCTTTTTTGGCAGTGTCTCCTTGAAAAAATAATTGAAAATTTAACTTCCTGATGTAAAGTTTAAGTTCAATGAGCACGTTAGATATATCTGGGGTGTTAGTCGGTACAAACTTGAATCCCCTTTCAAAGAACTTAAAATGCTGCTTCCCTATTACCTCCGCTGTATAACTGAAGATGTTAAAACTATTTTAACTAAGCAATTTGCCATTGAAGCTGAAATAATAGACTGTGACTCTTGAAAATGTGTTAATAATTATTCTGGTTCCTTTTATTCCAGAATGTCTTCCTCTCCCTTGGTACACATGTTGCTGGGTACTGCTTGCAATAAATCCTTTTCTTGTCATACTTGTGTGTTACATATTAACCAGTGTACATTGTTGAAATTCATGTGCACATCCTGATATTGCTTATTCTATTTATTTATTTATTTCCAGTTTTATTACCGGGGATGTCAACTGGGCCACAATGACCCATTTTCAGTGGAGGACCAGGGAGAAAAGCTCCAAGTTGTGTAATATAGTTAATATACAAGTGATACATAAGTATAAAAGATACAATATACAAAATAAGTTACAAATTAACACATTTGGTGCCATGCTATTTAACAGAGTTCATAGAGAATGAAGTTGAGGATTATACAATTTCATTTGAAGAGCACTCTAATGTATGGAGTTTGACAACAATGTATGTATGAACATGAGTAGAAAGAGAAGACAGAATAAAGAAAAAGGGAATACACTCTGCTTATGCACATTTAAACATGGATGCTATTTACAATATTTACAAGGCTGAGTTGAGTCAGAGTAGCTATAGGAGTTTTTGAGAGCGTAGAGAGTCCAGGAAATGGAGAGAGAACACAGTGGGATCAGAAGGTTAGCTTGGATTAGGTAGGGTAAAGGCAGGTACAGTTTCACTTAAAGGACAGGTGTTTGAAAAGCAGACGTTTAAAGTTTTCATAGTTTAGTATAGATCTTAGAGTAGATAGAAGGGAATTCCATTTTTTGCCAAGTGAGTAAGAGAGGAGAAGTTGGCCAGGAGGACGTTTAGGTTTGTGGATACTAATTAGATTCTGATGTTCAGATCTTAGAGTTCCGTTGGGTATGTAGGGGGCAAGGAGATTAGTTAGGGCAGGTATTTTGTTGGGTGAAATATGAATCTATGAGCAGTGGTGAGTTGGAGGTAGTCTAGGTAGTTAGGGAGGTTGAACCAATTCAGGGATTGTAGGGTAAGGCAATGATGGGTATAGTTTTGGAGTTAGTGGCAAATTTAGAGATTTTGTTATAGCAGTTTTCTAGTTTGGAGGTGATAGTGGAGGACAGATTGGTTAGAAGAGGGGCTCCATATAATAAGGAAGGAAGAAGATAGGTTGTGGCCAGAGTACGCCTAGTAGAGTTGGAGAGAAAGCAATTGTTCCTGTACAGCATGCCTATGTTTTGTTGAGTTTCCTTGATATTTTGTTGAATATGGATATCAAATTTGAGGTGTTCATCAATGGTAATGCCAAGTAGTTTAGCAGAGGGAACTGCTTCTAAAGCTGAACTGGTATGGCTATAGACTTTGAAGTTGTTTTTGGCGTAGGAGAGGGACTTTCTAGGAGGGAATAGTAGAATCTTTGATTTATTTGCATTCAGAGAGAAATGGTTTTGGCACATCCAGTTTTAGGTTGTTGAGAATGCAATTTGGGTTTTGTTTAATAGTTCAGAGAGGTTTGAGGCAGAGCAGACTAAGGTTGAATCGTCTGCGTTTTGAATGATTTTGGCATCAGGAATAGCAGAGTGAAAGTTATTGATGAAGATATTAAAAAGCATAGGGCCAAAAATAGATCCTTGAGGTACTCCAGTTGGGGTGGGTAGGAAGGAAGAGATGGAGTTCTTCCATTTGACTGCCTGTGATCTATCGGATAGATAAATGGAGAACCGGGATAAAGTGTTGGGTGAGAGATGGAGGTTAGAGAGATGACAGAGAAGGTGCTTGTGGGGCACAGTATCAAAAGCTTTAGACAGATCAAGTAAAATGGTAGAAACTAAATGTCCTGAATCTCGGGCTTGATTGACAGTTTCAAGGAAAGAGAGTAGAGCAGTTATAGTGCTATGGCCTGGGCGGAAGCCATGTTGAGTGGGAGTGAGAAGGTTGTTTAGGATCAGAAAAGGCATGAGTTGGAGATGGTTGCATTTTTCTAGGATTTTGGAGATTGGTGAGAGCAGAGCAATTGGGCAAAAGTTTGAGATCCGGTGTTTTTGCCTCCTTTGTGAAACGGAAGAATATAGGCTGAGCGGCAGAGTTTGGGGACATATGATTCTTTTATGGATCTGTTAATAATGATGATAATTGGAAGTGCAATACCATCAGCAGCACATTTCAGGAAGGAGGAGGGGATATTGCCAGGAGCATTAGAGCAAGGTTTAAGTTTGGACAAAACTTTTTGTATAAAGTTAGTGGAGATGAGTTTTAGTTCAAACAGAGAGTGAGGGTTGCTAGGTGAATTGGAAAGTGATGAGTGAAAGGAAGTTGAGTTATTGCTAGGAAATGTCCTGGTGAGGTTAGAAATAGTTTCTATGAAGAATGAGTTAAATTCAAAGCTTAGTTCAAGGTCAGATTTACTTGGGTCAGGACAGGGGTTATTCTTGAAGCCTGGATTAAGAAGAGAATTTACTGAATTCCAGAATAGTTTGGGATTTTTATTATTTTTATTGGACTTGAATTTGATATAGTAGGATTTTTTGTCCTTGGTGGTTAGTTTTTTTGCACGATTACGCAGCTGTTGATATTGGGGCAGTGTAGTGGGCAGTTTATTGTTTTGGCAAAGTTTCCATATTTTATCTCTTTGGTGCATGATCTTTTTTGTTTCTTTGGATAGCCAAGGAACTGTTTTAGTTTTTATCCTTTTGTTTCTTGGAGGGGCAAGGGAGTTTTTAGGGTATCTAAGAAGACAGAGTTGAAGTAATCTATATCACTGTTGAGAGGAAAGGTGTTTAGAATTTGCCAGTTCATCTGTTTGAAAATGTTTTAGAAAATAGTGGGTTTGAAGTTAGTGAGGTTGCGAGTGTGGATGTATTGAAGCTGGTGTGGGGAACAGCTGGTTGTGAGATGTATAAAGGCTGGGAAGTGGTCGCTAATGGTATCAGGAATAGTACCAGAGTTGGTTATTTTTTGGGGATCAGAGACTAGGATTCAGTCTAAGGTAGATCCAGGTGAATTAATTTTGTTTGGTCGGTTGATGGGGAAAATAAACTGAAAGAAGTTATAGAGATTAATGGCTAGGGTGGGAGAATGGCAATTGATTTTGTTCCAGTCGATGTTTCATAGTGAATTCTAGTAGAGGCCCATAGGAGAATGTCTTCGAGTGTGGAGATATTATTATCAGGTGAGATATATAGGGCAATAATACAGATATTTTTGTGTTTAGTTTTAGTAGCCCAGCAGTTAGTTCCAAATTCTAGAATTGGGGAATTGGAATTTGGAGGGGAATTATGGTAAGGAGGTTAGCGTAGACTAGGGCAGAGCCACCACCTTTTTTGTTTAGTCATTCATTCTGAGAATTTGAAATCCTGGGTGTAGGATCTCAGAGTCAGAGATGGAGGGTTTGAGCCATGTTTCAGATATGGCTAAGATGTCAGAATGGTTATGGCTTAACCAAGCTTTAAATTGGGGAACTTTGTTGTTAAGACTTTGTGCATTTATAGTGAAAATCTTTAGGGTGCTGTGGTAGGAGAGAGATGATAGATGGTGGGTTTGGAAAGGAGGGAGTAGGACCAGGGTTAGAATGAATATCACCAGCTTGGAATAGGTTATTAAAGGTAATATCCTTTAGCCATTCAGGTTTACTAGGTATGAGATTTGGTGGTTTTAAGGTTAGAGTAGGTGACAGTGTCCTAACTTTAAAGGAGAGGATTTTAGGGTGGAATAAGTGAAGAGTGTTGGCTGAATGAGAGATGAAGAGATAGAGTGGAAATGGGAGTAAGATTAAGTGTGAAGGTGTGCATGTATGGTAGTTGTCTCAGTAGGTAATTTTGGGCAAGCATTAGAAGAGTATGAGCTAGCAAAGTATAGGGGAATTAGGAGAAGGGAGAGGAGGCAGGTGTCCTGGAAGGTGTGATGACTTCAGAAGAGCATGTTGAGGCAGAAGGGAGATAGAATTATGTAGGTTTGTGGAAAAGAGAAGGCTGAATAGGAAAAAAGGGTTTAGAAAGTGATGAAGGTTTTTTATAGAAATTTAATAAGGGAGTGATGAAGGTTTTTATAGAAATGTAATAAAAGAGGAGGGGACTGTAATTATATGGGTAGTGTGCAGATGGAAGAACGTGAGAAGGGGCAGTAGATGGGAGGGATTTGGTAGAGGAGCAGCTATTGGGTAATTAGGCTGGGAGGGATGGGTCAAGGAGGAATAAAGCTAGGTGTGCTGGGGCGGTGGGAATTGGGGGCAGGGTAGGGGGGCAGAGTGAGCCCGAAGTGCGAACAGAGTGCAAAGGAACAGAAGAAGTGAGCACACCAGAAAAAGTATCAGTGAAGGGCAGTTAAGTGGCTGCAGTAAGAGGGTTTGTTCTAATGTTTTGGGAAAGGTAGTGCAGGCTGACCTTTACTGAGGGAGATTTAGCATGGAGGGAAATGATATATGCAGTCGTAGAATATTAAATTCAACAGACTCTTCTGTAGAAAATGAACTTATCAGGATTAAAGTGTACAAGTAGGGTTTACTTAGGTAGATGCTGCCACTTAGTGGTAGAGGGAGGAAGCAAGCAGCAAGGAGAGTCTAAACCCATCTTAGGTGTAAATATAGGCTTAGTTATGGAGAATAGGAGGGGAGAGGGCATATGGTCTACATTAGGCTGCTAGAATGTGCACATGGGAGGGCAGACTAGCACAATAGGTTGTACAACAAGTCCATGTATAATTAGTAGTGAGCAACATACATTTAACACATTCTTGTTGGGGGTTTCTTCTCAGCAGTAGCGTTCTGAGTACCAGGCAGGCTGGCAAAGTTAGGGTAACTTCAAGATGTGGCTGGAGTTATTCCTTTTGCTTTGAGGCAGGGAGGGAGCACCCAGGATGAATTACTGTGGAAGATAGAGACAACACTTAGATAAAGTTGTAGGTAGATAGTAAGGGGAGGGATGGAGGGAGCCAGAGAAAGAGCGATATATATAGAGAAAAGGTCAGTGTTAGGAAGCACAGAAAGTAAATAGGGGGTGGAGTTAGATGTAGCTTGAGCTAGGCTGTAGCAGGAGAGAGGCTTTAAGGGAATATCAGTTTAAAGAAGCAGGTGAAGGCTAGAAGTAATACAGCTTAGGCAATATGGGTTGCAATGTTTAAAGACAACATTCACTTTCA
Source organism: Protopterus annectens (assembly GCF_019279795.1). Lineage (NCBI taxonomy): Eukaryota > Metazoa > Chordata > Ceratodontiformes > Protopteridae > Protopterus > Protopterus annectens. The sequence goes on along the minus strand of NC_056728.1, from coordinate 514,619,044 downwards.
GCTCAGCTCAGTCAGAGACCCTATTCCTTTAGCGGGAAAGGTATAAACAGCAGTAATGTAAAAATACATACAACAATGAGCAAGGAGAAAGTAACACAGTCATTACCTAAATATTCAAGTTAGTACAGAAATACATGCTTATATAGCAGTAATGTTAGATTTGTGACCATACATTATTATTACATGTCATTGGTGTGTGCATGTGTATTGACATTGCTTTCATATAATTTCCTGTTAGGCCACTGAAGGTCATACATATGCAGCTACACCTGTGTTTTGCCTTTGATATGGATTATGTGCATGACATATGCATTCCATTATACATCTGTTTGAGTTGTGTATATCTACTCATGTAGGTAGAAGCCAATTTGGTGCTTTGCTCCAGTACTGCTGTTTGGCACTGTGCTTGTTTGCTGCCTTTCACATGGATGGTCAGAAGTTCAACCCTGTCCTCTGCTCCTACTGTCCTGCCTTCCAAGATCTGGATTTGCTAATATGTGATGTTGCTTGGCTTGCACATTCACTGCTAACAGACCACATGGATATTATTTTACTTATCCAAAGTGTACTATGATCCCAGTTTATTACTCCACAACACAACTACCATTGGTCATACACATCCAAGTATAACTGCTACACAGTTTGCAACATGTCATAATGTGATAGTGCATAGGAATACATGCATTTCTGCATTTCACCAGGCCTTGTTTGCATCCCCACCCTGTTTGACAACTTTCCATTGCCAGTGTTGTGCAGTGTGCCATCTGTGTAACTTACGTGTCCATACTGTTTTTTCCAACCTTTGTCTGTCTTGTATTGTGATATTTGTTCTATGGGTACACCTGCTGTGATTGCCTTCTCATCTTCTTTCCCTGTCTTTACCTTTCATTTTATTCTTGAAAAAAAAAAAATGGGGTCTGTTCCCACCACATATAAAAAAAAATATTGCCATGCCCTGTGACTGTCTCTCAGATTCTCTTATTCCAACATATCTCTTGTCTGTCCCTCATCTTCACCCATACCCCATGTATGCTTTTCTATAACCTATTTCTTTGAGTTTGTGCATTACCTGTGTTCCCCACACATGTCCTGCACCCATTGTTTGTTACTATTAGTTGTGGTCATGTGGCCATGATTGCCCTTTGCCTTTATTCATTTTTTTATTAGATATTTTACAGATTTCTTCAGAAGTGGTAAGCGAAAGCTAGTATATTTTAATAATAATGGACTTATGGAGCTATTTTATAGTTGTCTCTAAGCTTACTGGAGAGATTTTGTTGTACATATGTATTTATGGATGGCAGGCAACTAAGATTGTGATATTATTTCCATAACTTTGCTAATGGACACCGCACTTTGTGAGAGTTTTTTATGACTTATGGAGTATTTGTGAGTGATATACAATGCACTGTTGCTACTGAGAAACAATGCACTGCATAACAGCCATTACTACGGAGCAACTCTGTTATGCCCCAATATATTTTGAGTGCATTGAGGCATATTTACATAGTACATTTACATATTATATGCTTGTCTGCAACTTTTCCATTGATATTGGTACAATGTGCCATATTCCACACCCTTTATTGAATCTGGCCCAAAGAGTTGTTTATGTTTGATTATAGTGCTCTGTTTGTTATTATACATGTTACAATTTATGCATTTCATGTGAATAGGTGTAGATGTTTGCGCATAATTCTGTTCTCCTGGATTTTTTTAATCCAGCTCAGCACTGGGAATATTTAGCAAAATTAGCAGACAACAATCTGTTTAGGTTCCAGTTGCATTACAGCAACAGCCATCGCACATTTCTGTTCTACATATATGTTATGTGTTGTATGTTAGTGTGAAATGCATGCAGACTGTAAGGCTCCTGTGGCACGATGGTGTTGTGTTTGGAATTCCACTACTATGATATCCTCTGTAAGGGTCTCAAATCCTGCAGACAGCCTCTACAGTTATCACAACTTATCTTGCTGTTCCTAGTGATAGGTATTCATGCATAGCTTTATGGTTTTATATGTCAGAGGTTTATATGGCACAAGGACTATTTTCTAGAATTTTGCATTGCACAGGACTGCATAGGGTTTACAATGGCATAAGCTGTCCACATAATCATCTCCATATATTGGCCCCCATACATATCTAACCATGTGCATATAACTGTCTTTTAGATGGCAAAGAGATCTAGGAGGTGAAAATGTATTTCCAATACGGGAATGAAATTATAATAGATACACATGGATGGAGACTCCTTGGACATTCAGGAAGTACAGTATGGAGGAATGAAGTCTGGTCCAACCACATCAACATGATTAATGCTGTGGGAGGTCACAATAGATATTGGGAGGCCTGTCATCAATGGTGCTGTGGCATGATCCTCCATGCAACCAAAAGGGTATGTCAGCATGACAGGTCAAGGGACACCATTGGTGGTGGTCCAGCTTTGACACCCCCTGATAAGATCACATAGTTTCTTGCATCACTGCATATGACGAGTGGGGAATGCTGCATACCCTGGGTTGGGATAGAAGTAGGTGTTCCAGGCCACACATGTATGTATTACTTTGCATAACATTGATGCAAATAGAGCAAATCAGTACATACTGTATGCATAGTTATGTATTGTCAGTTTCGTGTTGCAGCTACAGAATTGCATCATGCACATGGGTCCACACAGGGTGATGACAACGTAAATATAATAACATGTAGTCATATGGCTGCAGTACATATATAACAGTGCAACCAACATGTGTAATGTTGTCTTACATTCATTTGCAAAAGTCCATCTATTTCTGCACAACAGCAGGACATGGCAAGTGAGTTTCTTCATACACTGGTACTTTGACCACTACCTGTAATTGCCTCAGCCTCCTGTCATGTCAGTGCTGGTTACTGTCATATAGATATTTCCCTCACATTGTAACCTACAGGTACATCTTCTAGGGGCACAAGCCATGCAGGTGCACCTACAGACAGTCCAGGTATAGTTAGTTACCCAACATGTTCATATGCTGCAGCAATGTGTAGCAGACCTGTGTTGTATGAAATTAATTTTGCTATTTGTCTCTACAGGCACATCTGGCTGATAGATGCGACATACATTACATGAGTATCAGCAGACCCTGTTACTGTGTTGTATATGTCATCATGTGACTACACAGCTGCCTGCTTACATGACTGTGTTGCTTTGTATGTTCATTCCCACTGCAGGATCATCGTAATGACACGTGAACTCACTACATCAGGAGGGTGTCACTGGCATGCTACCACCTCTGTTTCATACAAGTCATTGTTGTTATTCTTGTTGTTGTTGCCCTCCATTAATGCTGTTTCTTTCTACCCCTTCAAAATACAGCCACCATCAGCATCTCAGTCACAAAGAACCAATATGCATATGTATTACCTACTGTGTGTTTTAACACTGTTGGAATGATCCATGCTGTCAAGGATGTGATTAGGAATACTATGTTTATGACATTGTTTCCCAACAACAGTTAAATTTCAATCCTCTTCTTTGGTGTCATCTTGAGAGTAGATGTCAGGTGAGGTGTCACACTTGCATTCCTCACATATATCATGTAGGTTGCATATGTAACATAATTGTCAACTCCCCGTTTTATAGATTCTGTAATCCATACACAGACAAGACTTCCTGGTAAGCCATTATTATGTAAAATTGTAGTGAAATATATGTGCCATATGTCATTAAAATGATATACAACATGGAATGCAAGCACATTCTCCTGACCTTTGTCATCTGTCTCTGTTGGAATGTCATCTGCCTTTATCCTCCATTAGTCCATTACTGATCATGATGTGGCATTTGATGTGTCTCAGTATGGTAGCATGGCCCCCTGGCACATATAATACTGACATGGTGATACAGGCCAACCCAGACGGTGAGAGTCATATGTATGCAGCTGTAGCCTCAGATGTGTAGGAAAACTTTCCCAGCCATTCTGACACTGATGACACATCAGATGGTGGACAGGAAGAGGCCTGTGGACCATAGGCCAATGATGAGTCTGTTAGTGATGTTCACAGTTCCCTACAACATGTCAATACTGCCTGTCACTGCAGATGCAGGTATGTAGCTGGTATGCATGGGCTCATGTCAGAGGGTGTCTGCCTACTCCTACAGGCAAATGAATGTTCCTGGTGAAATCATGGATCTGACATCCATGCATTTGCCTGTGGCAAGGATCATATTGTACCCCAGCTGGGAGTGCTGCACGAAGGACAGAAGTGCAAACACAGTGAGGTCATGACATCACTGTCTGCACAGAAAGAAAGCGTGTTAGCTGCGGCATGGTCCATTGAATCTTTGGCTGTATTAGTAATACAGCAGTGCCATAGTACAGGCTGGGTTCTGCGATAGCACCCAGTTTGCATTTGCCTGCAAACTTTGTCAGCCACAGCTCCTTAGATTTGAGCTGAACTTCTGAGAAGTATATACCAAACAGTAGGTGGCCCATCACTGACCCTTGTAGCACTCCACTGGTGACAGGTCTACTGGCTGATGTGGAGTTACCTACTTTGATAGTGTGTGACTGGTTTGTGAGCCAATTGGCAACCCATCTTACAACAAAGGGGTTTACATTCAGTTTGCTAAGTTTATTGGTAATGCCTGAGTGCGGAATTGTGTCAAAGGCCTTTGCCAAGTCAAGGTATGAGATGTGCACAGATTTGCCCTCAAAGAAATCCACCAGGTTTAATAGGCAGTATCTGCCCTTGATGAAACTGAATTGGGTCGGTTCCAGGGTATGGAGGTCATGTATGCCTTTATTTATGAGGTCCATGATGCTACATTCCATGGCCTTACAGATGAGGCTGGTCATACTTATGGGTCTATAATTCTCTGGGCCTATTGCTAAGCCACCTTTGTGGAGGGGATTAACTGTTGCTGTTCTCTATTCCACAGGAACAAAGCCTGTGGTTAGGCTGTGATTGAATAGGGTACTTAATGGTGATGCTAGTTTATGTTTTAGTTTGTTTAGAAGATAGGCTGGGATGTCGTCTGGTCCCACAGAGGCTGTGTTTTTTGCCTTAGACAAGGCTTTAATGACTTGCAATTTGGATATGTAGGGCGGTGAGAAGTTGGGGGCAAGGTTTGTGATAAGTTTGGAGAGGATAAGAGAGTGAAATTTTCACCAGATCTGTCCACTATCAGCTTTGCTGTCACTGTCAGATCAGTGTTTGTGATACTGTTAGTCACTAGGTTGGCACATGCTTAGGTCCTACTCTTTAGGCTATGTTTGTAGCTGTAAAAGGCCTTATGGTTATCCTTGGCTGTGATTGCTAAATTTTTCTCAAAGTTACCCTTAGAGGATATGACATGTTGTCTTATTTACCTCCTGAGTACTGAGAAGGTTGCTTTTCTGTTGTTGCGGTCTCACCTTAGTTTTCTTAGATAGCAAGTTTTTGTGTTTGTTGTAAAGTTTGATGATGGTGGATGTCCAGCAGGGTGGCTTGTTTTTACCTGGGTCTCTGGCTTTGATTCTCTGTAGACCTTCTGAGTCTATACACTTATACAAGTGATTGTACAGGGCTTTAGTGTAAGCTATTGTCTAGTTACCATACCTTTCCCTAGGAGGGTATAGTTTGCTTTGGTGAAGTTTTTTAGTCAGACTTTGCTCTTTGTGAGTTCTGGTGTTAGTTCCATTTCTAAGGTGACTGATTTGTGGTTAGATTTGACTAATGATGGTCCGACAGTTGTGATGGTGCAACTGTTTGCCATGTTAGAGAGGACCAGATCTAGTATATTTGTTCTTCTTTTTGGGGTTTGAACAATTTTTTCCAGGGCATTTGAGTTAACAAAGTAGAGGAACTTTTGCACTAGTGAGTTAGGGCTAGAGTAGGTTTCTCAGTTGATGGTGGGATAATTGAAATCCCCCATGACCAGAGTGTTTGGCGAGATTGATCACCCCACCAATCTCCTCTGTGGAGTAATCTGAGCTAAGTGTTTCCATAGGTGGTAGGAGCAGAACAGACTGTGGTGTGAACTGCAAGCATGGGCACCCTAGACTGTGTTACAGTAACACTGACAGTTTATTCTTTCTGTCCAGTAGTGTCAGCCTTACACCTTTGGGGTGATGATTTCTGTGCAGACCACTGATAAGGTCATCTGTCTGTAGTTGTTGTGAAGTCTGCTGCCATGGGAGCCTAACATTTTTATGAACCATAGATGACTCAGTTCAGTACATTGCAGTTTATACATACTTTATGTTGATATATGATGCTTGTGATATTGACTACAGTTATGCATTATGTCCTGAGTTGGTTTTCTGTTTGCATCTTTGATAGTGGACAGATAGGAATGTGTTTCACAGATGTGTGTCCCTTGTTATCTGCCATACATACATACATCACTATGAGTCTGTATGTATATCTATGTAACTTGTGGCCTGAGGTGATGATCTCTGTTGGGATAGATTTGTATATGGTCATACTGTTATATGTTAGAATTATGTTATGTCTGATGCTCAATGTGTACATCTACTAGTTAATTACCATTTGATGCAATCTGTGCTGCTGTGTTGGGGCAATACTTGAACGTCAGTGTTTAATCTGTGTATCTCTGTACATGTGGTTTATCATGACTCAAATGTATGTGTCAAATGCTGCCATGTCACATGGGCAGGAACTTGTGGTCACACCTTCTGTTGTCCACACCTGTGTCTTATGACCCCTGTGTCCTCTTGCTCCTCCTGTAACAACTGTGGAATGGCAACTTCAGACATATGGGGTTGTTGTGATAGTTCACCCACACGTTCAGCTGGAAGAACACCATGTGTGGTTGTTAGCATATAGTGTAGCCTGGTACACACAGTAATCATCTGTGCTGCCTTTTCAGGTGTGTATTGCAATGGACCAGAATGATGTGTCCAGACATCTGAACCTAGCTTTCAGTACACCAAACTCATATTCAATGGTATTTCATATTGTTGCCTGTGCTCTATTATAAACGTACTCTGCAGGGTTTTATGGTTCTTTGCACTGGGTTATTAGCATGGCTTGAGGGGATAACCACAGTAACCCATTGTGGGGAGTGAACACATATGCTGTCATCATGGATAATGTTGAGAAGAATGTCCTTAGCTTACATTCTCGCTGCATTCCTGTACTTACCTAGTAGTAGTCCCTCAGCTATTTCGCCTTGCCGGAATGTGGCCCTGACACCACTTGCCCTCCATATGGCAGCATCACTGACACTTCCAGGGTGTGTTGCCATGATGTTGGTTATGCTGCCATCTGCTGCATACAAAAACTAGCTGTTCAGGGACAGCTAGTTCTTTCTGTTGATGTATCTGTCTGCTTCTGGATGCATGAGGGTCTTAATAGGGATGTAGATGCAGTCTATTGTGCCAAGTACATGTGAACGTTTGTGAGGTTGCATAATAGTTCTCCACTCCATGAGATAAATGGAAAGTCTATGTATCCATCTACCCTGTTTCCACATTGCTGCTAGAAATAAACACAGGATATGACCAGAAGCTGTCTGTGAAACTCTTACAGCATCACGCATGTGATTTCAGAATGTCCCAGATGACAGTACACCCAGGGTCAGACATACTTTTGTTTCAAGAGGGATGGGGTTTCCTCCCACTGTTAACATAGACATGTGTGGGGCATGCATGCTGCACACAGCCTGTACCAGCTGTCTGTCTAAATGGCATCTGTCAGTGATGCGTTGATCTAATAGTTGGCTTAATTGCAGCCTTGGTCTCTGTCTAGTTGGCTTCCTTCTAGGACACACAGCCAAATTCTACTTCATATCTTGCAGTACTGCTGCCTGCTTCAGTTCATTCACTGCAAAAAGCATGTTTTGGGTCAGTATAATTATGAATTCCATAGGATTCTGTGAGAATAGTTTCTGTTCCATGTGTTGTGGTATGGCATTTAATGAGGATTTTGGAAACAGAGTCATGGTTGCAGTTTGTTGTATTTAAGTTGGGTTGGGAATGCATGATGGGTTTTGGAATCTGATGGACATGCACAGTATCTGTAATTATCATATGCTGAATAGTTAAGTATTCTGACAGCTTTTGATATATCTTTTGAAATCACATCTGCAGCTGGTGTTGTGCTTTGGTGTGCTGCACTGTCAGTTGTCTGCAACTATTTTTTGGAATCTGGCCCATTGGATTCAAAATGGTCACAGTTTCAGAGGTAGCTTATTTGATTATGTGTTTCCTTGACCAAGACATTAGGTACTCTGACCATCAATAGGCAAATGTAGAGCATGCTGTTCTCTGATCATATAAGTTAGGAAATGATAGGTAACAACAACCATATTCCTGTGGGCCATTCCATCACCAAGGCCCATAATAGAGTACACATGCTGTGAATGCTTGGCCTGAAATGTATGACAGCCTGATAGGCAGGTGAGCTCCTATACAGTTATGTTCATTACACATTCATGGCATGACACCATGATATCTAACCTGACAATTTCCGAAAAGTTAGCATTATGTAGGAAGCTGAGACTGGTCATTTATGATTCACTATATATACTGCACCACTGCATCTTTTCAATACATTACAGGAGAAGAATGTTCATACACACAATGGGGCTTCATGATGGTGTGGAACCATCTGTGTCATAGTTAGTTATCATTTCAGCACCACATATGTTTACAGGGCACTTTAGGAAAAGCTATGACAAGCTTAAGGTTTCTGGCATCGATATTTTTGCAAAGGTGCATTGGTAACAAAGCCTTCTTAAATGAAATCATCCTTAGAGACACCCAGCTGTCAAAAACATATAACTCTCCACTGGAACCAATCACATTAACAGGATCAGTGTCCTTGTCAAAGGGCAACCTCTTGAGTCAGGGAAACTGGCTAAATCCTCAACCAGGAATTTATCCTAGCAAGATCTTACCAATGTCAGGAGCCAATATTTGTGAAATGCATGTCAAATATTTCTATACATCACGATTCTATGCATGTTGCTCTAGCAAAGTGGCATCCTCTGACAAGATCCGCTTGATCCTTTATTTGTGCCATCATCATTAATCACAGTAGCACCTTAAGTTGCATAACCCTGTTTCCATGTTTACAGTAACATCCTTGAGAATGGATGCGATTGCATGTAACCTTTTTATTGGCTGACCTACATTGCTGCTAGTCCTATGTAACAAACAGATGCACTAGTTCATACTGTAGTAATGTGATCCATAAGCCATATGTCTGGCCTGCTGCAGCTGCATGTATTTAAGTCTTGAGGGGGTCTCCAAGGCATAGTATGCTAGCCATTCAATGATGGAAATAGCCTAACATCCACTCTTTGTACACTCACTAATAGCTAACCTGAATGCTCAGTATGCCTGAGGGCCAGATGGGAATTCATATAGAATAACAATTATAGTACATGCATTTCCATTGTGAGCGAGACCTACCTGGCCTAGAAAACATAGCATTGTTTCATTTATAGTTTCGCCATGTTCTCAGCTCAGTATATTTTATGTCAGTCAGTGTGAAGACATCAGACCCAATTCGAAATTTTAGCTTGTGGCTTCATATTAGGTTAAGTTAAGCTGCCCAAGTAGTGTTGAATGCAAAGTATGATTCATAAGCAAGGCTGTAAACAGAGCCCTCATAAATAATTAAGCATTTTAGTGAACCATGTCACAAAGTGACTCAGTGCAGCATTCCCTCATCCATCATCATGCTCCTCTCTGGCAAACCAATGCAGTGCTGATGTCATGATGGAGGCATGATGACATAAATTCCTTAACTTGTGGCCAGACAGATTTCAGTTACAAAATATACTCGTGCACCAAATTCAGCTGCATAGTTTGCTGCAGCTGTTACTGTTACAGTGTGTCTGAAAGCAAGAATCTTTAAAGGGTACAACTTGAATGCAATCTTAGAGGAAATGGTTGCAGACTATGTTGGACCTGTTTAAGACATAACGAAGTATAAAAACTAATTACATGTCTATGTATATACAGAAAAATTGTCTGTGTCACACATTAACGCACCTGCATTTTGTGTAATCCCAGATGCTACATTGTTTATTTGATTGTGTGTTTGTTTGTTGACTAGTCCAATGATCCTTTTCAGCCATGATGAAGGCAATACAATGATAACAGAATACAGTAACTAACAGGTATGCAGACTTCTTAGGAATACAATGGAAATATTAGATTACAATTGGTGCATAATGATGCTGCTTACAGTTGATAGACAATCACTTAACAGATGAAGAAAAACATTTCCACTATTTGTCTACTCAAAGCAATAACTTTTGTACAACCCACATTTGATTCCTAATTACATGTGGCAATTAATATATATGAACAAGTTCTCAGATTAGAGAGGTGTAATTTGACCTTTTAACACCATTACATGAAATAGTTGATAGACAGCATACACTTTCCAGACTAAAGTGAAAAACATTTAAATCTATGATTGTACATATTTATAAAAAGGTGCTGTGTTTTGGCTAAGTAATCTTTTTACTTGAAAGGCAATCTCTTTAATTGAGAAGTATAAACTAGTGTGCTATAGTCTGAAAAACACTTTTTTATCATAGGTTTAATCGTTCATACATACTTACTAAGCTATTGATCTGTAAGGATGTTCAGAAGCCTACCCTTCCATTTCTATTCAATTTCAGCCTAATCTTTAGCACTTATATTTTGCGCATGAATAACCCAGAGACGAGCATCACTGCATTCCCATGGTAGTTTGTAGCCCTTATAATTTTGAGTATGAACCACCCAGTGGAGGGCAGAACAAGGTTAGGTTAGGAGAATTATTTGTTGTCCCTTTCCACAAGGGACATGGATGCTAAGCTGGGGTGAACTGATGCTTTCTCATCCAGTAATCAAAATTTTGTTTAAACCGAGTAAGACAAGCACTTTGATTTATGCAGAGTGCAAGACAATTCCATAGGAGAGGTATTTTCTGAGATACATACCTAACCCAACACATCCTGTTTATGTTCGAAAAAAGACTGAGATCTCTTGATAGGATATTTATACTAACATTGTGACTGTAATAATTTTGACAGGACAGTGTCTGTTGAGGCTTTGTGCATAAGGCAGAGGTCACATCTTGGTAACTTGTATGATACCAAGAAGAGGTGCAAAGCTTTGAGATGGTCTATAAAGTTTTTATGATTGAAGTCCTTGATTTTTCATGAAAAAGTGTTGCCATTTTAATTGAGCGAAGTGTTTGGATAGGTACCTACCAAAAGCAACATTATATTCAATGTTTGGCCTTATGAGTGCTGAGTACAGTAGACCACTTACATGCCTTGACTTGGATGCCATACCTTTAGACATAAACTGTGTAATGACAAAGGACTTCCACACAATAATTGTACAGGGTGATCAAGATACACTTCGTTGCAGACATAGGTTCCCTGATCCCTGCCTATGGGATCAGCTTTCACGGGTGTGTTGTCAATATGCCAGCTACAAGGGTGGTTGTATTTGCTGAAGGATACTATTATACATTTCTTGGTATTTAGTTTTAGTCCATGGTTTTGACGCTAGCTATTTGCATGAGAAAGGTCCTCTTGGATGATTTTGGTGTTCCTTGATGAGTTTATGATGACACCACATTTGTAGCCATCTGAAAATATAGCTATAAACTCTTGACGTTTGCTTTGACCTCCAAGAAGTAAATGCCAGAAACGAGTGGCCCAAGATCTGAATCCTGGAGTATACCTCTAGTGACAATTCTTTTAGAGGAGATAGAGCAGTCCACCCTAATTTCCCTCCATTCTGTTTGTGATCCGATTTGCTATCCAATGAGCTACATAAGGGTCTATATTTAACTGTGACAGTTTATCTACAACTATTGAATGTGGGATGGTGTTGAACACATTTGCAAGGTCTAAATAAGTACTATGTATTGATTTGTTCTCATCCATTGCCTGAGCCAAATTTGTCCACTAACAGACTGGTCATATGTTATGGGTCTGAGTATGTGATATCATTTACTGTTAGTTTTTCACACTGCTGTACATTGTTTCTGAGGTTTCTAATACAGGTAATGAAAGCGTTACCATTATTCTTCACATGGGTGGCTAGTTTTACCTCATATCTGGCTTTGGTTGACATTATAAGGGTCTGAAGCTCCCTGTTAAGTTTAACAAGATAATTGTTTTGCATCTTGACAGTGAAGTTTATTTTTACTTGTAATGAGTTTTTTTTTTCTTTTATTATGCAGCCTGTTTATATTTAGATTACAGTTTAGGGACTTATTCTTAAATTTGGAGATGTATTTACTTTGGATGGGGACAGATGCATCTATGCAACTATTATCATGTGCATAAAATGTATTTGATGGTAAAAGGTTCAGCATAAGGAATAAAGTCATCAAGATGGAACTGGATTTTGCACTTAGTCATCACTCAGTTGTAGCAGATTAGCCTTCACATAATCTCTAAATAGTGAAGTACTGGGCAATGCTTCTGATGCAAGTCTTATGCTGAATGTCACTGATTTGTGGTCCAGTTTGACCAGGGAGGAAGTGGCAGTTGCTGGGGGTCGAAATGTCCTATATTGGTAAGGGCCACATTCTGGATTTTGTCTCCCCTTATTGGGATGCTGGCTAGCTGGTCCAGGTATTGATAAAGCCCAGAATTTCTGGGAATATATGCATGTGGATGTATAAGTCTCCAAGTTAATGGAGACATAGATGAAGTCTCATAGGAGAAAAGTAATATATTCCTAGTTTCGAAGGAGGGATGGGCCTCCTTGAAATTGATTACATGTACAGATCTGCAATTGTGGGACTCCATACATATCTGCTGACCTCACAAGACCCAAATGCAGTGAAAATTTTGAAACACGAGGAGAATAAATCTAAGATGACTTCTCTGCTTAATTTAGCAGAAGAATATTGGCATCAAGCAGGAATGAAAATCAAACCAAAAGTAGATAAAATCAACTAAATGTGCCAAAAAACAAAAGAAATAATATAAGGTGAAGGACCAG